>NC_136864.1:26406044-26418544 GCF_951799975.1 Gobius niger
CGCTTCCAACTTCACTCCCGTTTGGAGCTATAGGAATATACTGGGAGAGGCCAAATGCTAACAACATATTTGGTCGTTGTGCGTGACTGAGCGTACGCACAAAGACCAGACAGGTACGCATCAACTTGTCTAAGCTCAGGTAAGAACATATCTCAGTATGTAAAAACGGTGGCCTGTTCCTTTAACTCCATAACCGGCCAACATAGATGTCGTACAAATCTCTGTAGAGTATCCAACATTGATATACTGCCCCCTGTTAGGTAGTGCTGTTACTACTCCCTGTGAACGCAATCCAGACCAAACACTTGCCCTTTAATCAAACCGCACAGGCAGATATTTGGCTGTTGCAACTTGAATCATGAACAGATATAGGAAAGTCCAGAGGTAAGAACATCCTTCACTGACTGTATATATACACTGCATTAACGTAGTACAGCATATCGGACACAGACATAGCGGCTACATGAGTGAGCGTGATTGCCTCCAGCTGCCGTGTGGAGAAGTGGCTTCACTCGGCACCATATAGATCCTCACATTCCACCGATCCTCTCTGCTTACAAGTCAAACAATAACACTTCCACCAAACACACCGACAGCTAAAACAGGACCCGAGCGCTCACCGGGGACTGCAGGGGACTGTCTAAGAACTCATGTTGATCCCACATGACCCAGTGCTTTTAAAGGAATGTCTGCAGCTCTGTGCGAACAAAAATACTTACTCGGCTATAGCTGCAGCTTGGGTTAAAGCCACAGTGCGGAACATTCCAGGTTACATGTTAGATGTCAGAGTGATTAAACTCAAGCGGGTCAGCTATATGCTCAGTTAAGCCTACAATGCCAGAAGAAACTGAACTATTTCAATAGAATAGAAAAGAAAAGAAAAGAAAAGAAAAGAGGTTACAACTTATTCAACTCCTTCAACCAATCCAAAGCAGTTATATGGACACCCCTGCAAAGCTACGAGTCTTTGGGGAAGGTGAGTCTGCTTACAAAGATGCACAATTTTTCAAGTTTCTTCTTACAAAAAAACGCAACAAGAACAGTTTGAATTAATTCCACCCCCAACTTTCATTCCAAAACATACATTTTAGCAGGACAAATCTAATAAAACAAAACAGGACTCCAAGAGCAACCCTGTCCGGCCCCTGACTAATGTTGAAATTGAAACATAATACAATCGTAGATACTGGCAAACAACTGTGCAAGGCAGAAAGTTTGATCAACAACAGGATACAAGTTCAAGTTTGGTTAAACTCAAAAGAGCCACACTGCAAAAAGTATTTAACTAGATCAATATAAACATCTCAATTTGAGCACAATAATCCAAATTTTAGTTGTTTTGACGAGTTAAGTTGTTCTTGGGCATTTGTCCTAGATTATTTCACTTGTTCTGAGATGTTTCTGACTCGTTTCGATACATTTCGTCCTTATTTCAGGTCATTTTCTTTGCCAATGGGGAAAGAAAATTGGTTTTATCTCATTGGCAATTTTACTTTCTTATTTCAAGCGAGATTTACCCTAGAACTGGTCTGAAATGTCCTCAAACAAGCAAAGGAAACTTGGTCCGATCAGGAAAAGTGTCTAAATGAGTGAAAACCGCTCAAAACAAGATACATTTCCTCAATTCAAGTCATTTAAGCCAATGCTTGATATTTACTTGTTTTTGTTCTATATTTAAAAAAAATGTATATATGTTTTTTCTTCTAATATGGTTCATGAGACAATTCAATCAAATAATCTAAGCTCAGTCCCTCTGCAGTACCCATTACACAAAATTGTTTCCTTTTTATTCCTCAAAGTCCGAATTCCACAAAAGAACTCTGCATTGATTAAAATTTGATTGAGCTTTCTTCACCAGTAGCCATTCTTGGTAGATTCTACTCCTCATTTGCCTCTCACGTGTTGTTAACAAGTATGACATACATATCTCGGAGGCATGGCTTCATATTTACATTGAAATGACTTTGGTGAGTGCACATTCTGGCAGTTGTTTAAGTTTCCGGACCTTTAAATAAACTCAAGTCCAGCTCCCAAACGCTGCCGTGGACCTGTGGTGTGTTGCATCTCGCTATAGCCCCCAGACAGTGTTGACGGACAAACTCCACCGAGCAACTGCTGTTCTGCTGTCACCACCTGGAGCTCCTAAACATCACAGGGATGAACTGTGCAGGGATGGAAGGCATGTTGGATGGAAATCTACTTCATGCATGTTCCAGAGAGATAAAAAGGGAAGGATAAAGTAGGGCTTGGACGATTAAGGGAAGACATCTGCAAAACTGCAGGTTTGGGGATAGATTGGTCTCTCAACATGTAACATTGCACCTGGAAACAAAGAAACAGTGCAGTCTATACAATAACAGCAGTGATACGTTTACTGAATAATCCTCCAAAGATTTTTTTTTTTCTCACATCGTGACTTATGTTACAATCTTGTACTTTTTTTTCAATGTTTTTTGCAAAAGGAATAGTTGTTGGCTAATTCCTTGCCCAATTTATTGAGCTTTTTTTATTTTATTTTTTGCCAGAATTACCAAATTTACCAAATTTCTTAGTAATGACTAATTTATTCAAAGACAAGACATCAAAACCTATTAAGTTTTGAATCAAATTTGTCAAATAAACTCATAAATTTAATCTTCACAAACCCGATTTTGGAGACAGTTCTCATCATTTGAATTCCTTATGTCCATATGAAAAGATTAGAAAAAACACAATATATTTTTCTTTTAATAGATTAATTGACATTAATTTACAGGAGAACTGTCAAAAGGAATGTCTCAAAGCAATTTACCAAGACGGCAATCGTCTTTTGTGGCATAGTCAAACAAACAACAAAATTTGGCGTCTAGAAAACTGTGCAGATGATGTTTTGGTGGCCTGGCTGAGCTGTTAAATGGAGCGTGTTTGCACTGATTGCTCTCATATGGAGGAAATCTCATCCCGCCATTGGGGCGTCTCGCTTCATCAAAACTCCTCTGTAGTCCTCTTTGTGTGGATAATGCGCCCCGGTGATGTCACTTCCTGTCTTAAAAATACACTTAAATATAGGCATTTCTTTCCACTGCGCCAACTAGAGGTGGCTTGTGGAAAGGTCATGGAAATCAGAAATTCATACACAGCAGGACATTTCTAGACTTAGGTGGCCAACGTTTTGAGAATTGCCCAATTTTCTTCAACACAGTTCCAGAAATGTTAAAACCCCATCAGGTTGCAGAGTTAGCAGGGAGACACTCCAGTGCGCAGGTGTTGGAAATGTCACTGGCAACAGGAAAACAATGCCAAACTCTTGTTCACTTCAAGAAGACCTTTTCAAACATTCCGGATGACCTTGGCTGCATCTAAAAAGTGTCAACCTTTTCTCCGGTTCCTTTACCTTTGAGGCCTTCGTCGTGAGGTCAACCTTCAGGAACCGTCCTTCTGCACAAATGTCAGAATGTGTTGCATAAACAACTCTTTATAAAATGCACTGTTCAATTAACGCTGACTCTGAAAGTTTCAAACATGAACCACTACTATATGGAACTACATAGACTGACGATGAATATACGGTTTCATCCTCAACTCTGCTGCTACAGCTCTGTCACAGAAATAACCTGCTCTGGTTAAAGGAATAGGCCACCGTTTTTACATACTGAGATATGTTCTTACCTTAGCTGTGACGAGTTCTTTAGGACCTGTCTGATCTTCACCCGTGCCTTCAATCACGTAAACACAGCGCAGACAGCGTTAGCATTTAGCCTCTCCCTCTCTCCTCTATAGCTCCAAAACAGGTCAAGATAGAAGCTACCAAGCTCTTCCACGTTTTCCTTATTTAAATATGGTTACGTGAAGTGTTACACTACAAAGTATAATTACACAAAATTAAACAATGTGGATTTTCTATGTGGATAAAAGGGGGAACTATATTGTAAGGCGTAATAATACCAGGAGTAGTTCAAAATCCGCGCAGTAATCTTCCCTTTACTGCGCAGTAATCTTCACTTTACTGTGCGGATGCCAAATTACTCCTGGTATTATTATGCCTTACATTATAGTCCCCCCTTTTATCCGCTTAGAAAATCCACATTGTTTAATTTTGTGTAATTATACTTTGTAGTGGAACACTTCATGTAACCATATTTAAATAGGGAAAACGTGGAAGAGCTTGGTAGCTTCTATCTTGACCTGTTTTGGAGCTATAGAGGAGAGAAGGAGAGGCTAAACGCTAACGCCGTCTGCGCTGTGTTTACGTGACTGAAGGCACGGGTGAAGATCAGACAGGTCCTAAAGAACTCGTCAAAGCTAAGGTAAGAACATATCTCAGTATGTAAAAACGGTGGCCTATTCCTTTAAATATTCAACCAAAAGTGCGTAATGTTGCTATATGAGTTCATAGATTTCCCCTTTATATAAAACCTTTAGATGCTGCTGTAGCTCTAACGCTGCATGACCTGCTTTATACTTTCATATATTTAGGACATTTTACAGTTGTGGGGAGGTTCGGAAACCTTCAGGTGGCTTGTGGGATTGTTCTTAGTTCCTCATAAGCCCGAGGTTCCTATGCCAAAGGAGGTATTACTATAGGAAGTATACAGCTCTTTTCCTAACTACCTCCCAACTGCACTGACACATTTGGATTCTCCTTGTCATGGCTGACGATGGCAGAGAATTTGCATGATCTGAGGCTCTTTCAGACGGTCAATAGAAGTTTGGCTGATTTTAGTCTCTCTCCCTTTCATTTTTATATAGTCTTATTTTAGTCGACTAAAATATCTGGACATTTTAGTCATAGTTTTAGTCTCATGAAAAACTTTTAATTTAGTTTTCGTCCAATTTTAGTCGTCAAAAACAACACTGCGTCAGGGTCAAAGATAAGGAGAAAGAGCTTCCTCAGCTTATTCACACTTTTCAGATGCCCTTGTGTAGAAGAAAATTGGGTTATTCTCGAGACGTCGGCCGACAGACCGACTGTGTGTTCCCGGTCGGCGCTCCTGTCTGAAGGTTTTCTCTCTGGATTAGTTTGTCAGCTGGTCCTGATTTGCGTGTTGTTTGGTGCTGCGTCTGTGAGTTCTACTGTTGCAGCATCCCGGCCCCTGACGCCTCTCTCTAAACAACACGCCTTTGAGCGGCGGTGTGACTTACACGAGTGACTTTGCACCAGGTCACACTGTCCAGGTAGAGAGCGAGTGTGTGTTCGCAGTCCATGAGCGGAGAGAAGAAGAGGGATCCGCTGACGACATTTGTTTCTTTGCACAACAGATGTGCACAAGAGGGCGGCAAGATTGATCACACAATGAATCACAAAGGCTGCAATTACTTATAAGCAATAGAGTTGTCTCCTTAAAGAACGAGATACCAGTTGTATTATTTCAAAAGTACGAGGGGAAAGACATATTTTTTTATTCACTACACTGGCAAAGTTTATTTCATTTCAGGTGTTTGGCCAATTGACTCTTTTAACGTCTTCTGCTCTGAACATTTGTGTTTTCTATCAAAATGTCAACCAAATGGGCCTAGATTTAAAACCTTAAGACTCTGGAATGCAATTGTTTCCTGCACATGAACCCGTATTTCAGTTAGAGCGTTCTATCTGCTGCGCTTTGTATAGTAAACAACAGTAATTGAGACCAACCTAAATCTATTAAAACTTGATCCTGACCAGCTTTAGACAGCCGGCGCTCATCTGTCCACAGTCTCCTGAACGTCCCACTGACTCACTGACCCACTTTCCTGCCATGCAAAGCAGCAGACGGGCCGTTGGGAGTATTTACATGACAAATATTGGCCCCTGTTTGAGTAGTTATTGCACTGTAAAACATGTCTGCCTGTCGCTTACACACAGACGCACACAGAGCGGGTAAACATGGTGAGAGGGGGAGTGTGGGCCTTTACCTATGTGGTGTTTACTGTGGGACAGGGTCTGGCCAAGCGTTCACGTGGGTTTTTACCAGTCCTTGTTAGGAGATATTATTGCTTTGACTGCTTGGGTCAGGGACATGAATGGGAATGAATTACTGTCAGACATTAAAAAGTCATTGAAAAAAAATGTAATGGCTTATCATAAAGAAATCATGCACAGGCTGCAAACATGACACCAACATGTGAAAAAGTTCCACAAAAAGGATTGAACAACAGTATCAAAGATTTATGGCCATTTTGCGAAACACAAAGCATCACAGCCTCGGGTCTAACAAGAGCCACGTTGATGTAACATTAGCTCAGTCATATATCAGTTTGGAATTGCTCCCATTCAAATCTGTCGGCAAGAGGACAGGTCAGGAACAGGCTTTTAGCGGAGGATTTGGATCAAGTGAGCCTATTTTAGCCAATCAACGACAAGTCTCAAACCAGCAAAGTCGTTTGTTCCAACTAAGTATCATTTATGTTTCAAGTGTGTAGTGGAACACCTTGTGTTCTTCTGGTGTCATCTTGTTTGTAAAAAAAGTTGTTGTTGCCGGCAAATATAAAACTCCCCTTTCAGCGGCAATACTGCCACGCGATGGACCGGTGGTGCCGATTTAAACAAATCAAATTATTGTTAGTTGACTTGATACAATAGAATTACTTTTTGGAGCTTTTACAATGTTGTGTTTTCTTCTTTTCAAAAACACACATGGAGCTGTGTTTCAATAGCACCAGTTATTCAAGACAGATGCTGAATGACACTTTTTTACCCTCCGCCATCAGAACAAAAAAGCACAAAGTCTGAGACTGTATCAGACTCATGTCTGTATTTAACCTGTGTTTGCACTGCTCTACTGCACTTTATCATACGGCTCTTCACAATGCAAGTAGAACGCTCCATTGACTTGAATGGGATTACAATGTTCTACCGGTCATTATTTTCTGATAGAGGACCTCTGAAAAAAATAATGACCGCTGCGGCGCTGCCAATGGCAACGGAGTTTCTGCTTGTAATACAGGTCTTTCAAATAACTCAGCTAGTAGTAGTAGAAGACACTATCTCTGTCCCCGTCCCTGCGAGAGAGGTTGGGGGAGATTCACCACCATTCCTCCAACTGCACCTTCAACTAAGCTACTAGCCTAGCCACACTGCCTGGAATCACAACAAGCATTGCCAAGCAACACGCAAACATTTGCCGCGGATATCATTAAATAAACCTTTTGCCGGTCATAAAAGTGTATGAAGTTTATTTTGTGTGTGTTCAGTTGGCAAATAGTCATATAATAAGCAGAATAATGTACAAGACGCTGCTCATTATCGGGAAAATACAGGGGGAACCGGTTTGGCCCTGAAGGTGTGGCATGTCCACACTCATGTCTAATGCACCTGCAAACGCTGTTGTTCTATGTCAATATCAGAGCTTAAATTTAATCTTCTTATGCATACCCTTGTTGTGTTAAAGTTTTAAAATTCTTATAGTTTATTATTTATCTCAGTTATGTTTTATGTGTTTCATGTTGCACGATTGAACTAAAAACAGTTCCTACTTTGTGAACCTGTTCACTAACAATGGCAATAAAAACATTTCTGATTCTGATAGCGAGTGCAAGCATGGCTATTTTTGGGCATATTGCACATTATTTCCCTTTATTACTATATTAGAGCATCCAAATCCAATATGTGAATGAGAGAATACTGCATGAGTGAAAAAATGCACAGACCACTCAGCTGCTGATCCACTTCTGCACATGGAATATGGTTATTATGAATTTGTTGCAATTTCCCAACACGGTGCTCCATCAATGAGCCTATACCTCACACATGGATGATCTCACTAACACACAAATGTTTCCACAGTAATACAAACATACTTTTAGAGAAATTCTTCTCATAAACGTCCACGGTCTGACCCCGCGTTGACCCGACAGAAAAATCACACGACAAACTCCCATCCAAGAAAAATACCTCTCTTTAAGCGTCTAAATCATTACCATTTGGAATCAATTAACCCCAGTCCCCGCTGCTCTTAGCCGGCTCCTGATTGGCTGCGAGTGCTGGCTGGAGCGCTCTGATTGGCCGGTGCCAGGTGTTCGAATGTTTGCGGTTTCCGTCGGACATAGCTGGATGTTGATGTAAGAAACCTGAGACGTTTACATTGAGGTGGCAGCTCGTTCAGAAGCATTAAAATTGCCACCGGATAAACGTGTGTGAATCAGGAGCAGAATTCGGCCCGGTCTGAGCGATGCAAAAGTGTTCCGATCGCTTTTCTCTACAACTTTTCTCACTGAAGTGGCACTGGAGGATGGGGCGAATTTTCTAATACTTACTTTCTGTGTGTATGATATCTACATACTTCCTTACAAAACTCCTGAAGGGAGTTGCTTTTGAACATATCTGCCCACTTGTCTCTGCCCACTTGTCTATTTTGGGTTGTTGCAGCCCTGTAATTAGCCATTAGTTCTTTGCCACGAGGAGCAGTTTCACGATGCAGCGGTGGGTCTGTAGCTCTCAAGAGCCAATTTCTGGACGGATTATCTTAGCAATTCACTGCGTTGAAAGTTAAAGCAGAACTAACTTTTGCCCTAGAGGCCACAGGCGTCACTGCTGCTGTTGTGGCCTCTTGCGTTTTTATTTGTTACTCATTAAAGCAGTACTAAGTAACTCTTCCCCCTAGAGGCCATAAGCGCAACTGCAGGTGTCGTAGCAAGTTACGATTTTTTAACTTAATAATTGTCTTGGAGAGTAAATACTACACTGACAGGAAAGGCGAAGGGAGAGAGGGTTATTGTGCATCCAATTATACAATGGAAGTATTTTTTTTCACTCAAACTTGGCTGTAAATACTGTTTAAAGTGACGTTAGCCCGCAGTTAGCTTTGCCCGTTAGCATGTTAGCTTCTTCTTCCTGATTTCATTAGTGTGTATTGCTTGCTCCGGACCGGTGGCAGTCAAGTTGCAAACATGGTTTTCTGGCCAGAGACACCAGGGGGAGATGAAAGACCCTCCAATCATCCCATTAACACTTGTATTACCCCCACAGGAACTATGGAAAGGATTTATTGAGGTAAACACGTTACTTAGTACTGCTTTAAAGCAATACTGAGTAACTGCAGGTGTCGTAGCAAGTTGCGTTTTTTTTTTACTTAATAATTGTCCGTGAGAGTAAATACTACGCTAACAGAAAAGACAAAGGGATAGAGGGATATTGAACACAATGGAGATCATTTTTTTCACTCAAACTTGGCTGTAAATACAGTTTAAAGTGGCGCTAGCCCGCAGTTAGCTTTGCCCGTTAGCCTGTTAGCTTTTCTTCGTGATTCTATTAGTGTATATTCATTTATTTCACTCGAACTTGGCTGTAAATACAGTTTAAAGTGGCACTAGCCTACAGTTAGCTTTGCCTGTTAGCCTGTTAGCTTTTCTTCGTGATTCTATTAGTGTATATTGGTTGCTCCGGACCGGTGGCAGTCAAGTTGCAATTGTGGTTTTCTGGAAGGAAGTGTGTGCGCTGCGTTCCAGGCAACTGGTTACTGATCACCAAAAAAATGCCTTGGAAGGCCAGTCAAAGTGTTAATACAACTTGAGGCACGAGATGAAGACGGCAAAGGCGGTAGTGTAGCCAATGATCAAACTTTAACAAAACCATTGACGTTAGCATCTTATTAGCTAAAGCCGTTTTCATTACAATTCAATTTATTCAGCTGGAACGCTCTGGGGTCGTAAGTCGTAAGTGGGAAAAGACGAGTTAGCAGTCGTCTGGAACGCAGCAATAGATAGGAGCAACATCCTGGAACGTTTGCCGAGTCCCCGCCCCCTCTGGATGGAAACAAGGCTTAGAAAATAGCCGTTCTTGCTTATGGACACATCAGGTCACTGTCAGAAGACGATCCCATTATCTTGTATGGGAAAATATATGAGCTAGTCTATCGATTTCTGCTAACTGATGATCTTCTTGGTCTTAAATGCACATTAAAGGTCCATTATGCAACTTTTATGAGGGGGAAAAAAAGTTGATATCTGTGCGTATTTGACCTTGTAGTGACAAAGCGGCTGTATGAGTGGTCAGCATGGTGCCTTTACTTTCCATCACAGTGGTCTCTAGGAAGCTCCAGGATCAATTGCTTGGAAGGATTTCACTGCTGATGGAGCCTCCCGCCAGAAAAAAACTACAAAACAAGTGATCCTGGAGCGTTGTAGAGACCATCGTGATCGAAAGCTGACCATCCATACACAGCCGCTTGGTCATTACAAGGTCAATTATGCACAAATAAAACACATAAATAGTTGTATAATGCACCTTTAGGGTTAGCAATAGCAGCCAGTAGATAAGCTGCTGAATTAACCATTTGCTCTAACAAGCTACGAAACTACATCATAGGCTGCATACATTTCATTGAATAATATAAACGGGACATAATAAAAGGTGTAGCTACAATGACATTTTAAACCAACAAGCGAAAATAGTTCCACAAGTAAATGTTGACATAATGATCACAGTGGGATCACAGTCTTCTCTATGAATTATCAGAAACAACAGATCACTTCCTTTGCTGTTCCTTTAAAATTAATGTTTATTTTGACTAGATCATTCCCACGGCTGCCTGCAGAGGGAGCCCCAGGCGAAACCCTGTCCAGCCATGGCCCCTGTTCACTTCGAGGGCCTGTTTCTTCTATAAACAGTGTCACTAAAGCCTGTCCATTCACTGACACGTCCCTCCTCCTGTCGCTCTAATGTGGTTAGCGATAATAGCCATCTCATCTTCGTTCTATCTGTCCCGTTCTGTCCCCAGGGAGCGTTCAGGGGTAATTGGAGATTTGAGTTACTGGGAAATCCCCCTCTTTAACGCCACAGACACTTGGACTGCTCATAGTTGTGTTAACCCATAATCAAATGTTTTCATGCTCCGTCAAAAAGACTTAATCATTCCTGAAGTGTGGATCTGAGAGTGCTTGAAAAATAAAAGTCTGAAAGTAGAATGTTTGGGTTAATCTCACACGGTTAGCGCACATGAAATGTTAATGCGAAGGAATTTGTCAACAACGTTTGCAGCTTTAAGTGATTTTCAGATTGAAGTCACTTTGTTACTGAAGTAATGGCCCTGGCTGTGTCTGGAAGGTCGTTAGATTTAATAACCGAAATGAGTATCTACTAGCTGCTCTTTCTGTCTGTGCTTTTAAAACATGCTATATATATTTTTTTTTTTAATACTCGTCATAAAAAAAAACCTACATGTTTCATCCTGCACAATGTCCATAGGGTTAGGGCAGGTTAACCATCGCTTGTGTTTGCCCATCCCATAGTACACATTTTGCTGCAACATATATGCATCGTATGGCCACTGGATGGACTGAAATTTAATGTCACCTTTTAGTTACAGTCGAGACCAGGGGTCACCAACGTGGTGCCCTTTGGGCCATGCCCAGTAGCCCTGGAGACTTTTTCTAAGGTGTAAACACTTAACTTTCTAGTATCAGATTCTTAAAAATACAGTTGTGACAACGAGTTTAAAATGATGCTATTTTGATATGATATGGGGCCAATATCCTATAAGTATCCAGTGTGTACGTCTAAGTCTTTAGGATTTGTATTAACTGGCAGCTCTCGAACATAATCCTCTTGAAGTAGGCCTCGGCTGAAAAAAGGTTGGATGACCCCTGGTCTAGACTTACACTTTTAATATGCGTAATTACAATACACATTCTGTTTGGCAATATCTAACCTGATAAATGACTAAAGCTGCTTCATGGACAAGATTTGATTTATATTCAGTCATTTTAATTGATTGGTTGTGTTTCTATACATTTTCAGTAGATAGATTAAAGACTGACTGAAAATGGTTCTGAGACCCCACCAGTTTTATTTTTATTTATTTGATAGGGACAATGCACATTAAGGCACATGTTGAGAACCACTGGCTTTGAGCTCTGAAGCTAACGCTAGGGCCCGACCGATATATTGGACAGCTGATACATACTCTTACTATTTGGGTATTTTGTCTCCGGAATCTGCTCATTTTTGTCTTTCAAACAAGCTTCCTCTGAAGAACCTACTAAACATGAATGTCCTGAATAAATCAGCTCTAAATCTCGCCCCCTGCTGTCACATTTCAACACTGACACATTTAGTATCATACACAGAATTGTCGACATCTTATACAGACATTTTTTAGAAATTCACCAAAAACATGCATATTGCCGTTGGCCAATCAAAGTCCCCAATAATCTGCATCATCCTTAGAAAAATCCTTATCGGTCGACCTCTATTAGATATATATTTCTACGTATATATTAAGAGACCTCAATGTGATATTCCCTAGTTTGATCTCCAAAGTCATGAGTTTCTTCCCCGGTGTGTTCACACTGTCCCGTCTCTCCCCACAGACGTACATCGGCTCGATCCTGGCTGCGGTGAACCCGTACCAGACGCTGCCGGGCCTGTACGACCGCGCCGCCGTGGACCGGTACAGCGGGCATCACCTGGGAGAGATCCAACCTCACATCTACGCCGTGGCCAACGAGTGCTACCGCGCCCTGTGGAGGAGGCAGCACAACCAGTGTGTGCTCATCAGGTAAAACACACGGCCTTTTCCACCGGATCGGCCATCGGAGCAGAGGCG
>NC_136864.1:26423544-26892703 GCF_951799975.1 Gobius niger
ACAGCAGCAAAGCATGATGGGAAAAGATAGCCAAGTGTTTGTTTAAAGTTTAACATTCCTGTGTGTCTTAGCCGGCCGCTTAATCGCGCCATGTGGGAACTTGTGGAGGGCTATACGGGATCGTTTTAATCCAGAGGGGGGGGAAGTGGTGGGATATAAGTAAAAGTACTTTATAATGCATTTCATCATTGTGTTCAGTAAAGTCATAATCCTCCTCTTCTTTATACTATTCTATTTTATTTATATAATTAGTAGTGAGCCCACAAGATAATGAATGGGTTAATCTCCTTCCACACTGACACTCTAATGCACACTCTCACTCTACCTGAACCAAGGGGGGACCCTTTTATACATGTTTTTGGTGGTAGGGGAAAATCACTTGGAGGAGACCTACTCATGAGCCACACATGGAGAACCTGCAAACTCCATGCAGAGGCAAGAGCAATAACCACTGAGCCACCCTACAACTACTACTCCTTGGAGCATAACAGTACCCCTGTTATAGAATATCACAGCCTCTTTAAGCTGTAGTACTTTATTGCTGGAATCATACATTCACCCACTTTTGAGATAACTACACCTTCACTCATAATTAGTACAGCTACTTCTGCTTCAATCTTGTACTATACGCCTTTAATTGCTGTCATCTCCACGACTGCTACTGTTACCGCAACCAATGGTGGTCAAAGTACTTAAGGTTTAGGTATACTTTATTAATCCCCGTAGAGAAAATTCATTCTGCCGCTGGGGCGACCTGAAGGCACAGTGAGCTGCCAGCATGGGCCGGCGCTCGGGGGCCGCATCTCCATGATGTGGAGCCAGGCTGGTGGTCAGAAACACCTGGCTGGAGGATTCACCTATTGTACATGTTTTTAGTGGTAGGGGAAACCAGAGTACCCAGAGGAAACCTACGCAGAACATGCAAACACCTCACAGAAAGGCCCCGTCCCTTTCTGTGGGAATCGAACCCGGACCGTCTAGCTGTGAAGCACAAGCGCTAACCGTTGTACTACCGTGCCGTGAATTTCTTAAATTACTTGCTCCGTTTTATGATTGCTTAATTTAAAGTATTTGCTGGGGAAAATATTTAAGTATTCAAAGTAGAAAGTAGAAATCAGTTTAAATAAGTGTTAGGCAAAATAATTATGTCTACAAAAAACAAAAAAATGCGCCAAAATTCACCTCTGGTTCGGCAACATGACGGGGGCAAACTTTCTTCCTTGTTGTAGGTCGGTGGTATTTGACAGTACATCTGCACAGCGCCACCTACTGTTCTGGAGCGTGCATTATTTTGTTGATACTTGGCCAGATTAACTTTTTAATTTGAGCCTTTTTAGAAATAGAGTGGAGAAAGGAGTTTTATATTTTATACTTAATTTATATTAAGTGTTTGAGTAAAAGCAGAAAATTCTCAACAAAGATACTAAAGTAAAGTACAGTACTACTTAAGTACAGTCCACAACAAGTATCTACTACAGCAGCGTTCAGCGTTTAAGTAAAAACATGAAACGTGGGAACAGCTATTGGCGAGGGTTGGCAGGTATGTTTTCGATGCGGAGGATAACGGTGTAACAAAGTCAATTTGGCATAATATAAGACCTTGAAGAACATAGTGTCTTCAGAGAGTCTTTTCATCCAGACTGCTTGAAGGAACGCTGTACACACATGTGGTTTTAGCTTGTTGTTTGTGTCTTCTTAGAGACAGTTTAGCTGTGGTTGGCCCTTGCCATTTGTGGCTATCACACTTATCCTGACAATCTTCCACTTTAGCCTCGCATTCAGGCAGTTGTGTCTTTACTGTAAATCCAAGTTTCATGTCAACAATCCCCTCACCCTGTAGCGCATTCTCACGTTTCAATCTGCATTGTCGACAACCCTAATCTGGTCATGCTGTTTTTGTACACACGGCTGAATGACATTTTTCTGCGGATTTTGTTGTTGTGTTGTGTCAAATTTCTTCCCAAACCCATCCATATCCCTTTTTTTTTGGAGTCTGTTGGAGCTAGCAGTGGTAGAAAATGTATTGTGTGATGTGTAATGTATTGAGTCTGATCATATTTTCGATATTTGCTTTATCCAGAGCTCGAGGTAAATAAATGTCCTACAGACTCTTCAGAGGAACGGCTGATTTTGCTTGCGACTGTACTTTTATGGCCCCAATGGTACCAACAGACAATACAATAAGTGAGAGCACTCTCCACAAACGCAACATTGTTTTGTCCACCTGATAAAGTAGTCTGTGGGTCTCTTTTATGTGATGTGGTCTGTATTTTTGTCCCACTTTCACACCCAGACACTTGTGCTCAGAAACACAGTAAATTACCTCTCCTTTTATGACGGTTGGGCAGTGTGGAGACTCCCACCTTCATCTTTGTTGTGTTCGATTGGAGATGGGATTCATCACACCCGGAGATGATCTCATTTAGAAATGTACAGCAGTGGCGAGAGTATGCACCCTTGGGGAGAGCCGATGTTGGTGACAATCCAGTCAGTCACTAAAATGGAGTATTTGTTTGATACTATGTCCATTTTAAATTAACCAAAGAAGAAACATACATTTTAAGGCAGGGGCGGACTGGGACTGAAAAACGGCCCTCGACTCTGGCCAGCCTGGCCCAAATTAGCGTAAATGCGACACTTCCACAAATACATATGTTAACCTCTTGCCCCCCGCCTTAACCGAGAGCATTTTCTCCAGTTCGGCTTTACCCAAATCAAAAGGCTTCTTGACTGAAGAGCAACACTGTAACGCCTCATTTGAAGGTTAATATCTAGAAAAGTGATGGTAACTTTTTGTCACGTTGTCGCTGCATTTTTGTCATGTTTTTGTTCCTTTGTCGTCACTTTTTTGTCACTTTTTCGTTGTGTTTTCGTCTCTTATTTTTCGGGGGGGGGGGTTTCGTGTTATTGTTGTTTTTTCATCGCTTTTTTCATTGCTTTGTCGTCACGTTGTCACATTTTGTTGTGTTTTTGTCACTTTTTTGTCACTTTTTTGTCACTTTTCGTTGCTTTTCTAGCACATTTTTGTTTTTGGATGCTTTTCTTTTAAACTTTTATATTTGGGTGAAGCTCGGTTACGCCCGGGGGTAAGGGTAAGGTATAAAGTGAGAGGCCATTCCGGTGGCCCGAGAGCCAGTGGCCCTTCTGTGCTCTTCCAGAATGGACACATGGCCAGTCCGCCCCTGTTTTAAGGTGTCCAAAAATGTTTTAGAAAGTAAGAGAGCGCTGCATCACATTGGACCTTATTTAAGCTGGCTGGCTGTGCAAAGGCAGGAAAGCGGCCGGGAGCCAGTGGTCTTTTCAAATAGAACTCTCCCCCCCACTGTTGGCTGTTCCTGAGACCCAGTGCTGTCGTGATGTAGTTTGGCCTTTACAGTGACGCGCAGTGTCTTTTATGCAGTGTGGCACTTGTTGAATAATGGAGCTGCTGTTTAGAGAACTGGAGAGAACAACTAAGACATTTAACTCAAGCCGTTTTCATAATCATTTCGCGACACTGCCTTTCCAGTCTTTACACTTTAAATTGGATATCTGTGCACGTCAGCCCAGGGAGGAGAGTCAGGAAAAATATACTCAATGCTTTATTTTTGATTGAATATAGTTGCACCTAGGGCTGCTCGATTATTGAAAAAATAATAATCACGATTATTTTTCTCATAATTGAAATCACGATTATTCAAACGATTATTTGTTGCCTTTAAAAAAATCCATCAAAAAAGTGACAAAAATCCTTAAAAAATATGACAAAAATCCAACAAAAAAAGACAAAAATCCAGCAAAAAAGTGACAAAAATCCAGCAAAAAAAAGACAAAAATCCAGCAAAAAAGTGACAAAAATCCAGCAAAAAAGTGACAAAAATCCAGCAAAAAAAAGACAAATATCCAGCAAAAAAGTGACAAAAATCCAGCAAAAAAGTGACAAAAATCCAGCAAAAAAGTGACAAAAATCCAGCAAAAAAGTGACAAAAATGCAGCAAAAAAAGACAAAAATCCCAAAATTAAAAATTAGAAAAAAAAAAAAAATGAAAAAAATTGAAAAAAAAAATTGGAAAAAAAAAAAATTGAAAAAAAAAAATTATAATCGTTTTTTTGCGATTATGCTAATTTTGTAATCGTTTACTGTTGTAATCGAAATCGTAATCGAATTTCGATTAATTGAACAGCCCTAGTTGCACCTCATTGATGCTGGGGACTATACGTCTTAAACCACTGCCCAAACTTCTCATTTTCTCGGGGCTTTCTATAGGCTCTATCTGTACACAATAATTAGCCTTATCTTTCACTCGCATCACAGTTTGCCCAAATGAATCACGTCAACCACAAAACTGTCCCGTCCCGCGCTCTACAATTATATTCACAGAGAGCACTTAAGATGCCACACTCTGGACCTAAATAAACTGTAGAGATGAGGAAATGAGTGCAGTGTCTTTGTGGTGGACTTCTGTTTCGGTCTGGACTGTTTTAATTACTTCTCCAAATTCAGACGTGTGTGCTCTGTGCTGTTTATTTGTGAAGCTCTGAAAGGGCGAGCGCAGTGTTTGGTGTAAGACTTTCGTAATGTTGCTTTTCGACGAAACAGAGAATCGTCTTGTCTGGTTAGAATTATGACAACAATAATATGATACTTTTACAAAGAAATGCAGATCACTTCCATTAGCTTGGTGGCTATTACTAAGAGTAGAGTTTCATTCATTATGAAAAAATAAATAAATAAATAATAATGAGTAGAGTAAAACAGAGAGAAAGACAAACTCCAGCGTCCAAAAGCACATGGCTCCATCTAGTGGTCAAAATACGAACGGCTGCTTCGACTGTCTGGGCTCCAGGTCTGCAGTTCCCCTACTCACAGAATTAAGCTAATAACATTTTGCTAAAACTGAAACATTTTCATGTTGGATTAATTGATTAAGGAGTCACATTTGTGTTTTCTGCCAAAGATATGCATAAATAATGGCCTCCCCATAACCGTAGGCAATGTTGTGTCACATTAGCAAGGTTTAGTTAATTAGACTGCAACATCTTATGCTACATGCTACATGCTAACGCTAATTGTCTTGCATGAGTTATTGAAAAAAGTGGTTTTAATCTTAGTTTGAGTCTTGGTTTAACTTTAGCTCTGGTCTGGCCTCTGTTTTGTCTTAGTTTTAGTCATTTGCTTTGTCCTGACTTGGTCACTGGTTCAGTCCAAGTTTAGTCCTGGTTTTGGCTTTGCTAATGGTTTAGTCGCAGGTTTGCTCCTAGTTTGGTCTTGGATTTAGACTGTCCAAGTTTTATTGTAAATCAAAGTTTCTGTATTTTTCTTTTCTTCTTCTTCTTTTTTTTTAGAATATAACCAAAAATAGTTAATATATATATAAGCTGAGGCAAAGGGGTTTCTGTATTTAAAGTCATTCAATATCGTTTGGGATCGTGATGTCATACCACAGGGATTGGGGGACTTGCAGTTGACTTTTTCCATAATAAGTGATTTGAATTTTAAAAAGGTAAAGTACTGGAGTTATGTTAGACTACAGCGTGTTTGATGTATTTACCAGTAGTGACTCTGCACTCGGCTCTTTTCTCCACTTTTCATTGTTTTGAACTACTGATGACTACGTTTGCTCGTACCCAAAAACATGGTGGATTTCCATGGATTGAATTTATGTCATTCCATCCCGAACTCTATAATGGGCTGAATACCGAGAGATTGTGCACTGACAAGACTTTGATGGGTGTGTGGGATCACCCGTGATGATATGCGTTGATATAAATGATTCTAAAGGCTTTATGACTGGGACTGTTGTGTAGTAAATGTCTTGAATGGAGAAGCGAGGGGCACCGATGATCTTCTCGGCTGCTTTTACTATGCACTGGACGCTCCTACAGCAGGATGCAGTGCTGGCACCACACAGGGATGCAGCTGGTCATATTATTAATGTTTCACTTTCAACCTTGTGTTTTCGTCTCCCTTCACAGTGGAGAGAGTGGAGCGGGTAAAACTGAGAGCACAAAGCTGATCCTGCGCTTCCTGTCCGCCATGAGCCAGCACTCCCAGGATCTCTCATCCAAAGACCGGACGTCCCACGTGGAGGAAGCGCTTCTGGAGAGCAGGTCAGCGGGGGGGCAGTCTTGTATTAAACCTAGTACATCCAAATCAGTGGCTGAGTGCCTAAAATGTTTTTTTGTTATCTTCTGACTAGTCCGATCATGGAGGCCTTCGGAAACGCCAAAACTGTGTACAACAACAACTCCAGTCGCTTCGGGAAGTTCGTCCAACTGCACTTCAGCCAGAAAGGCAACATCCAGGGCGGACGCATTGTAGACTGTATCCTTTATCGCAAAAACAAATGTCTGCAATACGACAGTGAATACTTAAGTTATGTCCAGACACAGGCCTAAACAAAAAGGTTGTGATTAGTGGGAAGCAGTGGAGCATAAACTGTTAGCTGCTGCTCCGACTCATCTCAAGCTCTCGCATTATCTCTTCTTTTACAAATTGAGTTTCGTAAATGTATAAATCGAATCCTTTTAGGAGCCAGATTGAATAAAAAGTCAAATTGTCTGTTCTTTGCCATCGTTAAAGACCTTGACTGGCTCGTCTCTGACCACAGACCTCTTAGAAAAAGTGAGTAGCCTACTTTTTATTAGAAATCACTCCATAATTCAATAGCCCCGACTTAAATTCACTCTTGTTTGTCCAGAATCGAGTTGTGCGTCAGAACCCTGGGGAGAGGAACTACCACATTTTCTACGCGCTGTTGGCTGGTACCAACACACAACAGAAAGGTAATCCAGGACTTGAGGACACAATTCTTCAATAAAATAAATCACTTTTGTACTTTCTGTGTTGATCTTTCGATGCGTTTCGTCTCGCAGAGGCCTTTGGTTTGTCCTCTCCGGAAAGTTACCACTATCTCCGTCAGTCGGGCTGCATCCACGACCAGACAATCAACGACAAATGCACTTTTAACGACGTCCTGGTACTTTGCTGAATATGCGAGACACTGCAGAGTCTAAACGCGACACAATTTGAACGCAGTTTTGCATGTGTTTCGCTTCCAGAATGCAATGCGCACGATGCAGTTCACGGAGGAGCACATAGCGGAGGTGTTGCGCCTCCTGTCCGGGATCCTCAACGCGGGAAACCTCGAGTTTGTGACGGCGGGGGGCGCTCAGGTGTCCACCAAATCGGGTACAGAAGCGCTTTGAATGTTTGACTTGCGATGGCTGAGGCTGTTGTGTTGTAATTTGCGTCGTGCTTGTGTTGTTGTGAGCGTAGCCCTGAGTCGCACGGCGGAGCTGCTGGGGCTGAACCCGGAGCAGTTGGCCGAAGTCCTGACGCACCGCTCCATGATCCTCCGAGGAGAGGAGATCTGCACGCCTCTCACCGTGGAGCAGGTACGAGGCTCTGTTAAGTGAAAGCACTGAAGTATTTGCGGTGGAAAGTACTGGGAAAGTAGAAATTACAAATCAGTTTAATCTCTTAACCCTCGCCTTAACTGAGCTTTTTTCTCCAGGTTGACTTTACCGATATCTAAAAGCTTCATGAAAAAAGCATCAAAATGGCGACACAAAACGAGATGGAAATGAGGATGAAAACGTATTAAAAGTAAAAAAGCCTCAGGGAAACCAGACACAGGAAGTAAAAAAAATAACCAGCAAAACCAGCAAATGTGAAAAACAACTTTGCTGATTCAGAAACATGACACCACGGGGACAAACTTTCTTACTTGTTGTGAGTCAGTAGTGTTTGGTTTTACATCTGCACAGCACCACCTACTGTTTTGGAGCGTGCATTATTAGGCTTTTAAAATAAATAAAACACATGGAACATTTTTATTTTATTTTATTTTTTTACTTTGGAGCCTTTTTTTAGAAATGTTGTTGAGTAGAAAGTTCTATATGTATCTTTCAAATGTAGTGGAGTAATAATAATACATTCTCAACAAAATTTTTGCAAACTACCCCCACTAAATTTGGCAGATTGACCTTGATTTTATAAATAAAATCTGAACGCCATATTTCCTCATTGTTCTGTTAATAAAAAAATGACTGATTCAGAAACTTCCGATTGCTCTGCGAACCACATTTGGGCCCTGACCCACCAGTTGAGAACCAACTGTCATGATTTTTTTTAAAGAGGGGGTATTATGCTTTTTTCAATCACATATCACCAGTCTATATCACACTACAATGATGACCAAACCTTCTGTTGGTCTGTAAATGCAGTAAATTAGAATAACTGCCTTGTATAAAATGTCTCTCTCAAAATGGCTGTAGTGAATGTCTTGAAATAGTCTTCTGTCTCTTTAAGAACCTCTGACCCTTTCCGACACGCCCCCTCCACACGCTGTCTGTGGCATCAGTGGGGAGGGGGTTCTGCTGAGGAGCAGTGGTTGGTTACTCGGCTGGTGACGAAAGCTCGGAGGCGTCTCCAGGAGGTGGGGGCGTTCCTAGGAGGACTCAGGCAAACCTGTCCCTAAAATGGCCGCCATCAGAGTTTTTACAGATTACTCAAAAATACGTGAATGTGCCAAGGCAACACTTCAGGCATGTTTTTAATGAGGGAATGACATAATAACATGATGGAAAGCTTGAAAAAGTCGATTTTACAAAATACCCCCCCTTTAAGAAATTACCAAATCCTCACTCCTGCCACAAGGGGGCAGCTTAGATAAAAACAAAAGGAAAGGATTCCACACCTGTCCAGCAGAGGGCACTGACATAATGAGAGATCAGGATGTAAACAACACATTGGCTACAGTCCTGTCAGGCTCCTTATTATTTATTATTGAAAAAAAAAAGTTTCCTCAATTGTATTTTCCCAATCAATACATATTATTATTTAGGTGCTTTTGTTAATGGACCCTGGCGATACACTCCCCATGTATGTTTTGGCCCCCAGGGAAATTTACTTTAACGATGCACACACATGCACGTCCTTGTCTTGATATGGCTAAATGTTTTCAGAAAATAATAGTCCTGCTAAATACCAGTGTCCGATACAATGGATAAAGTTGCAGAATGAGTTGAAGATATTGTTGGTGCGGCCCTCCAATTTAATTCAGGCTTCTTATGTGGCCCCTTCTGGAAATCAAATGCTTGGACTGTAGTGTTGCAATCTTTATCATGTGTCTGCAACAACATGAGGAGATAAACGCTGTACACAAACCTGTCTCCAGGCGGCCGACTCGCGGGACTCCATGGCGATGGCACTTTACTCCCAGTGTTTCAACTGGATCATCCACAAACTCAACTCGCGCATCCAGGGCAAAAACGACTTCCGGTCCATCAGCATCCTGGACATCTTCGGCTTCGAGAACTTCGAGGTCAGGCCCAACACGAACAATGACCAAATCGTAAATGTAAACACGGTGAGTCCTTTCATACAAGCTGCTCATGGTTTTTGTTTTGTGTGGAATCGTGTTTCTGCAGGCGAACCGCTTCGAGCAGTTCAACATAAACTACGCCAACGAGAAACTGCAGGAATACTTCAACAAACACATCTTCTCCCTGGAGCAGCTGGAGTACAACAAGTATGATGCCATATTAGTTCACTTTTGACCAAAGCAAAACATGGGTGGGTCAAAATGAGGAGAAATGAGTGGGTGAATGGCCGAACGAAATGCTGTTTTGAATGTAGAAAGACCAAACATATTTTTGATTAATTGGTCATTTCTGACAGAGTTTCTTACCATTATAAGGTACCTGTTTGGTATTGTGGGGAAAAAAATAAGGTACAACTCGTACAGGGTGTGTTTGTGTGACATCACAACATTCTAAACAGGCTAAAGTTATTGTACAAATTCTGTAATGGTGACTATGCTACTAACCGTAAAATACTGATGTTTTGAGCTTAGTTTATGGTAAAAGTACTAGTACTTTAACGATACTTGGATTTCGATACCTATACTAAACTATTTGTCATCTAGAACCAGAATACAGAACAATGATGTGAGGAAGAGCTGCAGATGTAGAATATCAGGTTCATCTGCAATGTCAAGAAATGTGTGGAAAAATGGGGAATAATTTGGGGGCGGGAAATGGGAGAAATTGTGGCATAAAAGATTGAGCAAAATGGGGGAGAAATAGGGAAAAAATTGCTTAAAAAAAAAAAGGAAAATATTAGTCCTAAAAATGAGCAAGAATGAGGGGGAAAAATTGGGAAAAGGAGAAAAAAATTGGGGGAGAAAATGGGAAAAACGAAATCGGGCAAACATTTGGGAAAAATCATTTATTTGACGTGAAACAACCAAGTCACTTCCTTTAATTCTGTTCCTGGACCAACAGCATCAAAACTTGGATCTAAATTCTTTTTTTTCCCTTCGATACCTGCTTTTGATAGCGGTAATACCTATACATTTTTCTCATACCAAACTGACATCAAGTACCCTGAGAAAATGCTACTTTAAAACTTGAGCAACAGTTTGAGAGTGCAAGTCTAAAAAGAAATATGTCTATAGAATAAAACACACAAAAGACGTACGGCATCTGTTTTATGTCACATGAAGCTTTTGCCACTTGCAGATTTACTCACACTGAAATGAGTAACTTTGTTTTTACCCATGAAATAAAAGATATTTCATTCATTACACTATTACTCAAGTAGAAGTATGATAGAACTACTCCAAACAGTACAGTTACTTCAAAAGGTTGTGACTGAATACTTTCTGCCCCTGGTCCTGACTCTGAGACTTTAGTGATGTTGCGACATATTGTGACTTCTTACAATACAGATATTGCATCACCTTATTTTTTTTTTCCGATATATAACGTGCGGCCCATCTAGTTTTGTTGAAAGAGATATAATTTTCTGAATGTATTAACGTTATCTTTCTGTTTTATGGATCTAGATTTTTAAAAATGAGTCTGAATTGAAGAGTAATACATGAACCAGACACTAGAGGGCGGCTCGTATAAGAAAACCTTTATGTGCTACAACAATATGTTTCTCTTTACTCTACAGGGAGGGTCTAGTGTGGACGGACATTGACTGGATGGACAACGGAGAGTGTTTGGATCTGATTGAAAAGGTGCAACATTATAGCACTAAAATTATGCTAAATATGACATAAATACAGTATAATTTTTAAATGAAAGCTAATAATTTCCCTAGAAACTGGGTCTACTGGCACTTTTCAATGAGGAGAGTCACTTCCCCAAAGCCACTGATGACACGCTGCTGGAGAAGCTGCACTGCCAGCACTCGGTACGGGCACGCTCATAACCATGACTTTACATTTATTATTAAAGAGGATGTTGAGAGGAATATCTAACACAATTCTTCTTCATCTAGAAAAACCCATTCTATGTGAAGCCGCGTGTGGCAGTTCACTACTTTGGAGTGAGACACTACGCCGGCGAGGTGAAAAAAGAGTGCATTTATGGGACTTTATGACATAGTTTGGTGTGATTTGTGCTTTGACAGTAGATAATGGTTTTGTTTTCAGGTGGTGTACGACGTCAGAGGGATGCTGGAGAAAAACAGGGACACTTTTCGAGACGACATCCTCAACCTCCTCCGAGAGAGCAGGTCTGTGTCTGATTACCTTTGTAGCCAAACATTAAGTCAAAGGTTAGCAATGAAACAAGTGGCGCTGAAATGTCCTCAAATTCTCTCCGATGTCCTGCTTTGCCTCTTCCCCCTGAGGTCACGCCACTGTCTCTCTGCCCCAGGTTGGACTTCGTGTACGACCTGTTTGAGCACGTGTTGAGTCGGAACAAACAGGACACTCTGAAGAGCAGCATCAAGCACCGCCGCCCCACCGTCAGCTCGCAGTTCAAGGTCAGTATATCACACGCTGTGTCCAGACTGCGGTTTAATGATTTCAGATGAGTTTACTTCATTAGAGGCACAGTTACTCACATGACGTTGCTGCACAAGGTAAAAATTAAACTGGAGGCCGCGCTGG
The DNA here is from genome assembly GCF_951799975.1 of Gobius niger. Classification (NCBI taxonomy): domain Eukaryota; kingdom Metazoa; phylum Chordata; class Actinopteri; order Gobiiformes; family Gobiidae; genus Gobius; species Gobius niger. Next base: position 26,435,436 of record NC_136864.1, read on the forward strand.
AAGAATCAAAGATCATAGTAGTGCTCTATGAAAACTAGTTTATGATTTGTGAATGCATTGTTGAAGAATGAAAAGATGTTTTTTAAATATCATTATGTCAAATGCAGGCTGTTAATTGAAAAAGTGAATAGCCAGGTATTAGGGGCGTTTCTAAAATGATGCGCCTGTTACGTCAAATGATCTTGATGAATACTCACTCGACAAAACAGTGCCATCAGTGACCGGAAATTCTGGTGTCAGAATTGTCAATATCAGCCTTTGTGTAACCTCTGACCCCTTCTGGATTTCCATATGCAGGCACTGTTTCTGTAATATTGACTTGATATTGACAAAATGATAAAGTTTAGTGATACCAGTGTGAAGTCACTTAGTCATTTCACATCAACTAAATGAAACAAATCTAAAATGATAATAATAAGTTACATTATTGTTTTGTTTTCTGGTTGTAGATGATGTATAATTTAGTATAGGTATCAAAAAAGTATCATTTAGGTATTGGTGTAGTCAACCAAGTATTGTTGACGTATCGGTATTAAATAAATTTATGGTTCCTTTATCAATTGATCAAATCCCATATACTGTAAATAGCTGGAATATTGTTTACCTGAAGTTACGAGGTCACATTTTAGGACACATTTCAATCCAATCCACTTTATTTGTATGGCATTTGTATTGTTTAAACAACAAAAACGTTTCCAAAGTGCAAACAAACACAAGACACTTGACCGTCCTGTTCCCCTCATCGTGATCGCTCTTGTGCTGCAGGACTCTCTTCACTCCCTGATGGCCACGCTCAGCTCTTCAAACCCGTACTTCATCCGATGCATCAAACCCAACAGCCAGAAGGTAGGGTTTATTTTTCATTTTTCACAAGAACTTTTCCTCATCATTATATGACAGTGGGTTTCTATGTGCTTTGGCCCGATTATGTCGGAAAAGAATGAACGAATGGGGGACAACCTTTCTTTTGAAACATCTGCACATCACAAACTCTATGGTACAGTGAGTGTGCCGCATATGTATTGTACACTCTCCATACTAAGAGAGTGACCGTAATCACACGGCCTTCAGACTCAGACTAAGTTTCCTGTCGCAGCTCAGTCTCAGACCACACAGCCGCTCTCCTCTCACTGTTCCCAGATCAGCCATCATAATAAATCACAGGCGCTGAACGTTTGATAGCGTTGCCCCCGACGATCCTCAGACAGGAACGAGGGGCGCTCCTGTCTGCACGGCTGACCCCTGACCGCCGGTTACCTAGCAACAGGCAGCGGCAGTGGGGAATGCAGGTTAATGTACACAGATGATTCGCAGGACAGAGGAGTGGAGGGCTCTATTGTCCGCCTCCCAGCATGCATCGCTCTTCCGCCATTTGACGACGCGTTAATGAGTGATTCTGGAGACGGGGCCATTAATCATGTTTCATATTCATAACCAGCGCACAGCAGTGTTTGACTGCATGTTTTCACGTAAAGGGCTCACTTGTCTGGCTGTGGTGGGATGCTGGACAGTGGGAGTAAAAAGTCAATCTTCTGGACGGCTCAGGATTGATATTCTATGTTTTAGGCGAGACGCTGCAGGTTTTAATAAGCTGTTTATAAGTGAAACATTTCTAAAAATTATAATTTTGCTTTGTTTTTTTGTGGTTCAGAGCTTAATGAAGGCAAGAACGAACACATTTTAAAATCTTAAAGAGTATTATACTTTTTTCAATCACATAGCACCAGTCTATATCACACTACAATGATGACCAAACCTTCTGTTGGTCTGTAAATGCAGTAAATTAGAATAACTGCCTTGTATAAAATTGCTCTCTCAAAATGGCTGTAGTGAATGTCTTGAAATAGGCCTCTGTCTCTTTAAGAACCTCTGACCCTTTCCGACACGCCCCCTCCACACACTGTCTGTGGCATCAGTGGGGAGGGGGTTCTGCTGAGGAGCAGTGGTTGGTTACTCGGCTGGTGACGAAAGCTCGGAGGCGTCTCCAGGAGGTGGGGGCGTTCCTAGGAGGACTCAGGCAAACCTATCCCTAAAATGGCCGCCATCAGAGTTTTTACAGATTACTCAAAAATACATGAATGTGCCAAGGCAACACTTCAGGCATGTTTTTAATGAGGGAATGACATAATAACACGATGTAAAGCTTGAAAAAGTCGATTTTGCATAATACCCCCCTTTAAAAAAAGCGTATTCTTAAATACAACATGTAGATGAGGAAAACTCTTGAGAAAACGGGTCCTAAAGTTTTGTAAGGTCTACTACACATTGCCTGTGTATTTCTCCCATCTGTCTTCCAGAAGGTGCTACATGCGGATACTGCCAATATTTTTGAATGAATACGCGTGTAAAAACAATGGACTGTCGCCGCGGTGTTGTAGTTATTTCCTTGCTTTGCTCGCTAGTGGTTAAAGTATCATAAAATAATCCTTTATATTTATCAGAAGGGTGGGTTTTTGGTCTATTTTTACATCTAAAACTTGAGAAAGCTTAAAAGTGAAAAGACAGTAAGGAATGAGAGAATGGGCTGCTCAGGGTGTTGGATTGACCTGGAGCGTCCTCTTTAGGCAGCAGCGTGAACTACATTGTATAGAACAATGGATGCAAGCATTCACTTTCAGCTTAAAAGTATGCTAACGAATCTCTGACGTTGTGATAAACACCCTTCGAGCGCAGAACTGCTCAGGATGAGTTTGGTGATGGATTGTGGGTTGTAAAAAAATGCAAAGGACCGTTTTGTGTGCCTTCTATGACACAACAAAGAAGAAGAACCGGAGTGAATGGAATTATTCTGCATAAATTAAGCCAAATATTTGTCTATATATGTTTTTTGACAAGGCAATAACCTTTTAGTAACAGAGGAAAGTGCCTAAATTGTGCAGCACAGGTCATTTGAATGCTGAAAGTGATCAGATTGAGTCAAACCAGAGCTTTTGTGCTTCCATCATTTTTATCCATCTTTTTTGTACAAGACCCTGAGCACCAATAACAATAGGTCTTTGATAATGCCCAAAAATATCGTTAAATGGTAATGTCTGCGCGCCGACTCGCCCCGTTCATCGCCATGACAACTGGAGTTCAGAATAATCGCTTTTGTTCCATCAGACAGTTCCCGCCAGGGCCGTCTGAGGCTGTGGGGCTGCTCCGTGACGTCAGGGCAAATGGATGTGATTTGGAAAAGTCCAGTGATCAGATCAGACATCGATCCACTGTGATGTTGTCCGGACTTGAGTGACACAGCCGACACTGAAATGGAATTGTAAAGAAATGTTTAAAATATTAAGATGAACAGGTTATTTTATTTTGAGCTTTTAACCCTGCAGTAATCTTGTAAACCTGTAGTTGTTCCTTTTGTCTCATTATACTTGTTTGAATCATCCGGCATATTCGATCTGTCTCCATTTTAAAATCTAGACTTTCTTTTTTTTTTTTACCAAACTCGCTTCGTCGCGCTGATTATTATGAGGAAGGTTTCCGCCCTCTGCTGGTGTTTTGTGTAACTACATATTACAGCTTGTTTTAGAGATATTTTGTAGACGTATATTATTATAAGGTATCTTACATAAAATACAAAGGCTTATGTTTCCCCCCACAATCATTTCTGTCACCAAAACGTTATATATTGCGACTAGGCGGGACATATCAATAAAATCTCCAGAGCCACGTGCTATACGGCAGCTGCACTTCTTTCTGTAGAATCTAATCGAATGTTAAACAAGGCCAGATGATGGGGTTTCAATGGAGCTCGGTGTAGAGGAGTCGACCCGGGGCCCCCAGGGAGAGCGGTGGGTCAGGTCCCCTAAGAGGGCCCCTAGAGGCGCCCTGTCATCTGCCCGCTCCACTTACTGCAACAGAAGGAGCTGTAAAGTCAATATCAAACGCACAAGAGTGTTTAAATCAGAGACGACACACTTCTTAATTTTGGGGGCCATCTGTTCAAACCCGTGTCCTAAAAGTGCCCTGGGACTTTCATGGGGAATATGATGAGATTTAGACATTGTTAGATTAAACAAAGAATATAATGGAGTCTTTGCACAGAAGCCAGCAAAAATGTATAATGCCGCAACAAGGTCATTAGTTTTAGATTAGCTGGTTCCTAGCGCAGCCTAAGTGTGCCATGAAAATTACAAGTTCCAAACTCACAGCATTCCAGCCAGATAAATGTATATGTGAATAACACAGCTAATGTTAAAACAGTTGGGTAATGTAATGCTAACATATAACAATGTTTAATAACACCAGATATGATTCAAAATAGCGGCTAATGTTAAAACGGTTGGCTAATATAATGCTAACGTATATCAATGTTTAATAACACCAGATATGATTCAAAATAGTGGCTAATGTTAAAACGGTTGGCTAATATAATGCTAACGTATATCAATGTTTAATAACACCAGATATGATTCAAAATAGTGGCTAATGTTAAAACGGTTAGCTCATGAGATGCTAACGTATAGCCTACAAACGTTTCATCATGCCTGGTATAATTCAAAATACTGGCTAATGTTAAAACAGTTGGCTAATGTAATGCTAACGTATATCAATGTTTAATAACACCAGATATGATTCAAAATAGCGGCTAATGTTAAAACGGTTAGCTCATGAGATGCTAACGTATAGCCTACAAACGTTTCATCATGCCTGGTATAATTCAAAATACTGGCTAATGTTAAAACAGTTGGCTAATGTAATGCTAACGTATATCAATGTTTAATAACACCAGAAATGATTCAAAATAGCGGCTAATGTTAAAACGGTTAGCTCATGAGATGCTAACGTATACAAACTGTTCATCACACCAGATATGATTGAAGATATGAAAAATAGTGGTTAATGTTAAAAACATAGAAATCATAGAAATACCTTTAGCTATCTAAGCCTGTTCCTACAAACGAGTACATTTTGCTAGCATCCGTACTCATATAAATTAAGCATTTTATCCCCATACAAACGAATACGGAAGCCATGGTCAACACTAAAGTATGGCAAGTATGTCCGTCTTCTGGCTTTTTTTTTTATTTCGTGTATCCAGCCCCACGAAAAGCAGAAACCTGACAGAATGTGATTTAGCATTTAGCTCAGAGGCCACTTTTACACGCCAATTTGAATCGAAAGTAAAATCTCAAAAGGTTTGTGCATTCATTAATGATTTTTAACTGGGCTTTGACCTCACCTGACAACAGATGAAAACATCTGGATCATCCATAGTATGCGATGTTTGATGCTTAATGCTAACAGCTATTGGAAAAATACATTGCGCAGGCTAACGGACTCTGAAAAGGACTAGCTGATTTGCTAACAGTCCGCAAGCTCCTTTTTATCTCTATGGTTAAGACAGTTAGCTAAAAAGATGCTAACATATACAAATCTTTCATTACACTAGATATGATTCAAAATAGCGGTTAATGCTACAACAGCTAGCGTATGAAATGCTAACGTGTACAATTGTTTCATCACAGCAGATGTAATGGGAAATAGCCCTTTCTCTATTAAAGCTTCACAGGAAGTTAAAGTTGTATAATTTAGCTACACTTCTCCATGGGGTTCTGCCATAATTGTATCCAGCTCGTATCTGAAGTCGGACCACTCTAATCAAGTCTGAGTTTGCAAGTGGTATGAGCAGCGTCTTGGGGCATTTCTCCAAGTTGCAGATCGGAAAATCGCCAGTTGCCTGGATCGCAGCAATAATTCGCTTTAACTCACTAATGATGTATAAGCGCTTATAAAAATGGCATAGCAACAATGTGAACAACGGTTGAGTTTAGGAAAAGCATCTAAAAACTTGAAATGATTTGGATTTGTTTGCACTGTGGAGTTTTTTCTTAGGCTGTTGGGGCCGCAGGCTATGTCTGCCTGACCCTCATTAGTTTTCATTGTGGCAAATTGACTAGTTTATTTTGAGTCTGGGTGCTGACCGCTGATGTAACGGTTGAGGAGCCGGGATCATGTGGCTTCTGCAGATGCTCACTGGAAACGCCAATATATTGAGCAGAACGGGCAGACAGGCGCTTAACCCGGGTCACATTTAAACAAAACAAACAACATTCCTTTTCTTTAGATTTTTGCGGGCAAAGAATCAAAGGGAATATTTTGGTAGGATCCTGCAAAGATTTGAGATTATATATTGGTGTTCATAAAGTGTTAAGTGATTTATTTTATAACAAAGCACAATTAGCACAAGAAAGTAGGCCTATAACATTTCCAAAGTCCCTCATTGATTTGGAGGACTAGAATTTTGAACATAAACAGCCCGCAGTCAACCGCCGGGGGCCGTGCCGAAAAAGTGACCAACACGCAGGGAGTCACGTCACCATGGCAACCCCAAACCTTTAGCCCCGCCCCCTTCTCTCTCTCCCTCTCTCTCTCTCCTCTCAGACCGAGCCTTTGTCTGGTCACTCCCCGGCTGGGTGCTCGCTGGTACGGACGCGTGCACTGTACTCGCACCGCTCGAACTCTGCCTGTAGTTGTTTTGATTTTGCCATTTGAGAGATTTTTGTGAAAAGAAGGAAGGTGGAACTAAGAGGCCGGTCTGGAGGAGCAGAGATGAGAGGTGAGAGATGCCGTGGCTTAGCTGTCTCGTGCTTTGTAAGATGTATGAATGGAACTACGGAGCATTTAAGTGTCAGCTTGTTGCATGCAGTCTGCAGCGTGCATTGTAAGGCGTCCAAATTGCAAAAACACAAGAATGATTTTTAGAGCTATTTTTGCACAAATTTTGCAGAAATGCATCTTAGGGCTTTTAAGATATAGTTTTGAGACTGTCATCTTTTGTAAAAACAAAGCAATTGAATGGAAATTACCACCGGAATTTATTTTTGGTGCAAATTTATTGTTCATTTATCGATTTTTCTTATGTTTGACCCACCCTTTCAAAAGTAGGGGAAACTTGTCACGACACCACTTGTGAATTTCAAATATTAAGGTGAGGCAAGCAGTAAATAATAGTATTTTTTTGAAACTTTTGCTGTAGATTTGTGACATTATGGAATTACTAACATTGTTTGCATAAAAATGGCCAAAATTGCCTTTTTTTTCAAGAGACAAAATCAGTTTTATGAAAAAACTTAAAGGTGCACTGTACAACTTTTTATCTTAAAACAAAGTTGACCTTTCAGTGACCCAGCAGCTGTATGGGTGGTTAACTAGTCACCTTTACTTTCCATCCTGTTCACCCCTATGATGCTTCAGGATAAATTTTACTTCAAGTTAGGATTTCTGGTAGGTTTTCTGAATGAAATGCATGCGTTGCCATGGAGGCAGTTCAGTTGGCAGTGAAAACTTACCAGAAATCCTAAAAATAATAGATCTACAGGCCACCAGGATGGAAAGTAAAGGCGCTATACTACTACCTATACAGCCACTAACTTCATGTTAACATAAAAACTGAGAACTGTCTTGTTTTGTTGTTTTCTACACTCTATAAATTAATAAAACGCTTAGTGAAATGATAGAAACATTAGACTTATTCCTTCCACATGAAACATGTTTCCAGGCCAATGTGGCAATATCATTGTGTTAGTTTATCTGTGTCGTCATTGGTGTGTTCTTGGCAATATATAATGCAAATTTCCAATGTAGTCCCTTTGTTTTGAAATGTGATGCTCAGTTAAAGACTTCAACAGGCCATGATGTGGCTGAAATTCAAATGCAGTAAGTAAGAGTGCCCCGGCTAATTGCCAAAAGCTGGTGAACCTCAGCACATGGGCTCTAACCGTAATTGACTGTTTGTAGCAACAGGAAGGAGCAGTCACGTGGCTTTTGTCATGTATATGTCGCGGCTGAAGAGGTGAGGAAAAGCACATTTAGTGGAGACAATGTTTGGCATGTGTTTTCTTTGACACTCGATTGTTGTGTTCATCGTATAATGCGGGGTTTCTCAAACAGTGAGGCCTGGTGATACTCGGAAGGTCAAATATGTGTAAAGTTCAAGAACCACTGACACTGTATGCAAAAAGACAATGAAGGAACTCACTGAAACTAGATTTTGTCAAGCATCATGTGGTTTAAGCAAGAATTCCCTCGGCTAGATTGATGATATGTGTCTAGTACTGCTGGACACTTTTGGAAAAATGTTCAATCGTAGTTTTTGAAACATAAATCACTGTTTTTAGATTGGATTTGCTTTATTTACCTACATAACTTGCGAATTTGAATTGCGAAACCAAATAGCAATTTTGATCAAACGCAGATAGATCGTGCAGTCACAGTGTAGTATTCGTTCGGATTGTTTTGACAAATTGCCAATTCACGCCTTAATGTATTCTTAATCACATTCATTTGTTTAATTACTGCTCCTTCATTCTCCCATCAAGCTCAATTAGTACAACAACATAATCACACTAGCACAGATAAATAGCTCCCCAAAGGTTTTTCTCTGACATTTGAAATAGATTTGTCATTGTGCCATTGACGTAAAGTGGACTTGCTCGGTTCGGTTGGAGCGTGTCTGACATAGGGAGACAGATTGACATTTGGAAAAGCGTGGCAGTAATTACGGCGAGATGTAACAGATGCACACAGGCTAATGTATGTAGATTTAAAATGTGCAGCTCCCTATCAGAGAATCTGAGGTTTATTTTCAGATCATTGGAAGGAAATATTCTTAACCCTTTCTACTCTAAAGAGCCAAATATGGCTCCAGTTATGGTCCTGGTATTTGGACGCACTTGCACACAAGGGGGCGCCCTTCCAACCTTCTCAGTGTAAATGTGAGTTGACTTTCTTCAGAGTTAGACTTTAGGTCAGACACCATGAGTGACAGTAACATGACGCTAAATACAGTGAGCTCTTTGTTTGCAGTAAAAAGGCTGAGGCCTCATTGCTCTTCAGTCACAGACTGAGAAGTGAAGAAGGAAGTCATGGAGCTTCTGCTTTAGACAGAACTTCAGACTTCTGCTGTAAGTGGACAATTCTGAAACTGAAGTATGTAGTAAATAAATAAAAAATGAAATGAAAATTTTAGTTACACTTTTTTTTTAATCACATAATTTATGCTTATAAAGGTTGAAGAAATATCCATATACATTATCTGCTGTAGGTCATCTGTGTCCCAGTTCCTCTGAGTCGTGGTGGGTCATGGTGGACCACGACTCAGAGGAACTGGGACAAACATGACTCTACAGCAGATACTAATGACAAGGGTTTGCTTTTGTAGAATGAGAGTCATTAATATTTAAGTAATATTTTAATTACATAAATTCAGAATTTTCACACTTATTACGAAGGAAAACTTGAACTTCACTGTTTTATTGTTTCATCCAGCAGAAGTGTAATGTTCTAAAGTAGAAGCTCCATGACTTCCTTCTTCACTTCTCAGTCTGTGACTGAAGAGCAATGAGGCCTCAGCCTTTTTACTGAAATTAAAGACCTCACTATTAAGCCTCATGTTACTGTGACTCACGGTGTCCGACCTACAGTGCAACTCTGAAGCCAATCAGTTCACAGAGACTCAGAGTGGGCGGGGCTCAAATCAGCATCAAACGCCAAGATCTAAGTTCTAAGACTAAAAATAATAAACCAATTTATGTTTGTTTTATGTCAAATCTAGATTCACGCCAATAGGCAGATTTTAAACTACTGCCTACTCCATTAAGTCCTGGCGATCGGCATGTACTCATTTCTTTCTAATTTCCCACCACTGGAACCATGAGCAGTTCATGATGCTCTTTAAGCACCAGCCCCTCTTTTGATCGCTTTCCAACAAGGGAGAACTGTGAGTTGAACTATTTCAGCTCCTGCTCTGAGGGAAGTACTTTATCGTCTTTGGTGACATGGTTATGTTGAAACAGATGTATGTAACGTAAGTACATTAAAATCACTACAATTATCTTAAAATATTTATTCAGAACGCACAAGCGAGCTGCTGATTTCCAAGCAGTTAGACTCTGATCTTCGATGTGTGAAACTCCTCTGTATTTGTTTTTTTGGCATTGTGAAATTAAGCGATAAAACTCTGTGAATCCTTTTTTTTTCTCTGTGAACTCCCAAAGCCTGCTCACTGCATGCTTTATTCCTTGCTCAGTTATGAATCTTCCGCATGCTACAAAGTTTGTTTTGCTTCAGTGTGAACACGAGCAGAAGGGACGGGGGGGTTCCAGTGACCAAAGAGGGACTGAGGGGTTTCAGCGACTGTCGCCATGAACTGTTTGGTGCGAAAAATGCGGAATATTGCTGACTTACACAAACAGGAACAGTTCAGAAACCAGTGCTGACACAGACATGAAACAGTGAAATAAATGTGATGTCCAAAAGAACAATCAGGCGGGTAGTTGAGATATTCATACTTGCCTCCTCTATGGCAATGGAAAACTCCAAAACCCAATGAGAGAAAACAGAAACTTCAAGGAGAATGATCCAAACTCCCCTGGACAGACTGACTAATGGGAGTCCCTCTGCAGATAGGGCTGAGGACTGTGGAACTAACGTCTAGTCCTCGCTGGAGCTTCATAAATCGATGAGCTCTTGAAAACGAGATGGACATGCTGGAAAGTCTCTGATCTTGTTGGTGTCAGTTCTGGTTAGCCTGTATCATGAGTTTAATCTCTTGATATTGCTAAGTTTTGAAAAGTCTACAGACGAACGGAATGAGAATTTTACTTCCAGAACCGGAGTGTCGAGTTGGGCAGCGCTGATAGATATTTTCCAAAAGCCCCATTCGAATACCAGTCATGCCGACATCCCCAATGGACATCTAATGATCTTGTCCCAGCTCCACCTCTTTGTCTTTACCGCTGTGGAATTTGGGATCTTTCAGACTCGAGGGGTCACGTCTCTCCCACCCGGTCATGGATTTAACCAGGATTTATGTTCTTCTCAGAGCGCCCTCATTGTTCAGCAAGTTCCCCCCACCAAAACCCAGGAAAAAAAAAAAGAGTCCCAAAGAGAGTCTGGCTAATCCTCCATTCAGCGCCTTCAGGTGGCCCGGGCTGCTCACACCACTGTACAGGGATTTACTGCATGGACTAAGCCAGGGACTAAGCGAAGAGTTCGGCTTTACAGAGAAGCCGAGCGCCAAGTCTCAAAGCTTCAGTTAGAGCAGTTTCTGACGAGTTTTCAGAGAGAACTTTTGGTGAACTAGAGGTGATGAGAGGAGACTGAACAACCAACACAAACCTTCCTTTTCAGAATGGATCTGTCTCTTAGTAAGTTCGCTTTTAGTATGAACGTTTTCCATTGGGCCACTAGTTCCTGAACTTGTAATAAAAATTGTCTAGTGTTCCCTGACTCCTTCCCATCCGACTGATGGTCCGTGGGATTTCCAGCACAATCCATTTCCTTCGTATTGTGCCAAGTGTCCAGTTGACTTTGTGTGTTTGCATTAAGCCCCCACCATCGGCCACACCCCCTCTAAACACAGGCACGCCCCCTTTTGTCGCCCTGAATGGCAGAGCTCGGGGACTATAGGAGGAAGTGGTCATGAGAAACACACTGAGATCGACCCCTGGGTTATTGTCACTGCCCCGAGTGCTCCCGGGGACTGTCAGGGGGAGCGATGTCAGCTGCTGGGCCGGGGCGATAAACAAAGTGAGCGCCTGGAAATAGAGGGATGCGAAAATATGCCAAAGAAAATGACCAAATACTGTTTCTATGCAAGTCATAAGACTTTTGAGATGCTCTGAAGCATGAGCGCATGGACATAATGGTGTTTGTTTAAGCTGTGACTATAGAATTGAGGGCACACATCTGTCGTCTTCACACATACTATAAGGCATTTCTACAGAACCACTTCCTCGCTACTGATCGGTGGGCATAAGTGTAAAAGAATAAATACATCTAAGGGCTATAGTGTCTTAAAAAGTGCTTGAATATCAACAAAAAGTGTGCAAATCCTCCAATAATGCTGCAGAAAGAGAATCTGCAATTGAAACGAATAGATTATCATTTCTAACTCATTTGTCTTCTATTTCTTATTCCAACTGAGGTCAAGGCCAGAGCCAATAGCCGTTCACCCTCAACTTTTTTTTCATTCATTAGAGGCTCATTAGTCCACTCTACATTGTTGACTGAGAGAAAAAGTCAGACTGTTATGAGAAAATATTGTGTGATGGGGCTGGGCGCAGATGAAGCAAGGTGTCCTGAAAATAATTGGCTTTTCAAACATAGCGCAGCAACAAGACTATACATTTTATGCACAGGAACTTGCCATTCTGCATGTTTGATATATTGATGGCACAGTACATTTATTTTTTACCTTCTCTTTTTCAAAATAGTGTATTATGCACTTGACCAAGTCATTTCAGTTCAAAAGGAGATAGCTGCACGTTACAGGAGTTTTAAATCCAGGGGCATGGCAAAAAAAAGAGAACTACTATAAACTTTTAAGAAAAGCCCCTAGAGCTATTAGTTATTAGTTTAGTTGCCAAAAGTTTTATCTTTTGGTTTTATAATTCAGACTCTGGATTAGCTGTGGTCTATCCAAATGTATACAGCTGGAACAGTATAGAAAGCATGGACCACATGGATCACCAGGTTATTGTATAAAACAGAGATGCAGTACTCAAATTTTGGTCTCATGGCTTGCATATCAGTATGACGCAGAACAGAGGTTAGTCATCGCTTTTTTTTTTCTTGATTTTTTTCCCCCAAAATTTGTATTTAATTTATTAAATCTTTTATAAAGATAATAAAGGGATGAAAGAAAACAAACACAGCAGAACAAAAATAAAAAGCAGCCCCACAAAACATATAGTACAAGGTTATAGCTTTCGCACAAAGAAGAAAGTATATTCAGCTCAATTGACCACTAAAAATAAAGATAATCTGACTCTCCAACATCTGATCTAAGAAATCTGTTCGAGAAATAAGTAGTGTATCTCCATAGCTTGTGCATGCTAGCCATAGTGAGTTGGACCGTCGTTATCTATCAATTCTGTTTATATTTTTTTCAATATTATGCATTATTTTTCATTGATGAAACATTACTGAATTGATGATTTATCCCTCTTGATGTGGAAACATAGCCAGACTTGAATGGTTAGACTAGAGCTCCAGCGTCTTGAGTTCATGCCTCCTGGTCCTGCACTGATGGTTGATAAACTTCTCTTTCATAAGACATCCATCCACTCAGACGCCATTGTTTACACTCAGAACTTAGACCCAGATTTTTGGATTGTAGACACAGAATAGGCCGGATTTGCAAATGAAGGAGCCAGACATGCATGTACTCGTGTTTGGATGAAAAGATGGTGAATAACAAGCAATAATGAGCAACCTAAATGTAATGGCAGATATATTTTATTATATTTCAGTGTACAGTAATGCAGCTGGACGGTTTTTCGACCACACACTGGACATAATGGCTTTTTCAACCGACGAAATTCTCCACTTTGGAGTAACGTCTGGGGAAAATAAATAATAAAACCTGTCAAAATGTTCTAAAGAAACTTGGTCCAATGGGAGTTATTGACGGGGCAAAGAGGAAGCGCTGGAGTGAAGAGCCCGAGGCGGAGGGCGCCTGGGTGACATGGCCAGCCTTTGTGCGCGCGTATGCTAATGCCAGATATGCTAATGCGCCGGTGTCCGCTAAAGGCGTCCATTCAGGGCCCGTTTGAGCTGCTCTGAGCCCCTCTTCATCTGCACAGATAAAAACTAGATAAAGAAGGCATTAGGAGCATTTTCTCATTCAAACGCCCACCGGGGTTACAGGGTTAGGGGCGCGCTGCCAGGCGGACCCTCAAAGCCCTCCTGTGTTCGGGGCGAAGGCGAGCGCTGCGATGCCGTGATGCTGCGATTGGATAACGGGCGGTGACGTCGGAGCGGTCGCAGCGTCGTAATGTTTTGGAAGCTCTGGAATGTCCTTTAAATGGGTTAAATGGACACAAGTGACGTGGTGAGGGGAGGAAGACGTCACGGGCCAAACCAGGACACTAAATCATGTTGGTGAAAAATGTTTGCAACGCTGGATCTTTGAGCTCATCGAAACATTGGCACAAGTGGTCCAAACAAAGTGTTATTTTGACAACATACTTTGACTTTAATTTTAGTCGAGAATCAGTCCAAAAATTGTCTTCAATTTTAATCTAGTTTTAGTCGGCTAAAATTGCATGTAAATTTAGTTAAAAAAAATTTTTTATGACAAATTTAGTCGACTTTGCATTTATAATATTTATTATGTTTAATCAATGTTCTCTACTTCAATAAGCTTCTCTCACATGAATACAGCTCAGAGCTGCTCCTTTGGCAGTGAATTTAAATGATATGAGGCTTTTTCAAACTGTCAGTGTAAGTTTGGATGATTTTAGTCTCTTCATTCATTTCATTTTTATTTAGGCTTATTTTAGTCGACAAAAATATCTGGACATTGTAGTCATTGTTTTGGTTTCATAAACAACTTTTGATTTAGTTTTAGTCCAATTTTAATCTGCAAAAATATCACATTGACTAAAATTTAAATTAACACGGGTCCAACAAACAATGTGGCTTCTTTTGGCGGGTCAGGCAGTGCAACTTACTACAACTTCGAACAGTACTGTACCCTGAGTAGTCTTAAAAATGAAAGAGTGAGTGAAATGAGCAATGGGGAATAGTTCCAGGTTAAGTAAAGACGCTTGGGTTGTTGTTGTTGTTTTTTAGCCATTTTCACCAAGAACAACAGCAGTGAAAGAAATGCTTGTGTTTGGTTCTGTTTATTCGGTAAATGTTAAGCATTACAGCTTTAAGAACCTCCTTGTTATGCTGTCCCATGTGTAAACTCAGAATGTAATTTTCTGGTTCAGTAAAGCCTGCGAGTCAAAAACACTGAAAATACTTGTCTGTCCTTTGTGTACAAGGCAGTGCACTTGTGTATTTCCTGTATCTTTTGTGTGAAACACAGCCTTTAAAGACACTATACTTGATTTTTTTCCTGGTTTGTGGAACACATTTTGTTGTGTCCTCCTTTAGTTTATTGCGAACTCAGATATTTATGGTAAAAACCCTGTCCGTCTACTGGTAATTACAAAGCATTTGTATCAATTTCATGAACTAGTTTTCCGGCGTTTCTGGGAATGACCTTGCAAGTTGTGAAATGTGTCTATAAAGTCGTCCCTGTGAAGAATCGGGATATTACAAGTATGTTAGAAAAGTTAGGTACGAGTTTGGACCACAACTATCATATTACTTTAGTGGCTTCCTTTCATTGTCTGTAATAAAGAAAGAGCCTTTAAGTTTGGTTTCGTGCAGTCTTAACAGCTTAAAAAACTACACAAACTTACAAAACACTCACATGCCTCACCTCTAAGATATCAACAAACAGAGTAAATCTTTGTTCAATTCTAACCATTTACTCTTATGAAAATATCCAGGAACCACACAAAAATCAATCCCACAGTTTGTCAAATCTCTCCGGACAACACGACACGACCCACATTACCCGCAGCCAATACATGGTAACAGCTTTATCGACCGTCACCGCCACATTCTCATTCATCTCACGCACAAGTCTCCTGCGGGACACGTTGGGCTTTTATTAACGATGTGCTGTTCTCTCTCGGGACAGATGCCGGACCAGTTTGACCAGGCCTTGGTGCTCAATCAGCTGCGTTACTCGGGAATGCTGGAGACGGTGAAGATCCGGCGGACCGGCTTCCCCGTGCGCCGGCCTTTCCAAGACTTCTGTGCCAGGTCGGTGCTTTTATCCACATGTAGTTTTTTTTTGGATTATGCTAATTTCTTGAAATGTTATCTTTGTTTTTGTTCTGATTCCAAAATTTGCCGGGAAAAAAACGACTGTGTTGAAATATTGTTGAAAAATATATTCAAGACAGCTGTTGATTATTGCTATTTTATTGAATGTTGTGCTGGTGTAGAGTAATTTATAGCAGTGATAGTTGACTTTCTTTTCTTTTTTTTTTACCAAGTGAAAAGATGGGAGTGTCAGGCCAATATATATATATATTTCACTTTCCATTGAATTAGAAAGTGAAATTAGCCTCTTAACCCCCGTCTAAACCGAGCAGATTTTCTCCAGTTTGGCATAACCCAAATTAAATGTTCTTGAAAAAAGTGTCAAAATAGCAACAAAAACGAGATGAACATGAAGATTTTCATCTCAATAACCAACAAAAACATGACGACAAAGTGATGGAAAGGCGACAAACAATGACGAAAACATAACAGCTTCTTATGATATGGACATTGTGTCACCTATCAGGATAACTATTGTGTGGCCTTACTATATACTATACATTGCAGGGTAATGTAGCGCTACACACAGGGTGGTCACCCAGAAAATGGGAATTGACAGTTTTTCAATATCTTCTCTTCTACTTTATTGTTTTCATCTCTGTTGTTTCATTATTGAACTGTTAAAGGGATATTTCAGGATTTTTGACATAGGGCCTCAGAGTGTTGCTGATTTCTGGAGATATTTTTTTTGTAATTCATGCATTTCTTATATTTGAAGAGTTCTTTCTTTTTATTGTTGTATTGTTTGATGCTTTTTACTGATTTTCCATCTTTCTGTTCTTTTATAAACCCTCTCAAAAGCCTAACCAGGGACGGAGGCTGCAAATTAGCTGATGGCTAGACAGACGCCTTATGTACAGAACATCGGCCACCAAGTTGGCAATGTTTCCTTGTACTGTCCCTGTCAAATAAACAAATAAATACATAAGAAACGTGGCGCGAGGCTAGTGCATTTCTATGGTATCAGCTAGCCTGCATTAAAAACAGTCTTACTCCACAGAGCACCTGAGGCAAATCACTCATAACACCAGACTAGCCATATAAATGTCTGTGTCGATAGAATAATTTTAACCATTTCGCATTTAAAATAACTTATATTTGAGCAGCATCAGCTTCGTGGTTGTATAAGGCAGTGCTTCCCAACCAGGGGTACGGAGACCCCTGGGGGTACTTGAGTACTTTGCAGGGGGTAAAAAAAAGAAGGTGAAACTGAATTGAATTTCAATATGAATTTCAAAGGAAAGTTAGTTTTAATTATGTTTTTCAGTAAATGGTTTGATTTTGAGAGTATTTTAGCTTAATTTTGAACACAACACACGGTTAGATACTGTATAATATTAATTTAGTTGGTCACTTTGTAGTAATATTGGCAAAATCCTCAAGGTAGGGGGTACTCCACAACTCAAGACGCGAGTGATCTGCTAGAAAATAGTCCCTCAAAATGCGATCATTCATGTGATGCAAGGACAGTTATATTCCAAAAATTATTCTATGGACACAGATATTTATATGGTTAGTCTGGCGTTATAAGTGATTTGCCTCAGGTGCACTGTGGAGGGGGTCAGACTGTTTTTAATGCAGGCTCGCTGATATCGTAGAAATGCGCTAGCCTTGCACTAGCCTAGCACCATGTAGCTCTTCAGATATAAGAACTGCATGAATTACAAAAACAAAATATCTCCAGAAATAAACAACACTCTGGATAACTAGGAAATGAGGCCCTATGTCAAAAATCCTGAAATATCCCTTTAAAAAAATATATTTTCTGCCCAACATCTCTTCATTAAAATGCTGCTTCACTGAAATAAAATGATAATTCTTACAACAGATGTTATCCATCAGTCAAAAGCATTCGAACCTGGCATATGCACTTTAATGTAGTGTGGATGTGTGTGTGATGCTCTACAGGCAACCTTTACAATATTGATCATGTTGCTAGATCTAAATGACCATCTGAAACTGTTTTGGCAGCGCGTTGCATTAATGTAACCAATTGAAGCTATTTGTATTGATTACATGGAATAAATGTTTTGCTGCCCATGAGTGATCATACATTGGCCTTTGTATTGATCAGGTACAAGGTGCTGTTGCAGAGCTCGTGGGTCCAGGATGACCACAAGGCCTGCTGTGTCCAGCTGCTGCACCTGTACGACAGCAGCGGCTCAGACTGGCAGATCGGGAAAACCAAGGTAAGGGGCGTCGACGAGTTTGACTTGTGAAAAAATATCCAGTGAGATTGAGTTTATGTTTTGAAACGCCTCCCGGCTCTCCAACCCCCTTTGACAAAGCAATTTTCCGTCCAATAAAGCATTTGTGTCAGATCAATTTCCCGATCGCATACTGGTGAAAAACAAAGTGCCGCCATATAAAATCACGTGTGTTCGCTTGTAAGTATCTCATTTTGCTGTCAAGTCCCTGTGTTAGAGAGAAAGAGGACAGTCCCCGCAAAAAACATTTCACTGAATTAGATCTAACCAAATTCTCCTCAAATCCGATGACACTGATTAACTCAGAGGTCATGAGCGGTTGTTGTGTAATCAGAGAACTTTCTGTCCGTACTCGCTTTGACTTACAGCCACGTCACGAGTCAGTCACAACCAAAGGGTGACGGACACGACGTTACACCGCGTTCCAAATTATTATGCAAATGACATTTTTCTTGGATTTTCTAAATTGTCAACTCAAATGAGAGTCAGCATCATTTTCAAGTCTTTAGCCGGTAGAGGATCATTAAAATGTGGTGGAAAAAATCTCCCAGTGATAACAGACTCCAGAGGCACCAGCAGCTTCAAATACCTGTCTGCTGCTTTGTAGCATCTGTTCTCTTAATCTGATGTGTTTGTCTGGCAGAAACCGTCCACATTGTGCCTTTATCTGCACAAACCGGAGTGTGCTCTGAATCATCCACAAATCTCTTATCTGTATGATGATTTTGCTTAATCTTTCATGAAATATCGAAGGTTTTCGTACCTAGACCAAGGCATTCAACTATTTCACGCTTTTCATCAGCAGAGAGACCCTTTTTCTTTCCCATATTGCTTGAAAATGGTGATCTGCATAATAAAGTGGAACACCCTTTTTCAGTAGTTTTTCCCTTAACTGGGCTTAACCTGAAAACTAATCATCCCAGGTCTCTGAGATTTAATGTCAATGATTCATAGAGCCCCTCATTATTATTGTTTTTTTTTTTACCTTTTTGACACCAAAATTCAGTTTGCATAATAATTTGGAACACAGTGTAAACGTTGGACAGTTCAAGTCAATTTCATATTCTATCAATTAACATAATTCCCATAAATTCCTGCTAATCCCTTTGCAACCCCACATGCATCGATCATAACAATTGGCTACATATTGTGTAAAAACAGATGCCTGATCCCCACATTCAACTGTTTTCCTATCAATACCAGTCTGCGTAATGTATTCCCGCTCCCCCTCTGGCTCTCAAATCCACTTGAGGTTCTATCCATATATTTCCACTGTGGCAGAGTGCTGCACTGAGTGAGAGAGAGACTCCGTGGATGATTCAAATGGAGCACCTGAAGCCAAACACTTATTAGATCTGCTGCCTCCATATGTCCGTGATGGATGACAATGTACAGCGGCATCAGTATCATGTGGGCGTGCGCATACGTTACAAGTGGCTTTTAAAACACTTGAATGCAGAGAGGACTTGATATAGCGATGTGCGGCTATATTAGGTGCAGTAAAGGTAACATCCTTGCATGTTGTGACCTTTCTTTCTGGTTGAGGCGAAGGCTCTGCGCTGCCAAAAGCATCTCCGGTTGTGGACCTTCTGCTCCTCCATCTGTTTGCTCTCGTAATAGTGAAACCGTGTCGCGCTTTGTCGTTCTCCGCACGCGAATGGAGACGAGAATGATGAAATTTCCCCCTGAATTGCCTTTTAATTAAATGGGTCAGAGATGATTACTCGTGTTACACTTTGCAGCTTCATCAGTTTATTCTATTTTTAATGGGAAAGTCATGTTGTAGCAAATAGTGTGGGGGGAAAACAATGGAGCTCAACTGTCCTGGCCATCACGAAGGTAAAAATCTCATGCATTTGACTATAAAGCACACAGTTTCAGCACCTGAGCAGGTTTGAAGCCCCGTCGCTGAACAACTCATGGTCCCTTAAGGATGATAAAGGAACAATAACTGTAACTGCATCAATATTCTCGATTTTACATTTTCTACAAAGCCTGTGGCGTGCTGGGTTTTAATTTATCTATTTATCCCTTAATGGTGCTTTTACATATTGTCTGTCATAGCATGAATATCAGCGTGAAAAAAACGCCTCTGAACATTCCCTACTCACTCAGGGACAGCTCACTGTAGTAGCATTAACCCGTGATGTAAAATGTACTGTAGGTATTATTGTGTCGCACAAAACGCAAAACTGTTTGACAAATTGCTTTTCACCCTTTCACACAATATTCAGCCTGTCTTAAGATAAGATAAGATGGTACTTTATTGATCTCACAGATGGAGAAATTGCATTCGATGAGAGAGCATCCGGCAGCAGCACCCATTCAGTTTGCACCACTCTTTTTTTTTTTCTTTGGTGAAAGATCGTTGTGTCGCGGCCGCCATCTTCACTGTTTTGGTCACAGGAGGAGCACTGGTTGATGGGAAATCCGTAGACGATGACCACGGCGGTGGAGCTCTTGCGCTTGGCCACGATGTTCTTGGCCACACAGGTGTAGTTGGCCGTGTCGGACAGACGCGCCTGCTTGATGATCAGGTTGTGTCCATGGTGATGTAGAAGTTCCTGTCCTCGGCCGGGTCCATGATCTCGTTGTCCTTCAGCCACTCCACCCGCATGACCTTGGAGGATGGAGAAACTGTAGCTGCCCTCTGTCTCCTCTGATCATCTGAAACGGTGCACCGCCTCCTGGGCTTGTCCCCGTCTCAGAGCGTGGTGTCCTGCACTGGTCAGCTCCACCTCGTCCTTCCTCTTCCTCCTGCACAGCTCCCTCCACAGTCTATCACCATCTCCTCATTGGTCCCTTTTGTTGTTTCCTGTAGCTCCTCTTGTGACGCCTCCTCCGTGCTGCAGGTGTGGGGGCTCTTGGTGCCTCTTCACTGTTCAGTGTCTCAGAAGAAGATGTTTGTAGATCTCAAATGGGTTTAGCTGATAAGCTAGCAGTTTGTTTACCTTCAAAAAGCTGCTTTCTTCAGGACCATTTTGGACTCTCAAAGTAAACAAATCCACCAAACCTCCACAAAAACACGACAAAGATGTACAAAAGTATCCAGAAAAGCAACGTGGTTCGCTGAAAAAGGCAAACAATTCAGCTGCACCAGGAGAGAGGGAGGTCACTTCCTGTTTTCACGTCGCCATGGCGCCATCTGCTTCTTTCTAAACTTTACACTTCATTATGATCAAAACCTACCAATTGGAGAAGTGTTTTGGGGACAGGGCTCCATTAAACAGTAAGCACTGAATCACAGCCCTACACATACGGACCATTCCATTTTGTATTGTTAAATAATAAGAACATGTAGGGCTGCTCGATTATTGAAAAAATAATAATCACGATTATTTTTGGCATAATTGAAATCACGATAATTCAAACGATAATTTTTTGCCTTTAAAAAAAGTCTTTATTTTATTTATACATTTAGTAAAAAAAAGAAAACATGCTGAATATTTTCTGTTTTCTGAACAGTCATAAAAGTACAAATAATTTCAAGTTTGCCTCGATTAAGGAGAGGTCTCTGTTTCACACCTGCCCCCTGCTGGCCAGCCCTCACACCTGCGCAAGCAAACTGAGCAGCGCGGCCTGATGACATCATCACACAGCGCTGTTTGTTTTTATGTCAGACAAAAGCATGAGCCATGGCCCGTGAAATGCGAGGGGAAAATAATCCCAGCGCCTGAAATAATGCAAGTCTGCTTTGCCAGAAAGAAATGAAAAATATATATATATATATAAAAAAACGATTATGCTAATTTTGTAGTCGTTTAGTGTAATAATCGAAATCGTAATCGAATTTCGATTAATTGCACAGCCCTAAGAACATGTATTTTTACTCATCTCTGGATTTCATGGTGATTCGTACCCAATTGGCTACCATGTTTAATGACAACACATTCTCATTTAGCAAGAAATGTCATATAAATGTATTCAACTTTACATTTATATTACTATATTTGATCATATTAAATCATATGTCTTGATACTGATTTAGTTTTACTCTAATTTTGGTCATCGAACTTTGACTAAAATGATGGCAAAATGTTTTAGTCGACAAAATGGACACTGCTTGGCATCTCCAAAACGGTCTCCTCTGATTACCAGTGCTCCTTAACTTTGGAGATATTTTATTTATTTCCTTTTATGGGTATTTCGTCCTCCTGCCTGACTCACTCACTGTGAAGCCGTTCCAAATCGATGGCGTGTCTCTCCCTGCGCTCTTTGCTCCACTTTTGTCCCCCCGACAGATTTACAAGCCGTGGCCCACGTCCCCTCACACGGCACATGTCCTTCCAATTGTCCTTTTTACTGCCTGGAGCTTAATTTCATGGAAGTGATGTAAATGTGCTTGGGGCCCGGATGGTTTGTCCCTCTTTAGGGCACGCGGTGGAGCCCCCCTTTGCGTTAATTAGCATATTAGCATAGCGGCGCTCTATAGGATTAACAACACGCGTCTTTGAGATGGTAATGCTACTACACGAGTGAGGCTTTATGAGTAAAGGCTGATACATGCAGCGGTGTGTGTGGTAAAGTTCAGGAAGCAGCAGCGTGTTTAAGTTGGAGTGAGTCAAAGGTGCTGAGAGAATTTTGGTTGACGCTTGTATTGCCATGTATGGTAAATAAAAAGAAGGTTCTCAATGGTGTAGTTTAAAGAAGTGAGAAAAAAAACATTAATGAAATGTAAAAAGCAAGATTTTTACTCGCTTAAAGGTGCCATAATTTGTCGCAATACAAACAAAATGATCCAAAACAAATGTAACTGCAGATTTGGCTGATTTTGTATGGAATATTTGATCAAAAGTTGCCTTTTTGGCCCCATTGTTTCTGTGTACAGAATGTTTGTGGCTAACTTCCTGTTTGCCAGTGTAGTGTAAAGACTACTTCCTGTCCCCATCTTAACGTGAATTAAAAATAAAGTAACATTTAAAACAGAAGAAAACTTAAATAATCATCAAGACAAGTGTGTTTCATGAATGTTAGTTCAGTTTGTGGTGCAGTGGCTGTAAGCTAGCGTTAATTTAACGCTAACAAATGGTAAAATTGTGCCCCCATCTGAAGTAATTTTATCAAACACTCTTTATCTTGACATTCATTTGAGTTTTTTTCTGTTTAATGTTATTTTACTTTATATTTACGCTAAATTGTAGGCAGGAAGTAGTAACTGGCCAACAGGAAGTTAGCTAAAAACATTCCATGCACAGAGCCTCTGCTTTTGAATATGGACTTTTTCACATAATTTCTCTATTTGATGGAAAGTTTGCATCTCTTAAATGAGATTTGCACAGATTTATTTTATTATCATTTTTCTGGCATTAAAATATTATATTTGGGCATTAAAAACATGTTAAAAAACATGACATTTGACTGGCTGCTAACTGCAGAAACCGCTTTGTAAGTAGTATAACTGAAGTAATTGTCAGTGGGGAATTTGAATCACGGTTGTTGTGTCTTTGGGAAAGACACTTCACCCGTCTTGCCTGTGTGATTGCATCTGGGAAGCTGCATGCTTAATTTTTTGGGATGTAAATGATCAATGACGCTGTTCTAAAGACAACTCTTCATGTGAATATGTCACGGCGCAGGTGTTTCTGCGCGAGTCCTTGGAGCATCGCCTGGAGAAACAGAGAGAGGTGGAGGTCCTCAAAGCCGCCATGATCATCCAGGCGCACATCATGGGATACGTGGCCAGGTAAAGCTCTTTCTGACCTGTCCGGTGGTAAAGCGAGCACAACTGCAGATAAGGAAACATATACCTGAGTGTTAGCGCCATCTTGTGGAACAACAGCAGCCTGCAATTTAACCTCCTACAGCTTTCAATGCTAAAGCAATAGTTATGCTGTGAATTTGGAGATTATATTGAAAAAATTGCAGCATTTTCCAGTTAATTTAATGTTTTCATATGTCCATACAATGTTTTATGCATTATCAAAGTTTGTAGGTAAAATCAGGAATAGGTTTATGTTTATTAACATTTCATTGACAGATAAGATTATCATTATTTTGGATATTGTCCTTGAATAAACGTATTCTCCCTGAAACAAACTTGTTTTTTAGAGTTTTATGCTCTATAAATCAGATCTAGGTATCAGCAAAGGGGGAAAATGTCAAAATATTGCATTGTATTAGTCTCCCAGTTGTAATGTCAGCTGTTTTTGTTTAGAAGTGTCCGTCTGTATGGATTCATAAGATTACTCCTGCAAAATTTAGTATGTGCAAGGACGATCCTACTATTTCAACCCCACCCCGTTACCCTGCAAAAAACGAAAACAAACATAACTGACAAACCGTGCTGTGATTGGTCACATAACAGGAAGCAGTACCGGCGGCTGCTGCAGTGCATCGTGGTCATCCAGAAGAACTACCGGGCGTTCTACTGGAGACGCCGCTTCCTGCTGCTGCGCTGGGCCGCCCTGACCTTCCAGAAGAGGGTCAGGGGGCAGAGGGCGCGGCGGGCCTGTGTCCTGCTGAGGGAGGAGAGGGCAAGGATCCTGGAGGAGGAAGAAGAGCGCAGGAGGAGGAAGGCGGAGGAGCTGGAGAGGTGAGGAAGGTGGAATAACACAATGAAGGGAGAGCTGATATTTTACAGAGCCTTTTTGAGCAAAGTATCTCATAAAAACTGTGATTCCTTGTGGAGCTACATTTTTAAGCAATCTACCAACATCATTTTATACATATTTCTAATGTTAGCAAATGTTTTCCGTCGTGACAAACCAACAAAATGACTACTACACTGTCCACATAGGCTTTGTAACATGTTTAAGGCATAATATTAAGTAAGGAGACTAACGGCATTAGTGATGTTGTTTGCTGTCCTCTGAATTGAATTACTCTGACAACGGAGTCCGGAACTGTCCTCGGTGCTGACGTGCTCGGGCTGATAGCGTCTGTTTGTGTCTGTTTGTGTGTTCGCAGAGAGATACAAAGGCTGGAGGCTGAGAGGATGGTCAGAGAGGTACGCTCCTTTACAATATCTTTACTGTATGTGTGTCTAATGTCACGTGATCACTGGGAGACAACGGGATATTAATGTCATCCATCTCATGTGTCTCTTTCTCATACTTCTTCTGTTCATGTTTTTCAGTCGTGAAATTCAGCCATAATTCAGTGACTTTTATGTGATGCAAAATGTAGGTTTTTCTTTTGCAGTTAATCTCAGTGTTTGTACTGGCAGGTGTTTTTAATGTGTATTTATTGAGAACATAGTGACACAAAATAGTGGTTTTAACAGACTGATGAGCAGTGTTTTTTTTCTTTTTACTTCAGTAAAAGATTCTTTGGGTCAAATATTACCCTAATACAAGTACTATTTGCTGTAGAAAATACTACTAAGCATTCTGTGGGAGGTAAAATTGTGGAGTGCTTTTGGCCTAACTCTTGTTGGCCAGTGTAGGGTAACAACAACCTCCTGTCCACATTTTAACATGAATTAAAATGAAATTGTTTAAGAAACAGAAGTACGTCAAGCCTAGTGTGTTTCATAGATATTAGATTGTGGTGTTATTTTACCTTTCGTTAGCGTTAAAGTAATGTTATCCTTTAGCTTCAAGGCTAAAACATATGTATTATGTTTTATATATATATATTTATTTATTTATTCATATGTTTATTTGATAGGGACAGAACAAGAAGCATTGTTACATTGTTGTTTTAATCTGTTGTAGTAGTAATCCAACTGCTGCGTGTTTTTAGACCTTGTGCTGTTAAAATATTTGTTTCAACAAGGCACAGCTAACTCTCCATAGGGATGAACAAGGGCAGGAAGCAGTCATTGCCCGAGGAAGTTAGCATCACGTCGCTCTTTGAACCTGTCTCATGTCACATGTTACATTTTCTTCCCCAGGCTGCAGAAGCAGCTCGACTTGAGGAACTCCGCCTTCTATCACTCGCTGCCTCTCAACCCCAATCTCCAGAGACGGACACCCCCACTGACCCCACCACCCCCACCCTCGTCACCCCCACCTCCGAGGGCCAGCCCGGGCCGGAGGAGGAGCGGGGGAGCAGCGAGGCCTCTCAGGTGGAGGAGATCCTGCGTCTGGAGCGTGAGATCCAGAGCCTCCAGAGGCAGAAGGAGCGTCAGGAGCAGACCCTGACCGAGGCGTCTCTCCAGCGGCTGCAGCGCCTCCGGGACCAGGAGCTGCAGCGGCTGGAGGACGAGGCCTGCCGGGCCGCGCAGCACTTCCTCGACTCGCTCAACTTCCACGAGATTGACGAGTGCGTGAGGAACATCGAGAGCACGCTGGGGGGAGGCCACACTGAGGAGAAGGACGGGGAGCACGACAGTAGAGGTAAACTGCTCCAGAGCAATAGTTGGAAGTACGTTTAACCAGGGAAATTAATCGGAAAATACTGAGACTTCATAAATAGACTACAGTTAATAGATCTTTAGTTAATAATGAACAGGTGTATTTGTATTTGTTCAACTACTGATAAGACATAGTTAAACTGACAGTGACCCTGAAAGTTGTGAGACACGTTTATCATAAGCCCATCCCTGTGAGGAATCGGGATGGGTTTGGACTGTCCCCTCCCTCCTCTGCTGACACTGACCCTCTCCTGTCCCGACAGACGAAGAGGAGGTGGACGAGGGCTTCGAGGCCGACGACGACGCCTTCAAAGACTCTCCCAACCCCAGCGAGCACGGGCACTCGGACGGCCAGCGCACCAGCGGCATCCGCACCAGCGACGACTCGTCGGAGGAGGACCCTTACGCCAACGACGGCGTGCTGCCCCCCAACGCCCCCGTGCCCTCCTCCGAAGCCCCCTCCGACGAGATGGTGGAGCTCATCCCGCCAGACGAGGACTCGGATTATGACCAGGACGACTACGACGAGGGCGCCATCGTGTCCAGCGGGAGCATGGCCCTGTCCAACTCCAGGAGCGGGCAGTGGTCGCCCGACTACAGAGGCTCAGTGGGGACGTACAACAGCTCAGGGGCGTACCGGTTTGGGTCCGAGGGGGCGCAGTCTTCGGTAAGTCAACTATTTAGACTTTTCACTCATTGTTTTATATAAATAATCTTATTATAAAAGACTGAATCAACTAAACTTTTATAAAAAAAAAATAGAGCATTTTGATAAAAAGTGTATTGAAAGAGGGTCAAATTGCACTCATAACGTGATGCAGTTTCCACTTTTCAATTTTCTTAGATTACGTACGTATCTAATTTACTTCAATTATTATAACAACAAAATTCAAACTGAAAATACAAACAAATGTAGTACATTAGCAATATACGTATGAACAAAGCCTAAAATGTCACAAACCTCTGTGAAACATGTGTTTAGTGTGATGCTCTATATCCTCAACCTTCTATGTCTCCAAATGTTGTTCCTAAGTCTCCTTTTGTTCATTTAAATGGTGTGTGTGTTTCCCCAGTTTGAGGACAGTGAGGACGACCTGGACAGGCTGGACACCGATGATGAGCAGTCGTACAGAAGAGACTCTGTTTACAGCTGTGTGTCTCTGCCGTACTTCCACAGCTTCCTCTTCATCAAGGGTAAGGCCTAAGAAAACAATACTTTCAAATACTTCTCCTGGAATATTGTATCTTTGATGTCCTCACAGTTTTCACTTTAAATTTGGTTGTCCAACTAACTTCTGTGTTTTCCTTCACTGAAGAACATCTCAACACAGACTAAAGTGATAAAACCCACCCACCATCACCTTGCACACCTTGAGCAGTTAGTTTTTGTTGAAAGTCGCCGGCAATGCCACTAGACGGCCACAAGGGGGTGACTTAAAACTTCTTTCCATTGTTTGGAAGGTTTTCACTGCTGACAGGGCCGTCAAAAGCATAGAATTATATAAAGCCTACAAAACTATTGATCCTGGTGTGTTGTAGAGACCACTGTGTTGGAAAGTAAAGGTGCCACGCTGACCCCTCTTACAGCCGCTGGGTCACAGCAAGATGAAATACGCACACAATATATGAAAAAAATATGTTTCGCTTAAAAAGTTGCATAATGCACCTTTAAATATTACCACAACTGTCCAAAGATTCCTGTTGTAAATTTGAAAAGAATCGGGCCTCGTGACCCACTGAACATGATTCTGTGGTCGTTTGCCATTGTTTCCTCCTTAGAGCTACAAGATGAATCACAATTAAAGCAGTACTAAGTAACGTGTTTACCTTAATGAATCCTTTCCGTAGTCCCTGTGGGGGTAATACAAGTGTTTATGGGATGATTGGAGGGTCTTTCATCGCCCCCTGGTGTCTCTGGACAGAAAACCATGTTTGCAACTTGACTGCCACTGGTCCGGAGAAAGCAATACACACTAATGGAATCATGAAGAAGAAGCTAGCATGCTAACGGGCAAAGCTAACTGCGGGCTAGCGTCACTTTAAACAGTATTTACAGCCAAGTTTGAGTGAAAAAAAATATTTCCATTGTATGTATCTCTCCCTTCGCCTTTCCTGTCAGCGTAGTATTTACTCTCCAAGACAATTAATACGTTAAAAAAATCGTAACTTGCTATTACACCTGCAGTTGCGCTTATGGCCTCTAGGGGAAAGAGTTACTTAGTACTGCTTTGAATAAAAATGTTGATATTTTGTTTAACAGTGCAATATTCTGTCTCCATGGGATCTTTTCACACATAAATCTTCCAAACCCTGTTGTGTAAATCCTCTGTGACTAACTCTAACCCGACGGCTCTGCCCAGGCGGGCTGATGAACACGTGGAAGCGTCGCTGGTGCGTGCTGAAGGACGAGACCTTCCTGTGGTTCCGCTCCAAGCAGGAGGCGCTGAAGCAGGGCTGGCTGCATAAGAAGGGCGGCGGCTCGTCCACGCTGTCCCGCAGGAACTGGAAGCGGCGCTGGTTCGTCCTGCGACACAGCAAACTCATGTACTTCGAGAACGACGGCGAGGACAAGATGAAGGGCGTGCTGGACATACGGGAGGCTAAGTACGAGACAGATTCCAAACGGTGATGATGCGTTAAGGGCTCCTTGAATTGTCACGATCATCTTTTTATTTTTATTTTACAGGGAGATCATTGACAACACCGGGAAGGAGAATGGCATCAACATTGTGACCACAGAGAGGACGTATCAACTGATCGCCGAGTCCGCCGAAGACGCGAGGTTTGGTCAATTCTATTTTCAGATTCAATTCATTGCTGTCTGTACTTTTATTTATTTCCCCTATTTTGCCCATCTTTGTGTCCTCAGCCAATGGTTCAGCGTCCTGACTCAGGTGCACGGCTCCACAGAGCAGGAGATCAAAGAGATGCACGACGAGCAGGCCAACCCCCAGAACGCTGTGGTGAGGAGCACGCCTTCTTTCACTCTTTCACTCTCTCTATGGAGGCTTTGTTAAAGGAACAGGCAGGACACTCTGATCCTAAACTACTTGTCTCTTCTGCACAGGGCACTTTGGACGTTGGAATGATCGACTCGGTGTGTGCCTCTGATAATCCAGAAAGGTGAGAGCCAAGCCGCGTGTGTGTGTGTGTGTGTGTTTGTTTTCCTGTTATTACGACGTTGTGAGGACCAATTTGAGTTTTTAACCAACAGAGTGAGGACATTTTTGTAAAGTGAGGACCTTTTGGGTGGTCCTCACTTATTTGAAGGACTGTTTGAGGGTCAAGATGCGGTTTTAGGGTTAGAATTGGGTTTATGTAAATAACATGTAAATTAGAGCTGCAACTAACGATTATTTTGTAATCGATTAATCTATCGGTTATTTTTGCGATTAATCGATTAATCGCTTGGCTGTGAAAGGTGAATGTTTTTTTTTATCACATAAAGCTTAAGTGGTGCTGCTTGAGGATTTGGTGATGGAGTAAACTTAAAGTAAATGTTTGTAGGAGGCTCTTAACGCTAATTCTGCTTTCTGATTGGATGAGACTCAGACAGATATTCATGAAATTTACAATGTACAAAACACTACAGACCCAAACTATGAAAAACAAAGTAGATTTTCATCAAAAATATTGCTCTATTTGAGTCTGTGAACCAGAAAACGATTAATCGATTACTAAAATAGTTGTCGACTATTTCAATAATCGATTAGTCGTTAGGTAAATATGTTGTTTTTGTTTTTGAGAATGACATTGTAACATGGAAAAAAAGCTCCCCTCCCCTCCTGACTGGACCTGAAAGCCCCTCCTTGTTCCCTGTGCACTAGAAAACCCGTCTCATTTGCCCACGGGTAGTCCTGCGAGAAATAAGAAAGAAAAGAAAGAAAGAAAGAAAGAAAGAAAGAAAGAAAGAAAGAAAGAAAGAAAGAAAGAAAGAAAGAAAGAAAGAAAGAAAGAAAGAAAGAAAGAAAGAAAGAAAGAAAGAAAGAAAGAAAGAAAGAGACAGAAAAGAAGAATGACAGAAAAGAAGAATGACAGAAAAGAAGAATGACAGAAAAGAAGAATGACAGAAAAAAAAAGAAAGAAAGAAAAAGAAAGAAAAAAGAAGAAAAAAAAGAAAGAAAGAGAAAAAGAAAGAGAAAAAGAAAGAAAAAAAAGAAAGAAAAAAAAAGAAAGAAAAAAAAGAGAGAAAAAAGAATGAAAGAAAAAAAGAATGAAAGAAAAAAGAAAGAGAAAAAAGAAAGAGAAAAAGAAAGAGAAAAAAAAACATGGATCTTGGGCACACACTTTCCACCTTCAATTTTACATTTTGTCGCATTTCATTCCAGAGTTTCCGCGTGAGCTCAGCAGAGAACAGAACTGAATGAATTGCGTTTGTGTTGTCGCAGGCCCAACTCCTTCGTGATGATCACGGCGAACCGCGTGCTCCACTGTAACGCCGACACGCCGGAGGAGATGCACCACTGGATCACTCTGCTGCAGAGGTCCAAGGGAGACACGCGGGTGCAGGGCCAGGAGTTCATCGTCAGAGGTACCACCAAATCAAGATTCAGAGCCCTGGACAAAATAAGTTTGATTCAAATGCGTGTGTTTTCAGGCTGGCTGCACAAAGAGATGAAGAACAGCAGCAAGGCCTCCCTGAAGCTGAAGAAGCGCTGGTTCCTGCTTACCCACAATTCCCTGGACTACTACAAGAGCTCGGAGAGGAACGCCATGAAGCTGGGCACCCTGGTCCTCAACAGCCTCTGCTCTGTGGTCCAACCAGACGAGAAGGTCTTCAAGGAGACGGGTGAGACAAAGGCCCCCGTGCGCTGCTTTGCTCTGGCTCTTCCACAGTCGTGCGAACGCCTTGTCGTTTCTTCCTCTAGGTTACTGGAATCTGATCGTGTACGGCCGAAAGCACTCGTACCGGCTCTACTCGAAGCTGCTGAACGAAACCACGCGCTGGGCCAACTCCATCCAGAACGTCATCGACTCCAAGGCCCCCATCGACACCCCGACGCAGCAGCTCATCCAGGACATCAAGGTGCGGCGGTTTATCCTCACGCGAACGTCACGTCTATTTGTTCAGGGGTGTTTCTTAAGCCGTGTCTTGCTGCGCTTCAGGAGAACTGTCTGAACTCCGAGCTGGTGGAGCAGATCTACAAGAGGAACCCCATCCTCCGCTACAGCCACCACCCGCTGCACACGCCTCTGCTGCCTCTGCCCTACGGAGAGATACACATCACAGGTGAGTGGATCCAGGGTTTAGGATCCAGAACGCAGCTTCAGAAAAGCACAATACACTGCAATACATTCAATAATGAACGCACCAAGCCAAAAGTGAGGGAATGAGGCAGTTAAAAGATGAGGCTAAGGTGGCTAACGCCCTCGATCAGCAAAATCACTGGCCTGTTTGTGTACGTTTTGAGTTTTATGATAGTTTAAACTGCTCTTGTGACATACATTAGCAACATGTAAATTGCAATGTTCCGCTATGTGGCTTTAAGTTCAATTTTTACATAGGGATGAAGATTAATTAAATGCTCTGACACAATAAGTCGAATGCCCATCTCGGGTCGCCCGTTGCATTATGGGTAATGGAATTTACCAAACAGTATTGATAGTTAGCGTAAAGCAACTGAAAGCTCTGATTTGGACCGTTTTAACCGCTAGAAAGTTGATGATGTAAAGTGCTTTTGTCGTCGCCGTGGAGCTTGTTATGATATTGGCATAAAGTCTATTTTCACAACCAGGGCTGCTACGGAGACAGACAGAAACTGAAAGAAATGAACTGTTCATATGAAGAGCTGCTTCAAAGTGACGGCCAGTCCTTGTTCACATAGTTGGAAAAACTATGTGAGAAAAACATTTCTGACCCTCGAAAGCGACTGTTGGACAAAGTGCAGGGTCTGAAACTGTGGCCTCAAGTCGCGATATTTAGAACATTTAAACTGGAATGAGAAATAAACACGTAGTTTTTTGGGAGTTTTTTGTCAACAAGGTGGACAGTAAATGAAATCTTTTTTTATTATTATTGTGACCAGAGAGATCCACGTACACATATAGGCTATGCCTCTAAATTGACTTTATTTGTATTTTTTCCGAGTGATCTGCTGGTGAACAACATGGCTAATCGATCACTAATGTGACAGACGGAAATGTACCCACTATATTTAACATCAAATCCGTTTTGAAACTTTCCCCTGTGATTTCAAGATGAATTTAAATTATTTAAAAAGTGGCGGTGTCTGTGTCAGGCTGATCCCAGGTCCTGTCGTCCCCCTGTTCGCTATGGTCCACTATGGTCCACTATGGTCCACTATGGTCCACTATGGTCCACTATGGTCCACTATGGTCCACTATGGTCCACTATGGTCCACTATGGTCCACTATTGTCCACTATGGTCCGCTGTGGTCCGCTCCTACCTACGGAGCCGCCGTCCTGACTTTTCTCTCGTTTTCAAGATATTGACAACATAAATATTTGCAAGAAATGTCACTTGAGACTCATAGTCTTTAAACAAATGCCCGTAAGCCTTATGGGTCACGGTTATGGCTCAATACACTTCAGTGTTCTTGCTCCGCTGCCTGAACTCGCTCACACATTTCAATGGCGGAGTGGTTTGTTTGAGCTGAAATTAGGAGCCTGGTTGACCCACGCATGCGCAGTCGAGATGGGCATTCGGCTTATACTAAACATGTGGTGCTTAAAACACTGACCCAAAATCTCAAAAACCTACAAAATTGTGTATGATACTTAGTTTCACTCTGTCTGTCCCAGGCTCCCGCAGCGGCGTGTACTCCACTCTCCAGGATGAAGCCCTGAAGACGTTCTCCTCCCTGCAGCAGTTGGAGGCGGCGTCTGACCCCGTCACTCTCATCCAGACTTTACTGCGCACGGGCCAGGAGCTGCGCTCTCTGCGGGACGAGCTCTACTGTCAGCTCGTCAAGCAGACGGTGCGCCCCCTGCAGCCCGGCAGCGCGGCCCATCTCAGCACCTGGAAGCTCCTGGCCTGCATGTGCTGCACCTTCGTCCCGTCCAGGAGCATTCTGCGCTACCTCAAGTTCCATCTCAAGAGGTGAGCGCGGGCCGTGGAGAACGACTGTATTTAACTGAGCTCTGGAGAGGCTGATGCATTAAACGCCCTGCACCCGATTTATTTTGTTCACATTATGTGGTCCATTTTTGTGAAAGAGCCTAGAAAAGCTGGGAACTGGATGGTATTTGATTGAACTACCTGTATAAGAGAATGTCAACATTAAGCTAATCCTCAGAACATAGTATCTTGTTTGTTTTTTTTGCCCCTGAACTCAGTCTCCTGTTCATGCTTTGCCCCAGGACCAGAGAGCTGTTCCCGGGCTCAGAGATGGAGAAGTACTCAGCCTTCTCCCTGGAGGCTCTGAGGAGGACCAGGAGCCGCGAGAACGTCCCGTCGCAGGAGGAGATCCGCTGCATCGTGGCCCGGCAGGAAATGACCACCACCGTGCACTGTCACGGCGGAGGCTCCTGCAAAATCACCATCAACTCACACACTACGGCCGGAGAGGTGAGCGGGCCTGCACTTCACCGGTTTCAGTCTCGTGATTTGTTCCTGTTTTGTACATAATGTTTGAGGACTTTGTTTGACCATGTACAAGACAGAGCGGTAGCAGTTTGAGATGTTTACAGCTACGGCGAGTTTTACAGCAGTGTGTGTGAATCAGGTGGTGGAGAAGCTGCTGCGAGGCCTGGCCATGGAGGACAGCAGGAACATGTTTGCGCTGTTCGAACACAGCCCCAGCTCCGAGAAGGCCATCGAGAGCCGCGCCGTGGTGGCAGACGTCCTCGCCAAGTTCGAGAGGTGAGGCTCACTCAGACGCGAACGCCTCCGGTCACGCAGATGATGTCACTGAGTATTCTCTCGTTGTCTGTTCTGTTGTGCAGACTGTCGACGAGCACGGACCCGAGCGGCGCTGGGTGGAAGTTCTACTTTAAACTCTACTGCTTCCTGGACACGGACAACGTTCCCAAAGACAGCGTGGAGTTCGCCTTCATGTTCGAACAGGTCAGTATGAGAGCTTTCATGAGTAAAAGACTTAAGACGAGACGCAGCAGGTGAACTCATCGACATTTCATGCAGCAGTCAATCTTTTCCCTTAAAGTGATAGTCTGTAAGTCTAAATGTTTACAGATTTAATAGATTGCACATAATTGACCACTTAGGTCTGAAATTTGACAACATAAGTATTATTAAACAATATTTTTTCTAAAATCCATCCTTTTTGCTGATTCCAGTAACTTATCAGAATCCCCGAGGTATGACTTTGGCCAATGAGACAAGCATTTCCTGTGAGCCGGCCTGTCCAATCAGGAGAAGGGGGAGGAGCTGGATCGTTGACCTTTGCATTTTTATTATACTATGTACATATTATATACATATTTCTCAGTTGTGAACCGTTTGAGAGGCACTGCATTAAAGGAATAGGCCACCGTTTTTACATACTGAGATATGTTCTTACCTAACCTTACTCGAGTTAATATATCCCCGTCTGGTCTTTGTCCGTGCGCTCACACATACGCAGCCTCTCCCACATGTCACATAGCTCCAAAAAAGCTCACGATAGAAGCTACCAAGCTCTTCCACGTGTTCCCTATTTAAATAAAGTTACGTGAAGTGTTTTCATGCGAAGTATATTTACACAGAAATGTAACATGTCGATTTTATAAGCAAATAAAAAGGGGGACTATATTGTGAGGCGTAATGATACGAGGAGCAAAACGTCCGCGCAGTAACTCCTAAAGACTTCCCCCGCTCACTTCCGTCAATAGAAGCTGCGTGACTTGTACAGAGCCTTTTACAACAAGCCGAAAATATATTTTGGGAAAGTGCTCTCGCATTCCTACCTCATGGTCGAGGTCCTGAGTCCTGTGTCGTCGTCCGGGGTGAGTTGGAAATCTGTGAAACATTACTACACTATATACTTTCTGCTTGTTATCACAGCCCGGCACGATGCACGTAAAAGGCATTGTTCACAAGTTATCCAAGCTTCTTCAACTGTTCTCTGCAGCTCTCTACAAGTCACGCAGCTTCTATTGACGGAAGTGAGCGGGGGAAGTCTTTAGGAGTTACTGCGCGGACGCTGTGCTCCTGTATCATTACGCCTCACAATATAGTGCCCCTTTTTATCTGCTTATAAAATCGACACGTTACATTTCTGTGTAAATATACTTCGCATGAAAATACTTAACGTAACTTTATTTAAATAGGGAACACGTGGAAGAGCTTGGTAGCTTCTATCGTGAGCTTTTTTGGAGCTATGTGACATGTGGGAGAGGCTGCGTATGTGCTCCGTTTGCCTGGCAGAGCGCACGGACAAAGACCAGACGGGGATATATTAACTCGGCTAAGGTTAGGTAAGAACATATCTCAGTATGTAAAAACGTTGGCCTATTCCTTTAAAGTGACAGTCTGTAAGTGAGGAAAGATAGAGTGAAATTTGAAACAATCAAATTCCACCCCTCTTTAACCAGAAAGCCCTTCTTAGTTTGTAAAATGAGGAGAGCAGGAGCAGAAATTTCAAAAGTAAACGATCAAGCCCCTCCCTCTCCCCTCCTGATCGGACCTGACAGGCTGGTTTCACAGGAGAAGCTCGTCTCATTGGTCAACACAGAAGGATGCTAGACTCTGATTAGTTGCTGAGATCCGGGAAGGAGTTTACTAAAATATAATGGCAACACTTTATAATACCTACACCATATTAATTACTTTAAATCAAAATGCAAGACCAGGTGGTCGATTTTTAGAACATTTTGGTGACTTTAAGACATTGCACAGTAACATTAGTGAGTGAGTTTTTTTTTTTTACATTTAACCTTTTTCGTGTCCAACTTTGCTTAACTGACTGGAAAGCTAAGTATTTTGAGACTTAGAAATGTTTTATACTTGATTTAATCTTAGACTTGTTTTGATCCTAATTTAGTCAAATGGCCAAACCGCCTTTGCTCTGCCCAATCCCGTTAGACCTGGGAAGCTAAGCAGGGAAGGGCCTGGCAGGACTTGGATGGGAGACCGTTTAGTAACACCAGGAAGCCTAGTGAATGTAGTGTGTGACTGAGTGGTTGGTGGTGGTCGGAGGGGCTGATGGCGCAGACCGGTTGCCTCGCTTCCGTCAGTCTACCCCAGGGCAGCTGTGGCTACAATAGTAGCTTACCACCACCGAGTATGGAGTGAATGAATAGTGCAATTTAAAGCGTCTTTGAGTGTCCAGAAAAGCGCTCACACTTTAGTTTTAGCATCAGATTCAAATGTTGACCCTGTGCTTTTCAGGCTCACGAGGCAGTAATCCGCGGTCAGTACCCGGCGCCGGAGGAGACTCTTCAGTTCCTGGCCGCCTTACGCTTCCAGTACCTCCAGGGCGACTCCTCCTCCTCCTCCCAGACCTCCTCCTCCGCCCCCGAGCTCTCCCAGGTCTTCCCCATGTCCCGCCTGCGCGCCCGGGTCCACAACTCCGCCAAGACCTTCGCCTCCTCCGGAACGCTGGAGCGGTCCGGGACGTCGGAGAGGAAGCGGTCGAGCTTCCTGGACGGCACGCTGAGGAGGAGCTTCCGCAGCGGCTCGGTGAGCAAGCAGAAGGTGGAGGAGGAGAGCAGCCTGGAGGCCTGGCTGCGGGACGAGGAGGCCACGCTCAAAGCCTGCGTCCTGGACAAGTGGAAGAAGCTGCAGGGCATGAACCAGGAGCAGGCCATGCTCAAGTACATGTCGCTGGTCAAAGAGTGGCCCGGCTACGGATCCACGCTGTTTAACGTGGAGGTGAGCAGAACCATTCTCTCCTGTTTGTGTCAGCAATGAAGCAAAGGGAAGATGGCATCATCTACGAACGGCATGAATTTACAGATAAAACAAGTTCCCATAGTTTTATTTTCACCTTTACCTTTTAAGATTTACCTCTTAACCCCCGCCTTAACTACATTTTCTCCGGTTTGGCTTTACCCAAATCTAAAATCTGACAGCCTACTGAGTCTGACAACCCCCTTTCAATCACTCTTTTGTGGCTTTTTTATTATTGCATTCTCTACACTTTTTTATCACTTTTTCATATCACTTTTTGGTCACATTTCTGTTGCATTTTCATCCTTGTTTTCGTCTTATTTTTGTGGCTATTTTGACACTTTTTTCAACACGCTTTAAGATTTGGGTAAAGCCAAAGTGAAGAAAATGTGCTCAGTTCAGTTCATATGCGCTTTCTGGGGAGCCAAGAGTCTTTCTTCCTTACAAAACCCATTCACAGAACACACCAACCCCATCCTTTGGGGTTGTATTGCAGCCAGTTGCACAGGGAAGAAAAATGCAGGGGTAGAACGAAGAATGGATTCAAATATTTTCCAACAAACACGATCTATGAAAAATCTTAAGTTCTACAAATGGGTAATGATCTTATAAACATCATTGTAGATCTGCGGATGGACATTGTGCAAGAACGCCCAGAAATCTGTTAGTTCTGGAAGACTTTTGTAAGGAAGAAAGGACAAAAACACCTCAAACTGGAATTGAAAGACTCTTCGCTGCCTACAAAAGCGTCCAAAGCTGAGATACTTGCCATATTGTGGGGTAACCATGTATAAACGTTGTCCTTATTGAAGCTCATGTGTCTCTTGTGGTTCCCAGAGCCGGGACGGAGCGTTCCCCGCGGAGCTGTGGCTGGGCGTGAGCAGGGAGGCCATCTCCGTGTACAAGCGCGGAGAGCCCTGGCCCCTGCAGGTGTTCCCCTACGAGCAGATCCTGTCCTTCGGAGCGCCGCTCGCCAACTCCTACAAGATCACCGTGGAGGGCAGAGAGCTGGTCTTCGAGACGCACATGGTTTGTACTTCACACTGGTTGGATTGTTTTCTTGCTACAAATAAGTAGAAAGTAAAGTATAATTACTTATGAGGAGTGGAAGGCGCACTATCGGTGTTCATTTTGACAACCTGGCTTCATTTAGTATTTGGTTTTCATCAAGGTTTAGTCAAATAAGTGTTTTTAGTTTGGTTTTAGTCGATACAAAATGTATGTAGACTGCAGTTTTTAGTGACATTAAGTGATTTCTTTCAAACCAGCACTGGAAGTTCAGATGTTTTTCTCTCTTATTTTCCTTTTCTTTCTTCTTTTTTTATCAGTTGACAAAAATATCTGGTGATTTTAGTCCTTGTTTTAGTCTCACTAGCTACTTTAGTATTAGATATGAAATGGAGCGGTGCCAAAGTCAATTTTTAACCATCTGCAACATTCACATACATTTGGAACACGCAGCACAACAGTCTTTTATGACGGAAACTAGAGATTTGAAACTTTCAAATGAGTTTGTCGACGCCCTCCGAGACTCGTGTAATATTGTGATGGAAATGTGTAAATATCCCCATCAGAAGTGGAGGCTAATAAATCGGTTGTGCACATGTTTCATGTGTTTCAATATAAATAATAATATAATAAAACTAGACTTTTACTACTGTGCTACTGTGGAATGTGTGTTGTAAATGTCTACCACTCTATAACAAAAACATCAGCCCGTCCAGATGCCAAATGTCCACCAGGGGGCAGTCCATTATCACACATAGAACCTAAACATGCACATCACACTACAATGATGACCAAACCTTCTGTTGGTCTGTAAATGCAGTAAATTAGAATAACTGCCTTGTATAAAATGTCTCTCTCAAAATGGCTGTAGTGAATGTCTTGAAATAGGCCTAAGAACCTCTTTAAGAACCTCTGACCCTTTCCGACTCCGAGCTCGGAGGCGTCTCCAGGAGGTGGGGGCGTTCCTAGGAGGACTCAGGCAAACCTATCCCTAAAATGGCCGCCATCAGACTTTTTACAGATTAGTCAAAAATACGTGAATGTGCCACGGCAACACTTCAGGCATGTTTTTCATGAGGGAATGACATAATAACATGATGCAA
This sequence comes from Gobius niger, assembly GCF_951799975.1. NCBI lineage: Eukaryota > Metazoa > Chordata > Actinopteri > Gobiiformes > Gobiidae > Gobius > Gobius niger. The sequence goes on from NC_136864.1 coordinate 26,474,503, forward strand.
AGCTTGAAAAAGTCAAGTTTTCCCCTTTAAATTGGCTAAATGCCCCTCTCTCCTCCGCCCGCAGGTGATGGACATAGCCAAACTGATGAAGGCCTACATCAGCATGATCGTGAAGAAGCGCTACAGCAACTGCCAGTCTGTGAGCAGCCACGGCAGCCAGAGCAGCGCCTGGTGAACCCCCGGACTGTCTCCCTTTCCCTCTCTCTGCCTTGTGGAAACTTCTTCAAATCAGTGGCTGAACTTTGAAAACTGTGTCCACGCATTTCCTGTAGGATAAAAAAAAAAAGTATATATATATACTGCAAATCTCCCGAAGCATCAGCGGAGAGACTTTGCCGGTCCAGCACTTACTTCAGGTCCGTTCACAAAGTGCTTCTCAAAACATTTTTTAAAAAAGCTCACATGTCGAATCTTCCACTCAGTGTCACGGCTGTCGAACTGCGCCGACCGACAGCCTTCGCTAAATGTACAATCATGCGCCATTTTGAGGATTTTTGACCGTTTTGAAGTTTGTGTTTGATCGCTGGGGGTTACTACAACTCTCTTAAGGCCATACTGTGTAACATTTCACACTTAAAATTTATTTCACGAGCATTTATTCACCTCTCCTCAGCCCTGACTGGTCACTTTACTGTTAGCGTTAGCATCATTAGCTCATGTAGCGATGTTGCTGTTTTAACCAAAGACGTTTAAATTAGTGATGGGCAAAATAGCGATTCCTTGGCGTCATTGGCTCGTTTCAGTTGGCAGCATTTAAGTGGTGAGGAGCTAAACCACGTGTTTTAATCTGTGACCTAGCAGGGGGTTTGGGGCCGTCCCACAGGAAACATCAGAAATGTTCGGCATTGTGGCTTTAAGCAAATGGCAACTTCTAAGGTGAAGCAGTTATTATCTTACAATTAGAGGGTAATTTTGATTTAATAAGCCTCATTTTAGCCTGTCAATTATATAAATGCATTTTTCCATTTAATTTATTTGTTTATGTCTGAAATGTACACGTCACCTCACCTTTCACCTTTCAAAAACTATGGCGGCTCTATAGGGACAACCCGTTAATGATAAATACCAAAGAGACCTCCATTTTGATTCTTCAGTGTGGATTTCGGATTTGATTGAGAATGTCTCGTGTGTTTGGGATTTAATCTGCCATTTTTATTTGATGTTGTGTTTTTTTGAGTGTGATTTTTGAATGTAAAAAGACGACAGTGACGACGGAGACTTGCAACTTGTTATGAGAGAAGAAGAAAAAAAAAAACTCTGGGATGATCTGTCCATTGTAAATAATATGCAAGTGTTTAATTTTCTTTTGAGTTGACGGTAAACGAAGTGCCTGGTTCGACTCCGGCACGTTCATGCTGTTTTTAACTGATTCCAAAGGTGCTTATCATTCTCCTTAAACTGTGGTGTGTAAATTGTCAATTCCATAAACCAACAGCGTGAATATAGATTGTTGAGTATAACTGTAGGTTATGCTATCACCCTCTAGGTTTGGATTTGCAGACAGGAGCACTGGTATATACAGGCATAATAGGCTCTGTACACAGGACGGTCCATAGCAACATGATGCTAGCTTCCAAGTTTAGCGACTGTTTCCTGTCTGTGTTTTATTCCTATGGAGAGTTAGCTATGTCTTCCTGAAATAAACAAATATTAAAATAGGCACTGAAAACTTGCTGCAGTTGGATAATCACTCACAACATAGAGAACTTTCCTCAGGATGTAAATACTTCCCCATAGGAGACTTCTGTGTTTATAACTAGCCATAAGTGTTTTAGCCTTGAAGCTAAAGGCTAACGTTTATTTATGAAACACACTCAGCTTGACGTTTATTTAAGTTTGCTTTCATCTTCTTATTTTGATTCTAAATCTTATTTTTATTCCATGCACTACAGGTTCTGTGCACAGAATATTTTTGGCTAACTTCCTGTTTGTAGCCAGGTGGTAAAGACTACTTCCTGTCTATATTTTAAAGTAAATTAAGCATGAAATAAGATTTTAAGAAACAGAAAGTTGAGTAAATGCCAAGCTAAGTGTGTTCTATAAAAATGCATTCAGATAGTAGAGCTATTTTAACATTAGTTAGCGTCAAATTAATGTTAGCCTTTAGCTTCACGGCTAAGTCACTTAAAGTAATAAACACAGAAACATGTTTACATCCTGAGTAAAGTTTTTGTAAGTTATTAACCAGTAGCTGCTTGTTTTCTGCCACGTACTGTTTAAATATGTATTTATTTCAACATGGCTAACTCTCCACAGGAATAAACAGGGACAGGAAACAGTCATCATCCAGGGGAGTTAGCATTAGCATCCTGTTCCTGTGTATCATTAGCAGCACAGAGCCTACTGGGTTCTTGCACATTGTGGCTGTGCTACTTTTGCTAACCTGAAGATGTCAGTATTTCCTTTCCAATATAATTTCCAATTACACTAGACCTGCTCAAACAATCATATTGTTTTTATGCAGAATAGTCCATATTTGCGTGAGTATTTTTTTTATTCTATAATTCATTAAATGAACATGAGCCTTTGACTATATTTGATATTTAGATAGAGGCCAGTTTTAGCTTGAGTAAGGTCAATTTTATTGATTTCATTGTAATTAATCTATGTGTGTGTTCCATTGCTCCTGTCTGCCTTTCCAAATTGCCATCTCCAGTTATTTTCATATAAATTCTGTAAATAACAGGTCCATGGGATTTCAGTATTTGGTCCAAAACATGCTCATGGACTCTCGTCATAACATTCCTGGACATTTCGCTGGAGCTCCGCTGGCGGCAGATCCATTCCAAAGATCTCAGCTTTCCCACACAGTGCCTTGTTGTAAATTATGTAAAGTTATTTTTTGTGTGCTCTGGTATTATGTGCAATGTTATATATTATTATTATTTTATCTATCTTCGGTATAATCATTGTGGCTGTACATTTTATACTGTTCTTTTGGATATGTACCACAAGCTTCAGAATCCTGTATTTTTGACTATGGAAGCACCGGAGACAGTGAGATTTGGCATTTTGTATCTGTATTCACTGTGTTGTGTATTGAAACGTTTCTAACAATAAATAAATCCATAAAAATAATCAATTGACTGAATGTGAAGTTTGTTGATCATTTTCATGGTTTTGTGGGTTACGTTAAACCAAATACAGTGTTAAAGGAATAGGCCACCGTTTTTACATACTGAGATATGCTCTTACCTCACTTTAGCCAAGTTAATATATCCCCGTCTGGTCTTTGTCCGTGCGCTCTGTCACGCAAACGGAGCACATACGCAGCCTCTCCCACATGTCACATAGCTCCAAAAAAGCTCACGATAGAAGCTACCAAGCTCTTCCACGTGTTCCCTATTTAAATAAAGTTACGTGAAGTGTTTTCATGCGAAGTATATTTACACAGAAATGTAGCATGTCGATTTTATAAGCAAATAAAAAGGGGGACTATATTGTGAGGCGTAATGATACGAGGAGTAAAACGTCCGCGCAGTAACTCCTAAAGACTTCCCCCGCTCACTTCCGTCAATAACCTTTAGGAGTTACTGCGCGGACGTTTTACTCCTCATATCATTACGCCTCACAATATAGTCCCCCTTTTTATTTGCTTATAAAATCGACATGCTACATTTCTGTGCAAATATACTTCGCATGAAAACACTTCACGTAACTTTATTTAAATAGGGAACACGTGGAAGAGCTTGGTAGCTTCTATCGTGAGCTTTTTTGGAGCTATGTGACATGTGGGAGAGGCTGCGTATGTGTGAGCGCACGGACAAAGACCAGACGGGGATATATTAACTCGACTAAAGTGAGGTAAGAACATATCTTAGTATATAAAAACGGTGGCCTATTCCTTTAACTTCACATTATTCCTGGTGGAGGCCTTTGGATCTTGCTTGGCTTCACCCGCAAAGCAGCAACCTGCAGGATGATCACACCACCAGGACTCGGACCCAGAGCCTCACGGCACAAAAGAGACCTGTTTGATGCTCTGCATCTTAACCACAGAAGCACAAACTTACTGGTGGTGGCAGTATAGCTCAGCGGTGTCGGAGGCGGCGTAGGAAGATTGAGGCACTGGGTTCAAACCCTCACTCGAGACCAGGAACTAGGTCCCTGTGACTGTGGGTCCAAACCACCTGCACACAGCAGGGTCCCTGTGACTACAGGAGCACAGCAAAATGGAGCACAGTTATGTGAGTTTTTATTAAAGTATGATCATAAAAAGATTGCAGCCGACAGGACAACCACTCAGGCGGGACTTGAACCTTTGGTGATTATGTGTGCAATATAAAAGACTAACAATTAAAGATTACAAGATTAAATGTGTATGATGGTCCACTGGATAGAGCACTGGGGCAGAAGACCTGTCATAGTTTGCAATGTTGAGGATAATATAATTCACTTGAGTGAAAAATGGACAAAAGTAACTTAATCGGAATGAACAGAAAGTCAGCAACAAATCAGTGCAGGATTTGAACCTCCAGATGAGGAAGAGACTTTCAATGTGCCACCACTGGACCCCCCTACAGCACACTCCATCCTCACAACACGGGCCATTTGAGATGAAGAGGTTTATGCAGGCGTTTAGAGTGCAATACCAATGCGGGAGTGCAGCTCAGGGTGTTAAGTAATTAAGTAACCTTTTTATTGAACAAATGAGTTTAAGCATATTTGAATGTCCATTTTTATTTAAAATGCCTTGATTTTTTGACGTCATACAGTAAGACAAACGAGGTAAATAAAACTTTAATAGAAAACTCATATTATAAACAATGATCTACATAAACATGCTGTGTACAGTGTGCAAAAAAGCCTAAAATAACCTACGTGATAATGGAGATAAAAAGGTAGTTGAGTGAATGGCACAGTACAGTAGGCTGCAGTAGTGCTGGAAAGTAAACATTCGTTAGAGTATGGACAGTACAATGTAGCTGCGCGTTAGTGGTTTAAGAATGTCATGATATTTACAAATATATGTTTGCAAAATAATAAATAAAAAAAGATTACAATTCAGTGTTGCTTTTTTTCACAATTTTACATCCAGAAGTAGATACCGAGTAGTCTTTTAAGAAGGTCTGAGCTTGGATCATAAAGTTTTGAGCTGCAGAGTTGTTTTAGTGAAGAAAAGTCAAGGTTATGGTGATAGAAGCATTATCAAGCGTCATGTACATTGCTAGCTTTCTGTGCACTATCGCTAATACTGCTATGGCTAAGTTGACACACGTAATGTTAGCGCTGCTGCTGAAGAAGCTTCTGATTTTAGAAGCAGAATTAGAACCGTATTGACATATTCGTCCGTGTTGTTAGGGCAACTTTCACTTTGTGACGTGTGGAGCTGCACAAATCACATGCAATCGAAGCGGAATCACAATTTCACTGATCACAAAAAGCACATCGCAGAAGAGTTGTTTTGGTCAAATAAATGAAAGAAACCTGCTGATCCTGGAGCTGAGATCTCTCCACACATGTTTTGAAATGCATGTCGTGTTCTCAAAGTGAATCCTCATTGTTAGACATAAATATTGCAAAAGATATTTCATTATTTCGAAAGCCTCAGCGCTGAGTGTGTAGAGACAATCGGAGACGGGGAACTCCTATGAGAAGTTGTAGAAAGGCTGCTCGTCCGGTCTGAAGCCGTACGCCGTCACTGGTCGCCCCGGAGACGAGGTGGTCTGGTCAAACGCCTCTGGCACGTCTCTGGAGGAGGAGGAGGAGTCACAGAAATCAGAGAAACACCATTAGCTGTTTCAGGGTTTCTGCAGGTGGCAGCAAGAACAAATTAATGCTTTTTAATGCCATTCAATGCCTAAAGTATATTTTTTAATGCAACAAATGCAAACATTCAATCGAAAATAGGTATGTGGAGAAATTTCCATATGAAAAACCACTCATTTGGACACAACGGGAAACTTTTGAGCAATCTTTTTTGAAACATTTCAGTCAAAACTGCAGAAGAATTTATTTCAGACCATAGTTTTTGTGTTTTTGTCAAATGTATACAGTAAAAATTGTTGAGCGATGTCATTGAGCAGGTTCTGGTTTAAAGAGAAATTATATTTTCTAAGAAATTTTGATTGTTGATTGAATTGGAATCAAACTATCAATCAAAACAATGTTTTTTTGTTTTTTTTATTATCACTTTAAAGGGGGGGTATTATGCAAACTCGACTTTTTCAAGCTTTACATCATGTTTTTATGTCATTCCCTCATTAAAAACATGCCTGAAGTGTTGCCTTGGCACATTCACGTATTTTTGAGTAATCTGTAAAAACTCTGATGGCGGCCATTTTAGGGATAGGTTTGCCTGAGTCCTCCTAGGAACGCCCCCACCTCCTGGAGACGCCTCCGAGCTTTCGTCACCAGCCGAGTAACCAACCACTGCCCCTCAGCAGAACCTCCTCCCCACTGATGCCACAGACAGCGTGTGGAGGGGGCGTGTCTGAAAGGGTCAGAGGTTCTTAAAGAGACAGAGGCCTATTTCAAGACATTCACTACAGCCATTTTGAGAGAGTCATTTTACACAAGGCAGTTATTCTAATTTACTGCATTTACAGACCAACAGATGGTTTGGTCATCATTGTAGTGTGATATAGACTGGTGCTATGGGATTGAAAAAAGCATAATACCCCCTCTTTAAAGCCTTAATTTTGGCATAATTCATTTAATGAATTTTGATGCTTTTTTATGCCCCACGGAAACCTTGCTTTCTGACCCTTCTGTTAGACCTGTTTGCACTGTTCTATCTCCACACAAATGAACGGAGAAGCCTGCCTCTATGTTAAAGCATGGCGAGGTATGACATCACTTTGTGGTTCTCCATCATTCATAAGCTTAGTGGACATGGGTTGTACATCTGACTTCACAAAACGCTGCTTCTGCTTTTTATTTCCATGTGAGAAATGTGGTAAATGGACGGTTACCGTGGGCAACACAAATGTCATTGACGAGATCTGACTCACCCTGGTCCAAGGTGCAGGTCTCCATTGGACGGCTGAAAATCTCCAAAGAAATCCGGGCTGACAGATCCGTCCCCTGGGGTTATTCCATCTGCAGACGCAGGAAACACAGGTTTTCACTAAAGTACCACAGGTTTTTAAGGATATGACATGAACTACATTTGAACTCCTCTTCAGTACCTGCGCTGTAGAAGAGGTCCGTCCGGTCGTTGTCGTTGTCATAGAGATAGGGCTCAGACTCGTCCACCTGCCGACTCTCCACCATCTCCAGCCACTGGTTGTTGTGGAAGCGGAACTTCTCGGACTGGATCTTCCTGCCCCACTCCTCGTCGTACTCCTGCGGGGGTGAAAGCAGCGTGTAAAGGGTGTGTCGAAGCGCTGGGATGTGAAAGCGTGCGAGCTGTGGCGGTCGGTTGGAACTCACGGCGATGATGTCCAGGGTGTTGTCGCACACTTTCCTGATCTCGGTGTTCTTGTCGTGCATCAGGTCGATCAGGTACGCGGGGGCCTCTGAGACCACGGTTAGGGAACAAGTTCAAGGAGATATTACACAAAGAACGAGCCAAAAAAGAACGTTTGAGAAGCACAGGACGAGATGACAGTGAAGGATACGCGTGTCTTTGATGATGACGTCTCGCGTGGCCTGGTGGAAAACCATCTGGTAGAAGACGTACACAATCTGACACACAAACTCGTCGTCTTCTTGTTGAGCTGCAGAAAAGAATATTAAAAAAAACCCATTAGTTACAAGCAGTGGTGGAAAGAATACAGAAACATTTTAGTCAAGTAAAAGTACGATTACATGGCTAAAATTGTACTCAATAACAAGTACAAGTACTGCTGTAAAAATGGACTCAAGTACGAGTACAAATTACTTGGAAAATGGTAGTCAGTCAGTCTTTTACACAAACAGACATGGCTTGAATCCAGTTATATCCTAAAATAGTCTTGTTAATGATCATATTTGTCCTTGTGTTTAGTCTCCTCGTGTTGTCGATACTACAGCCCGCTGTGTTAGACTGTCTGGACTTCATTTATCTGGGGAGACCCCAGTGTTACCTACGAGACTCAACAAAGCTCATAACCTATATATCCTCAGTGGTTACCACTTCAGTGCACCCTTACCGTGAAATCGATTCAGAAAAATGGACGTTGACGCTCACAGAGAAGTGATTTGTGTTTGGTCCCAGGTTGATTCAGCCGAACTGTTAGCAAACAGATGTTTGTGGGCGTGTCCTTCTGGGTCACCATGATGTAACCAGTCAATGAAACTTGCATTTCTTAAGCGATCTGTCTGATAATTCCTCCTCATTATGCCTAATGAGTGTAGCTGGCGGCTTCCTTTAGACCAGTGCAAGTTCAGTGATCATTTGTGATGACAGGAAGTATGACATGAAGAATATATATAATATTCATGTAAATGACAAATGTTACTTTGGCCATGCCTTTTCTGGTGTCAGTTGGTGCGACAGCTAAGGTCATGGACTTTAATGCCAGAGTTCGCTGGTTTGAAGCCAGGAGTATCACTGCCACAGGCGCCCCGCTGTGGATGTTTGTAGAGTCTCGTTTTTGTCTTGTACAATTCACAACAATGCACATTTTTAACACAAAGAGGAATATCAGTGGGTGTCCCGCAGAGAGTGGCGTGAGTGCTTGTACAATTTGCACTGCTGCTGAGACAGAATCAACCTGGGACATGCACGTCTGCTTTCAACCAAACACTGTGAGCGTTAATGTCCATTTTGCTCCATCGATGTCACGGTGAGGGTATATACGGATATGCTGTTTGAGACGACTGCACTGTGCTCAGTAACAGACATGATTCCAGATGTAGCAAATTACAATTACATGACTAAAGTTGTACTCAATTACAAGTAAAAGTACTGGCCGGAAAATGTACTCAAAAAAGAGCAATTACCCAAAACGTGTACTCAATTACAGTAAGGTGAGTACATGTACTTCATTACTTTCCACCACTGGTTAATAGTTAATAGCATCTTTTTAACTATTACTTCTCCGCTTTACCGTTCAGTAACTCGATCAGCGCTGGGATGATGCCAGACTTGGCCAACATGGCGGCACAAGCGTCGTCCATAGAAACGGTCCCGATCATGATCACCACCTCCAGGATCAGGTCGTCGTCCGCTGAGCCTAAAGCACAGTTTGAGTTTTCAGTCATAAAAGTAAGCAGCGTTTCAAACCAAACACATGTAGCAGCAAGTCAAACTGTCCACTTTACAATCTCCAAAATACAACATGTTAAAGGCCATAAACACAAACGTCATATTTACACGACACAAATGAAGTGCAGCGTTCCAAAATCATGGCTGGTACAAAAGGTGCTGTAAACCACAGTGAGAGACTCGTCCAACTACCTGGTTTGAGTCGGTCCTTGAGGAAGGGCACCAGGTTGTATTCCTTTAGCACCAGCTCCCAGTCCAGGTCGGGGACAGTGAGGTTGGCCAGAGTCCCCAGACACTCCACCACCCACTCCTCCTCCTCCTCCGCCCGGATCTCCGCCGCCAAGTCCCCCACGTAGTCCTGACACACACGAGACCCGTCATGTTACGTTATTCTGAGGACCCATCGCAGCGTCCAACACCTGTTCATCTGTGGGGCAGCCCGACCCACAGGGCGCCGCACCCCGACATATGTTGTTGTATCTGCTCTATAATCCTAATGTATTATGTGATCATGTGTCTGGATGAAAAGAGCAGAGTTAATTCAGGAACAAAGATTGTGTGTGTTTGTGTATATGGGGACATGAGTGATGTGTGAGCTGCTGTGTGTAAGGGGTGTTTGCGTGCGTTTGTTTGTTTGTTTTGTATTTTTTCCTTCCATGCCTGAACTGCTCGATCTGTTTCAGTGGTTTGCTGTCTTTGGAGATTTTGAGAACCCTTTGGAAAACGAGATGGCGCATCACAAGGGGTTATCCTCTCAAATGAAAAAATAAATAAATAAATAGGATGACACAGGTTATATTGGCCAGAAAAAAACGTTAACCTTCATTCATATATTATATACAACTGCAGCTGCTTAATTCTAGTCAAGGGACAGATTCTCTTCTTTCTGGATCCTTGTTTTAGCCCAGGCTCCAGGCTACACTGCAAAAAGTATTTAACTAGATCAGTATAAACATCTCAATTTGAGCATAATAATCCAAATTTTTGTTGTTTTGACTAGTTAAGAAGTTCTTGGGCGTTTGTCCTAGATTATTTCACTTGTTCTGAGATGTTTCTGACTCGTTTCGATACATTTCGTCCTTATTTCAGGTCATTTTCTTTGCCAATGGGGTAAGAAAATTGGTCTTATCTCATTGGCAATTTTACTTTCTTATTTCAAGATTCAAGCGAGATTTACCTTAGAACTGGTCTGAAATGTCCTCAAACAAGCAAAGTAAACTTGGTCCGATCAGGAAAAGTGTCTAAATGAGTGAAAACCGCTCAAAACAAGATACATTTCCTCAATTCCAGTCATTTAAGCCAATGCTTGATATTTACTTTTTGTAGTGTAATTAGGAAGCACCAATGTGCACCGTTTTTACTATTATAAATATATCTATTTCTAACATGAATTAAACATAGCCTGAGAGGAACAATGCAAAGTCTGAGGCACTCTGATAGCTACGATAAAAGTCCTTTATTGAGCGAGTGTCCCTCGCTCAATGATTTCAAGGGTTTTGTCCTCGAAGAGCGCCTGATCATTTTGAACAACTCTGGACCCACTGATGCACTCATCCCTATCTTGCTTTGCATAAATGAAACACATTCAGCTCAAAATCATAATAATAATTATCAGTATGATGCAGAATATGTAAAAAAGTGCAAAACAGAAAGACCAATGTCGTCCTCTCTCTTCTGCCTGTCTGTCCTCCTCTTTCCTCTAAGGACAGGGGGAAATGGGAAGAGGCTAAATGCTTAAATACCTTTGTTTCAAGTCAAATTGAATTATTGACCAGTTCTGAAACGCAGATCAGTCTCTTTCACGAATTATCGCATGCGCATTTACACAGCCTGGTTCTCGGATTGAAGACTTTAACAGTATATCCATGGTCCATCCATACTCCAAACTCAGAGAAATGCTAAAATCTAAGCTGTTTCCATGGGAACTCGCTCTGCTTTGTCAAACATGCTCCACAGAGCGAGAGAGACATTTTGGCTCTACAGCTGTTCACTGTGTAACGCCACCCCCCCCTAGCCCTCAGACTGCTGTGTGCGCTCTGAACTTCACAGCAGCCTGGGGACCATGGACCAGATGTTCCCATGGATTTGGGACCAATCACAGAACGAGGAGGGACGACAAGACGATGATGCGCTATTCGACATATGGAAGTTTGTAGTTTGATAAAAGTGGATCCGACGTGACAGCAGCAGACGCGACGCCATCTTTCGATCGAGCTTTAGACCGTATGCTAAATAGTTTCGCTCGAAGGTTTACAGCGGGTATGTCTTACGTCATCTGATACAATTGATATGATTGGCTGTGGCCGGTTGAGAACCCCCGGCCTATTACTTGAAATCTAAATGGAGGGTTATCTACATCAACTGTCCTTTTAGCGGCGCCTTACAATAAACAGAGCTTTGGTGGGGCCGTCGTGCTGAGAGATGTTCCTGATCTTCTTCATCAGGAGGCAGTCCTTCATCTTCAGCGCTCTCTTCATCAGCATCTTCAGCCCGCTCCCTAAAGACATAAAGACCTCTTTTAGGCTCCGCTCTGCAGTCAGTGGCCGTGCCGCCCGTCACTGACCTTCACACATGAGCTGAGCGTTCTTCTTGTTGGCCGCCAGGTTGATGCAGATGGAGATGAGCTCGATCTCAAACTCCTCCTCTCCGTGTTCGTACAGCATCTGCATCAGCTGCACACACACAAGCCTGTCACTTCCCCACACAAACCAAAGGAAAGGCCTTGGAAGTAGTTAGCAGTAGTAATAGTACCTGGGGAATGCAGTCGGTGTGCACAAACATCCCCTTGAAGCGGTCGTCCATGCTGATGTGGTACAGGATGCGCATGGCCACCTGCCGGTTGTTCTCGTCTCCTGCAGCAGTGAAAGTCACGTGTTTGTAGAGGGAAAATATCAGTGTTTGAATCACCACGACTGTGAAGAAGCACTCACACTAACCCTTCATATTTGTGGAAAACTGCATACAAGAATGAATTGGCGATAAATTAAATATGAATGCATCTTTGTCCATGTTCTATGAAGCGCTTTACCTCAGGGTTCAGTTCTACTGTACTGTCACAAGATGGCAGTATCACACTCTGCAACAGTGATCATATAGCACTAAGTCAAAAATACTGTGTAGCTAATTTAACACCTTAACTCCCGCCTGAACCGAGCACATTTTCTCCAGCTTGGCTTTACCCCAGTCCAAAAGCTTCTGGAAAAAAGCTGTGACAATAGCAACAAAACTGAGACGAAAACAATGATGGAAATGTGACAAAATATGACAAAAAATTACAAAAATGTGACAAAAATGTGATAAAAATTTGACCAAAAAATGTCAAAAAACGGACAAAAAAAATTTAAAAAAAAATGTGACAAAAAATGAAAAAGAGGCAAAAATGTGACCAAAAAATTGACAATAATGTGACAAAATGTGGCAAAAAAAGACAAAAAATTTACGAAAAAAATGTGACAAAAAATGACAAAAAAAGGACAAAAATGTGACAAAAAAAATGTACAAAAATGTGATTAAAATTTTTGTGACAAAAATTTGACAAAAAAATAATAATACAAAAAAAAGACAAAAATGTGAGAAAAAATTTGAGAAAAATTGACAAAAAAGTTACAAAAATGAGTTAAATACCCAACAAAAAAATGATGGAAAAACATCTGATGACGTGAGGAAAAAGATCCTCTCGGTTCAGGCGGGAGTTAGGAGGTTAAGGTTCATACAGTTCCATACTTTTCAATGCCATTTTAATAATTACTTTATTTCGCCACAAATGTATAAGAAAATTTGCACATTTTTTTTTTCTTCAGATTTGCAAACATTTCATCAAACAGAGGAAAGAGAAATGGACAAAATAGGACTTTTAGCAAAAAAACGTCCTCAGTTTAAACACGAACTATGTTTTAGACCAACATTTTGTTATTTTATATGAACTTATACAGTCAAAATTGTTGAGCCTTCATCATTTTCCACTAAATTTAGATTTAATGGCAGTTTGAATCTTATTGAATGTTTTAATATTATTTAAGGCCTTGATTGTGGCAAAATTCATTGAATGACTTTTAATGCGCTGCAGAAACTCTAATTATGACACTCAGAAATGCACTTTGAACTAGTTGCTGTACTTAAAGAGCTTAAATCAAGACATGATTCATATTTGTTAGGCATACAGTAGCTTAAGAGAAAAAAGCTTCTGAAATGCAACACAGAACGGATGAAAAAAGGGACAAAATCGAAAGAGATCAGTTTAGATCCGTTTTGTGAGTTTCAAATATGGCGTTACCTTGGCCTACAGGCTGCAAGAAGCTTTTAGATTTGGGTAAAGCTGAACTGGAGAACATGTGCTCAGTGAAGGCGGGGGGTAAGGGGTTCACAAGTCTATTCAGTGCTTTTTGAGGGGCTAAGATCATTATTTGATACTCATTTGCAACATGCACATTGTGTAAAATCCTAACACGGCTCTTACCCAGCAGCGCCGTGAGCTTCGGCAGCAGGCCCACCTCCACCATCTTGGCGCGGAGCCCGGAGTCGAAGGACAGGTTGAGCAGCAGCCGGAGCGTGAGGTTCAGGAGGTCCTCGTGCTCACAGGGGAGGAGGCGAGACAGCTTCTCCACCGTGTCCAGCTCGGCCTGGCCATCGCCGAGACACAGTATTTATAAAACAAACACGCTCAGATAAACAGAACGCGTTCCTTAAAGAAAAGCTCCTCCTCACCATGTCATTCTTGTTCTCCAGGAAGATGGAGAGCTTCTTGAGGAAGGACACCACCAGCACCAGCAGCTCCTCGTCGTTGCGCTCCAGCACTTTGACCAGCAGCCCCACGATGTTCTTGTTCCTCATCTTCAGCTCGGTGCGCGTGTCCTCCGCCAGGTTCAGCAGCAGATACAGAGACACTGCGGACAAAGTGGCACGTGTTGAAACTACAGATCTAAAATAACCTCTTTGTGTTCGTTCGAAAGCAAATACCTCTCAGCAGCTGCTCCTGTTTGGCCAAAAGACTCTGGTATTTCCTCAGGGCTTTGTCTTGGTCCCTTCGAAGTGAACCGTTGTCCGGGGCCGATTCACGTGCGACAAAACCGTTAAGGAGCATTTTGAGCAGGCAGGAAGCGAATATCTGGCTCCAGTCAATGAAGAAAAACATTTAAGCCACATAAACAAACTGTGTCATTCAAATTGTAGAGTTGTGTGCGCAGGGAATCATTTCAGTGGAGGCTACATGGGCAGAACGATTTCTAACTGCTATTTCTAGAAAAACCTGAACCGTAACCAGGAAAGTCCCACTAAAGGGATTTAAAAACTGCCCTTAAGCCCTTCTCACTAAAAGCTGATCAACTACAGTTTGACCTACATTATTAAATCAATATTAAAAGCTAACTGTTTGGCTTCTCTGATAGGCCTCAACTAAAAGCCATTCAATTCATATTTTTTTCCCCCTTTCCTGATTGTACACAGTTTGGAGTTTTTACTTTTTCCCCCTTTGTTTTTGTTGATTGTATTTTCCCCTGTTTTCGTACTTGTGCGTGACAGTATTCTGAAAAAGAACGTATTACAGAGAATACAGATGTTATTACAACTGGTGAAAGATGCCTATGAAATTGGTATAAAGCAAAGACGTTTGCTGTGAAGCTTAAAGATACCTGACTTTTCCTGTTCATTCCCTCCTGCCTATCTGCATTCTTGAGGCAAATACATTTTATTCATGCCCCATATACGAATTTCAATGGTGGCAAAGTGAAGCAGACCCCCCATTCATTCAAACAACCCTATATTAACCAAAAACACAAGTCTGAAGGATATAAGCCTTGTTCTTCTTGCGCAGCTCCTCTCTCCACACGTCGTGCCTCTTCAGCTCGTGTTCGACGACGCTCATGCACAACGCTCCCACTTTGTAGTGACTGACGACGCCGTGGAATTGCGAGAAACTGAGCGGAGGGGGGAAAAAAACGGTTTGTATTACGAAAACAATAACAGAAAGTAAGTAAGTGTGTTTGATTTTACAAAGCGCACTGGTGTCTGACCTGGAGAAGCAGAAGAAAATGTAGATGATGATTGTAGCCAGTTCTACACTTTGCTTCCAGTCTTCTCTCAAAACCCTGGCCAGAGCCCCGAGAGCCGCCTCTGCACAAAGGATCAACAGGACCAGTATGTTAGTTGACGTTAAGCAGTATTACCTAAATAAATGTGCCCTTTTTGAAGCATATTACAAAATAGATCGTACCATTGTGAAGCAGTTCCTCGAGGTTGTCCGGGTTGCGGGCCAGCTGTAGGATGAGGGCGGAGCCTCGAATTTTCTCTGGGATGCCTTCATAAAGCAGCTCAACATACTCCTCCACCTTCGTTATACTGGCTTCTTCATTCAGCTACAAAGACAGAAGAAAATGGATAAATAAATACTGAACAAAACAAGATAAAAGCATTGATCCATGGGTTACCTCCATCCCCTCGAACGGTGTCAGCTCTCTGGGCTTGGCCGGCCTTTTTTCTTTCTTTTCCACTGATGATGAACAAACACAAATGATAAGAATTAAAAACACTTCCCAAGCCCGATAACATTCACGGACTCTCTGGATTTCAAAGCAGCGCCTGACCTCGCCCCTCCACTGGCGAGCTCTTGCGGTTCTGCAGATAGTAGAGGAGCTGCTCCACCTGCGGCAGGCGGGAGGCGGGGATCAGCTTGCACTCCTCCACCACCTTCTTGGCCAGCGCCCCCACATCTGTGCTCGGGCTCAGGCTCTTCACGCGGATGCTTCAAACACAGAGGCACACGGGGCATTCATGACACAAACGGCTAACTTTGGCCACTTGTCTCTATACTTCATTTCAGCTTTCAGAATCTATTTTTTTTTTCCTTCTGTCAGAGTGTCAGTAATTCAGTAGCCACACAATAATATGTTAATTTGCTATGAAAACAAGTAATGTGTGATAATGTGTGTACTCCACCAGGAATAAAGATGAGTGGATTTTATCAAGCACTATTCTGATTGCACTAAAATAGATTATGTGCAAATAAAGTCCTCAATTTATGACACAACCCTCCATCAGGCATCATGTTTAAATTAAACTTCAAGAAAACCAAAAAACACTGGAAAGGGCAAACAATAACGAGAGGGAGCGGCATTAATACTGTGGGAAGCCTTACATTTTCTGCCCTTCCTTGCGTTCGCCCAACACGGGCCCTCCCCCCTCTCCCAGGATGGACGCCTCCACCTCATAGTGCACCACGAGGGCCTTCTCTGTGGGGTGCACATCCAGATTGCCCGCGGTCACTTTGCTGTAAGGGAAACAAGGCAGACAAGTGAGATACTGTATTGGACACAAACGTAAACAATACGATGGTTGAAACTGTTTGTGCAGCCTGCTGTGGCACATTCGATTCGATTCAATTCCAACAAATTGTGGACAAAAACGCAACACCACACCATCTGTGATAAAGTGGATGTTAAAAAGCACTTACGCAAGGACTTTCTCATCTGTAACTTCACGCCTTTAAGATAATTTCATCTTCCCCTTGTTTCATTGTCCACAGTAACAGATATTTTGACCAGGGCCTAAACTTCACCATGCCTCCCCTTATAAGGCTGGGGACATTCTCACTGGGCAAATATACAGAGCAGCCAAAGATGTCTACTCAAGTAAGAGTAATGTTACTTTGAATTATTTTTACTCAAGTACAATTAAAAGATAGTGGCCGAAATATAAACAAAGTAAAGACTACGACTAAGAAATGTTTTTAAAAAAGTACTTGGAGCAAATGTTACTCGAGTACTGATTTATTTTCAATGACGCCACAAATTGTGTGAAACAAAACATGAAATCATGTGGAAATCGTGACACATCCAACGAAAAACTTCAAGAAAAAGGCATGAAAAAAAGAAATAACTTATTATATATATAACTTATTTACTCACTCTGGAAAAGGGACCAATTATTTCAGAGGTAATTCATTAGATTTTTACTCAAGTAGAAGTAAAAAGTACCAGTTCGGGAAAGTCCACAGTTACCATGGAGATCCGCCATCTTTGCAGCTGTTAGCATACATTTCCATAGACTAACATTAGCTAAAAACAGTATAAAAAGTGGAGAAAATAGCCGTGGAACGACTCCGTTAGCTGCTGAGCTACTTCTGGTAAATACATCTAACTCACTGTGGTCTCCAAGTGTTTTAATGTGAACAATAACTCCAGTATTTTAACTTTTAAAATCTCCATTCATTTACAATTGCTGCTAATCCCATAATGCTTAGCGATATGACGTCACAAAAACGACTCTAAAAAGTACAATTTAGTGAAAAAGTAGAAGTAACTGAGTAAATGTAACTGAGTACTACCCGCCTCTGCAAATACATCATAGCATTCAAAAACACACTGAATGACACAACTGACGACACAACACGCGCACATCCAGACCATAGACTGTAAAAAGATCCGGACACCAATTTTAAATACGTTTTTCATGACAGTAAAGAGACGAGAAAGATGGAGACACGCCCAGGTGGCTAGCTCTGTTTTTAAAGGGCTGCTGCTGCCATAGCTACCGCACATGCTAACTGCTAAGTGGCTAGCGAAACTGAACTAACGGCTCGACACATCAACTCCCATGATCTGTTTAATAAAGGGTTTATAACGAGGAGCGTGCTCAGCCCACACTGTAAAAAGCGAGTAGTCCACACATCAATAAACTGGCACAAAAGGCAAAATGTTGAATACAAGCTAATCCATTACCATTATAGCAAATACATCAGGTGTTACCGTTAATGATTATGTATCGTGACGTTTCGCTGCTGCATAAATGCTTCGTTGTCTTGTAATAGCTTGTAAAACAATTATTACACAATAAAATATAACAAAATGCTAATATAGAAAACATAGTATTTTATTCAGCTTGAGAATGTGAAGTATTTATAATAAATGCAGGAATGAGTCATGACGAGCATATTACGCAGGCTAGCTTATATATAGCTACATAGTCACATTCTTTTTTTGGTAATTTTGTTTTATTTTGTATTTAGGTGAATACATTTTTCGAGAATTATTGATATAACAATATATTAACAGTGCAGCTAACCGCCGTAGCCTGTGAAGCTAGCAGTAAAAGCAACATATAAGCAGACATTTGCGGAACGTAACAGTACCGTTTGAGGTAGCGTGCATCATCCTGCATCTTCCCTCGATAAAATGACCAGATTTCAGCCAAAACGACACGGCAACATCAAACGGATTCCCGAAAACACATCCAGAGGAAAAATGTGTGTGCGTAATGCCAAGCCCTGAAGAAACAGACTACAAACATGGCGGCCGCGTGTTCTTCTTCTACTGCATTGTAAGACCTCTCAGAGTTTCACGACTGCCGCTCAGTGGCGGTGCAAGGAAAGGCCTCCTACGTGAAAAAGTAGAACGCTGAACATTTGCTTGTTTTAACATTTATTTCACGTCAACATTATTTAATAACAGGAAGATCCACTGTGTAATTTATCATGTAATACAGCCTACAGCTTTTTAATAAAACAAGATGAATTTATTGGCTATAGGTCACTATGAATTTTATATTATACATTCCACAATAGCACAGTCAATTAAAATCAATATTAAGTAATTATTGCAGATGCAAGAAGTTGTATGCAAGGATTAAGAAAACCTAGTATTAGTTCATTAAAGCTAGGGTACCTGTTGTTGAAAAGTAAATCTGTTTTAACCACCTCAGGGTGAGTTGTAAACACAGCAAAAAAAACAGATATTGTTGATCCACTGCTCAAAGCTGTACACCGGGGTGAAACGAGCGTATAAACAATTTGCTAGAACAATTTGGACATGCAGGAGGCATTGCGAGTGCTAGAGTTTGGGCCAAATAAAAAAATGTCAAAGTTTGTGTGGGAAAAATCAGGTACCCCAGCTTTAATTGTGAAAACAAATAGCAAATCGGTAGTCCATTTATCAATTAATCAACAAATAAATAAAAATTGTGCGGTACAAAAAAAACTACAACTGGTCAGCGAAACAATCTCGTGAGCCTTTGCAACGTGTTTATTCGACCTGGTCAGCCTCATCGTGGTCCTCCATGCAGGCAGTGAACTCCTTTTCTGGCAGCAGGCCGTACTCGTTGAGATGGGCCTCCACGTCAGTAGCGAAGAACTCCTCACTGAAGTGTTTCGTAATTGCCAGGAAGTTGCCCAGCAGCTCTCCAGCCTTGTACACCAGCAAGGTAGGAAGCACCTGTCATGGAAAAGAAACGTTTTATACTGTATCGCATTCATTTGAGGAGTCTATACTGTATGTAGAATGTGGATGGTTTACACTAAACATTCATTTGAAAGATGTCATGGACACTAATGTCAATGTTTGCCTCTCCTGACCTCAGAGGAGAAGCGCTCAGCAGCCCCTGTTGCCACAGCATCGATGCGGCAGAACTTCACCGTGGGATACTCCGCTGCCAGACAGTCCAGGCACGAGTTCATCTGCTCACACTCTGAAAAAACACACAAATATGTACATGTCAATTAATACGGACATCTTTAACATGTATGCTTCTGTAAATCCATCTTTCAGTGCTACTGGTGTAATGTGTCAGGAGCAATTGAGCAATCTTTAAACTGCAGTGGGACCTTTGATTCCCTGCTGGTAGATGTGCACGATGACTGGAGTGAGCCGGTGCTCTTTCTCGATGACCTCCAGGAAGGCCTCTCCGCTCTCCAGCTCATGCACCGTCTCGAACTTGGGGCCGAAGCTCAGGCGCTCGTGCATCTCCTGCATGCACTGCTTCCTGTAGCGCTTCAGGCAGTGCTCATCCTCATCCTGGATCATCTCGTACTCCTGCACGCTCATCTGCGGCACAAAAGACTTCATGAGTAGGTTATAGTGCTTCAAAATGTTATTTCTTTTACGTCTGACCAAGGCCATTTGAGCTTGAGCTCCATGTGTTGTGTCAGGAATAGTAGTTTACCTTCCTGTTGGCTTTGTCGTCTTCTCGTGGAGTGGACATCTGCCTCAGAAGTTCCCTCTTCTTCTGTGGGAGACTCTGGTCCACACTGTCCAATTTGAACCTTCTCCAGTCAGTTATGACCCCTTTAGGACCTGTGGAAGCAATATCATTTCTTCAACAATGGTCAGACAAACCAATGTCTCCTCATAGGCTCTACTGCAACTGAGCTGTTTGTTCAAAGACAAAGACAAAATACAGGTCTTCAATCAAGTTAAAGATCATGTAAATATGTTCATTAAACTTATGTTGTTTTTTTCTTTTCTTTTTTTTTTGCCTTTTGAAGATTTGCCGTTAGTGTTTAATTTTCAAGCAAAAACTGATTTTACTGTTTATTGTAATGTTTTCCTCTCCAAAGCAGAGCCTCTTTGTGAAGAGTGAGCCGTGCTGCCCTGGAGTGAAGCGTTTAAACTTTGTGTTCGGATGTATGACTCATTTTAAATGATCTGCAATTGTAAACTGAAACTAGGACTAGTGGCATAGAATTATAAGATAACGTTCATAAATTTTTAAACATAGCTGTGTGATAGTTTCGTGACAGAGAAGTAATGGATACTACTTTTCTTGCAAAACTGCTGTGCGTCAGTTTTCCTTTTTTGTAATGCGGACCATGATGGGCATTCCTTCTTTTTACTTTGGCATTTTTTTTGACCAGCATAATCTGAAGTTAACTGTTGGTGCATTTTTATAATGATTTTTATTCGTATAAATCTGCATCCACACATCCTCCTGTTGAGAGCTGCATCCCTGTAGCAGACTGCATATGTATCCAGAGGACAACATTGCTCATATGGGATTGCCTAATTGACAGTAGACACCGACCATCTGTCATATTACTATCATTTTGTTTCTGTATTACTAAGCTTGGTCTCTACAGCCCATACATTACTGTATGGTGGATCTCAGTCTGGTCTGTCAGCCCTCCATCTTGAGTGTTAGTGACTGTGGCAGACCTTCTGTCAGTTTACCCCAGGGCAGCTTCGACTATTGGCAACAATAGTAGCATATCACCACCGAGTACTAAGTAAATTAATCTTGACTTCTCTGCAGTGCTTTGGGAACTTTTCAAGCTTGTACACACTGGAAAAAGGAATTAACTAGATCAGAATAAACATCTCAATTTGAGCGTAATAATCCAAATTTTAGTTGTTTTGACTGGTTAAGTTGTTCTTAGGCATTTGTCCTAGATTATTTCACTTGTTCTGAGATGTTTCTGACTCGTTTCGATACATTTCGTTCTTATTTCAGGTCATTTTCTTTGCCAATGGGGTAAGAAAATTGGTCTTGTCTCATTGGCAATTTGACTTTCTTGTTTCAAGCGAGATGTGCCTTAGAACTGGTCTGAAATGTCCTCAAACAAGCAAAGTAAACTTGGTCCCATCAGGCCGCTCAACCGCTCAAAACAAGATACATTTCCTCAGTTCAAGTCATTTAAGACATTGCTTGATATTTACTTTTTGCAGTGCTAGTGTAATCATTTGTACTATTATATAAGTGCATTATGTTTTTTTATTTATTTGTTTTTTGGTGCATGGAGAAAGCCCGAGTTTGCTCAATTAAAGTTTGAGTTAAAATGGCCAGATGATGATGAAGCAACAATATCTGACTGAACGTCGTCTGTCCACACATCCTGTAAATGATTGTGTTTCAGGACATCTACTCCTTTAAGTCTAGCATTATACAATTATATTCTTGCATGCAACGTTATTTTGCTTTTTGTCAGACCCGTCTACTTTTCTCGTGGCTCTTACCTGTGAAGTTCGAGGGTAAATCCTGTTCCTCCTGGTTTGGGGCAGACATCCTGAAATGACAAATGTACAGAGAGTGATGAGCGTCAGGTAGACTCTGCACTGCACCTGCTGAATGTAAGTGCTGCTGTCAGGAACACTCAGTATAAACCACTCCATAATTATCATCAGATTAAGTCCAGATTACCGTCCATATGACGCGCTCACATGATTATGATGCCATGTAATCTTTCTCCATCTTTATTGTATATTAAGAGGGCAAGCTACATTCATTTGGATGCATCTAACAACAAGAATCTACAGCTTTATCTTATATCTTCCCTAAGAAGTTACCACACAAAGAGCTTTCAATTCTGGAAACAAATGTACTTGATTTAGATTGGAGTATACTGTAATTCACATGTGTCAAGGTCAAGGCCCGCGGGCTGCATGCGGCCGTTATTTATGGATTTATATTGCTTCTACGTTACTTTTTTATTCTATAATACATTTTCACGATTTTTTTAAGACTACACCAAAATAGAACTAATCAAGCACAACAACTGTAGGTTAAAGGGACTATACAAAATTATGTATTTTCCTTCCCCTACATCTTCCCGCTATGTCCAAATATGTAGAATGAGACCTGTTCACCACAACTGCCTCTAAAATCCTGCACTGTCACTCAAAAAAGTTGTTACTTCGGGTCTGAAGTGCCGTCATGCACAAGCTTAATATAGAAACTGCAGTTACGTGTAAGACCTGAGGTGGCAGTAGTGAGAATAAAAATGATCAACTTGCATCTAGTCCCTTCAACTTACAAAAAAAATATATATATATCTGTAAGAGACCATGCAATTTGTTTTTGTCATGTTGACGAATGTGTCAGAGTCCAATGAAGACCAGGGAAGACATTTTCTTCTTGGACATTGTTAACTGGGAGTCGAATCTTTGGGATCCGTTCACTTCAAAGAGCCATTCAAAAGACTGGCTCTTTTTAACATGAAATTTGAATAACGGCAGCCAGATGACTGACGATATCTAAGACACAATCAATGAAAGGCACTTTTACATTTAAATCATCTAAAATTAAAATGGGACCGATATTTAAGCGTCATGACTACTAAAACAAGGCTGAAACTGTAACTTCTTGTGTATAATAAAAATATGATCTCGGAGATTCTTTGTCTAATGCTGAATAAGATTAAAATATAAGACCATTTTACTTGCTTAGAATCCACTTTTTGCCGTGTAGTGGGTCAGTAAAACAAGAGAATGTCCGTCGAAGTTCTGACCTCCCATGACGACCGGGATGCAGCATTTGTCCAAGTGAGTGAGTCGTTTTCATTCAAAACTGTTGTACAAACGCAGATGAAATATTTGGGATTTTATCTTACAGCATTTATAGTGACGGCTTCTAAGTAGTTTTTTTTATCACTTTTGAGGTGGTCATTCAAACATGGAAACCTTCTTCACGCTCGAAGAATTCTTCTCGCTCGATGGACAAGAGCTGGTTCAGCCGGGAGACGGGCCGCTGTTGGACCCACTTCCTCTCCCCACGCCTGAGTCGCTTTTTGTGCCCGTCCCTGTGCAAGAGGGTGAACTCGAGGCAGAACCAAGTAAGAGTCCAATAAGGGCTGATGTCATTGTTATTCTATTACTATGAGTTTATTTGATATGGACATAAGCGTTGGACAAACCAGAGGCTAAGAGACACATATCACAAAACACTGCATAATACAAAATACAAAATACAATACACAGTACAATATTTAAAAAGGTTAACAATACACATCATCATACATTTCATACAGCGCTACCATGTGTGCAGCTTTGTACCTCTCTAAAAACTGTTCACGTTAGTCTGCAGTGCATGTGACAGGTTTTAATGCTTTTGAAAACATTCCTTATTTAGAAGGATAGCATCAGTTGCATAATTATTATTTTATTTCAGTGAAGCAGCAAATTAGTGAAGCAATGTTGAGCAGAAACAATCTTTAGGAAAATCTTCTATATAATTGTGTTGACTATGTTTTAGCAAAAGTTGTGTCTCATGTGTCATTATGCACTTTAAGGCAGGGGGACTATATGTTTGTGATTTTGCCATATTGGTAAAAACGAACAATATGATGGCTTCTAACATGGTGTCTTACCGCTCTTACTCTTTTTTTAGTTGTCGATTTAAGTAAGTACCCCTTCCCAATGGCCGACTGGGAGTTGGAGCCATTCGGAGACCAGGAACTGTCTTTCTGCCCTTCGGAAGAGATCAAATCTGATCCAGAAACAAGTAAGCCATATTAGTAAAAACTAAGAAGATGTTTGCTATCGTAATTTACAGCATATTATGTTATGATGGCTTCTAACATGTTCTCTTTTTTGAGGTGGCGATTCAAACGTGGACACTTTCTTCAAGGTCAGCTGGGAGGACTTGTTTGACGACAGCTTCAGACGACAGCTGTTGGAAGATGAGGATACTGATGAAAAATCAACTTTGCAGCAAACAGTAGCCGGTCCACAGCCAGAGACCTCTTCCAGCGTTACCTCAGCCGGGGGCCCCACAGACTCGCCCACCCGCGGAGGGAGCCACTTTTGCACTGGACCCACACGAAAAGTCAAGGTCCCCCGCAGGAAGTCTGCAGGAGATAAAAAGAAGCAGCATGCGAATGCTAACGGCGACTAATCAAAGCTGGGACAGAAACTATGATTAAATCACCTAAAGTTCTAAAATAAAATCAACCACTGCTGGAGCGGCCAAGTATTTATATTTGTACCAGACATTTGGAGCATATCAACATCGGCCAATACAAATCCCCCAAAATCTGCATCGGCCTTAGAAAAAAACATATTGGGTGACCTATACCAACATGTAGACCAGACTTTAGGTCATTACTTAAAGTATAACATCTAGTTTGTTAAAGGAACAGGCCACCGTTTTTCCACACTGAGACATGTTCTTACCTGATCTTAGACGAGTTGATGCGTACCTGTCTGGTCTTTGTGCCCGTGGAAGAGCTTGGTCGCTTCTAACTTCATCCCGTTTGGAGCTATAGGGATACATTGTGATTTTTATTTTTCTGTAGTGACAGATTTTCATAAAGTTTTCAATAATATAAAATATGGCTATTAATTTTTTTTTTGACAGCCATAAAATCACTAGATTAAAAGAGTCAGTAATACTTGCATAACTTTTATACACAGTGGCGCAGTGGTTAGCGCTCGTGCTTCAAAGCTAGAAGGTCCTAGGTTCAAAGAGTGGCTCAGGGAGCATGAGACAAATGAATTGATCTTAACCTCATTGTGAATCTTTTGGATGGGCTGGAGAAGGCTTTCCGCAGTGCTCACACTCTCTCATCATCAATACAAGATGCTGTTGACATTATAGAAGTTTATTGTGTGCTGTAATCAAAGGTAAAGGCACTACTTAGGGACACCATATTTGAAAGATAAATGTAATACTTTCTACCCCACATTTCTGAAATGGCTCCAAAAATGTACAAATTAGCAACATCTTTCCCAACCTTAAAATCCTTATAGTTCACACTGCAGAACAGCAGGTGGCGCTGTGCAGATGTACGATCAAAGCCACTAACCCAGAACAAGGAAGGAGGTCTGTCCTTGGTGGGTAAAGTGGGCCAAATATTTACTTTGTAAGAGTAATGTTACTTGGAGTACAAGTAAAAAGTAGTGACCGAAATGACTGAATGATGAAGTACTGTAAATGTTACATGAGTATTGAGTAGCTGATCAAAAAAGTCTGATATATTTTCAATGACGCGATATATTGTGAAACAAAAGATAAAATCAAGTGGAAATCGTGATATTTCCAAAGAAAATGGCAGAAAAACTAAATAATTCTACAGAACAAACAGCGTGAGATGAGCTGCATCTATTTTACAAATCAAAATGATGCATTTTTCATTCAAATATTTATTTAGCAACAACTAAGTAGTACAGATACTTCAATATAATGTGACTCAAATAGAAGTAAAATGTACTGTAAAATAAAACTAGTCTAATGAAGAGCAATTTGTTCAAAAAGTTACTCAAGTACATGTACTTGAGTAAATGTAACTGAGTACCACACCGCTTTTGCTATGCCCGATCCCGTCAGACCTTGGAAGCTAAGCAGGGAACGGCCTGGCAGTACCGTCAGTCTACCCCCGGGCAGCTGTGGCTACAGTAGTAGCTTACCACCACCGAGTATAGAGTGAATGAATAGTGCAATGTAAAGCGCCTTTGAGTGTCCAGAAAAGCGCTATATAAAACCAATGCATTATTATTACTACTGGCCTCTGGTATTTGAAGTTATTCTTCACGACACTTGAACTAATGTGTTTGGTCTACCTTTTAATGCTATAGTTTCTACAACAAATACAACAGTCATTTCAATAGTTTGATTGAGCAACTTTCACTTGCATTGGAGTCATGTCTCGATCAGCATATTTGTACTTTTATGAAATCAAGTACTTGAACCCTCATCGCACATGCCACAACTTGAGAATCACTGTCCAGCTAAATCAAATAAACCTCAGACTGTATTTATTCCACAATGACTTTTTTTTATTAAGGACATGTTATTAAAAAAATCAAACAAATCTGTCATCTGTGAAGAAATACAAAAAACAATGTCAATATCAAAGTAGTTCTGCAGTGCTGTTGATATCTTGGAGAACAACTCCGGCTGCCAGCGGCTGAGTGAAGGTGGTCCTGACTGTATAGAGCAGCACGGCCGAATCCTCATCTTCAAAAATTTTGTAAAAAGCCAAAATCCCAGCATCGTAATCCAAAAAGATTCCAATCTTCGTCGGGGGAGGGTAACTCTCATGGTCCTCAAAACGGATTTCACGGGTACGAGAATCATGTCGCATAAAAAAGACGTCGCTGTGGCACTCGAGAATCCAAGATACGTCATTCTGTCCGAAGTCACTCTCGTAGTCTGGTCCTAGAAACCTCAGTCCTCTCTGGATGCTTCTGTAAGACGCGGCGACCGCAAAGCCGTCTTCATAGTTCGCAAGCACCTGCCAAAAACAGCGACCGGTCAAGCTCTCCTTAGTCATCACCTGGGAGGAAATGAGGAATCTGTTTGGGTGAGTTGGGTATCTCCGTTCGTGACGCAGGCGTTTGACAACTCTGTTACCTTTGGACAGTTCCAGTTTGTAGTTCAGGCTTTGTGGATCGAACGTTAACCTGCGTGAGTATCGCAATAGGTCTTGAAGCTCCACGTCCTCCAAGTTTGATGTGTCAATATTTGACGGATCAGAAGGTTGGGGCGGAAGGTTTGCCACAGGTTGAAGTCGTTGTGAGTCTGAAGTTGATGGTTGCCGATTTAGGTTTGGGAGAGCGGAAAAGTCCTTTGAGGAGGTCTGTTGTGGTGGTGCAGCCCGCAGAGCTGCAGCAGGAGGAGCATCTGCTTTAGGAGAGTTCACTTTTGGCTTGTGAACCTCAGCAGGTGGATCCATCAGACTGGTCTCTTGGAGTGCGCTCCTCAGCTTTGACACAACGGCTGTAACTGTGTCCTGAAAAGGGGGAGGAGTCTGGCTGTTCTTTACAGAGTCTGAAGTCTCACTGACTTTGGAGAGTGATGCAAACTTGTGTAAAAAGTGCACGTGGTCTTCAGAGTGTGAGAGTGTGTCCAGTTCTGTGAGTTTCCTCTTCAACTCGGTGATCTCCTGCTGCACTTTGTCCTGAAGCTCTTTGACTCTGTGCTCCTCAGCTTCCTGTTGAGATCTGACCTGCTGCTTCACTTCATTCATTCTCTTCACGAAGAGAAAGCGCAGGTCTTTGTGGCTCCTGTGACATTCCTCCACTGCTGCGTCTGCAGAGCGACAGCTTTTCTTCCTCTGCTGTTGGAGCCGCTCCTCATCGGTCTCTTTGTGGTGGATTCTCTGGAGGAGGTTCTGCTGGACGGTCTGGAGCTCTCTCTGCTTCTCAGCCCTCTCTGCTGCAGCCGTCACTGTGTCGTGGCCTTTGTGTTGGTCCACAGAGCAGAGGTAACAGATGCACTGCTGGTCAGTGCGACAGAACATCTTCATGACCTCGTCGTGTCGAGGGCAGATGTTTTCTTGGAGGTTCTCTTTGGGCTCCACCAGCTTGTGCTTCTTTAACGCAGGGACATCATAATGAGGCTGAAGATGCTCTTTACAGTAAGAGACCAGACACTGCAGACAGGATTTGACAGCTTTCACCTTCCTCCCAGAGCAGAGGTCACAGGACACATCTCCATGAGCAGCAGAGGAGGGAGACACCGGAGCAGCTGCAGGTCCACTCTGCCTTAGCCCCTCCATTAAAATAGACAACATGGTGTTTTTCACCAGGACAGGTCTCTGAGTGAAGTTCTGTCTGCACTGAGGGCAGCTGTAGCTCTTACCCTCTCCATCCCAGTGAGTGTTCACACAGCTCAGGCAGTAACTGTGTCCACACGGGATAGTGACTGGTTCCTTCAGTAAATCCAGGCAGATGGAGCAGCAGAAAGTCTCTCGATCTATATGCAGTCCTGTAGCAGCCATAGTTCTTTGTCAGAAACGTCCCGTACACTTAAAGTGAGTTTATATCTACCTCAGCCACACCCTCATTTCCAAAAAACAATCACAAGTTAGGCAGTGGCAGAACAATATTTCCATAGATCTCAGGTCCTGTGCTGAGGGGCCAGTCGTCAGTGACCACTTGGAACAGTTTCACTAAAACACAAAGAAGCAATTTACAGTATTAGAGTCTGAAACACTTCATTAAAGTAAGTATGTGAAATGTTTTGTTAGATTGAAACATGTGATAGTTTTTTGTTTTGTTTTTTTAGGTTAGGTTAATCTGAATATACAAAAAAGAATGGTATATTCAGATTTCTGCAATATTGCAAAATACAAGATACTTAACTGTATTAGAAAATGGTTTAAAGAAAAAAAAAGAAAATTAGACAATGGTCAAAATTTTCTATTACTTCTTTAAAAAAAAACATTAATTGCTTCAGTAACAAAAGTAAAACAAACTATTCCATGTGTTATGTGCAGGTTTTCATTCATGCTGCACACAATATTCTGCTCAGATGAAATAGACAGTGGTAATCCATGATCCTGATGACTACTGCAAATACACAGTATACACATATAGGCTATGCAAAAAACAATCTTTTGCGCGGGCTATCTAATACTTCAATCTAAACTTAAATGATCTATATGGTTGTAAGCAGTATATCATCATGTGTGCTTTAAGTGTGTGTCAAGTGTTGAGTTCGTGTAGCATTAAACGTAGTATTTTTGAACAGAAACATGCTACTGCAGGGTGATGAGCCTGAGTGTTTCACATGGGGCCAGTTCAAGAGCATCATTTACGTGACTGAGATTGAACACATGGGAAATACAACAAGTCTAAAAGCAACGATTAATAAAGTAAACATCGATCTGTCAGATGTAACTTCGTGCTCACCTGGCATCGTGAGCAGCAGATGTTTGATACATCACGGGATATGTAGGCTATGCCGTGAGGAAGATGACGAGCTAAAGTGCTTAGCCAAACAAAGCTAGCTGTTAGCTTACAGGCAAAAGCTGTTTCCGATGGCCGCTTCAAAATAAGTCCGACACAGAGCTTTGAAAAACATGTAGAAAAGCATCGACTACACATTTTAATCAATTACATCGCGTGGTGAGTTGTTAAATGTTGCACTGTGGGGGCAGAAGAGTCCATTTAATAGGCCTATTTTATTAAACAGGAAGTAGATTCTCACAGCTGTAGCTTGTTTAGCTCTAGCTCCAAGCATGAATGGGACGATCCTGCGGCTTTTCACATTGTAAATATTCTTTTCAAAACATTGCATCATAATAATAATAATAATAATAATAATAATAATAATAATAATAATAATAATAATAATAATAATAATAATAATAATAATAATAATAATAATAATAATAATAATAATAATAATAATAATAATATTGTAGTTCTTTTATTTTATTTTATTATTGTTGTTGTTAGAATAGTTCTCAAATGTGTTTCTTTGGGGTCATGCTGCAGGACGAAGTATTATTATCAACTTACAATAAAAGGTTTGGTAGTTTGGTCAAGCTGCCGTTCTTAATAACAAAATAGACGAATAGCATAAAAATCAGCATTTGGTTTGAGGTGATTATTTAGGCCTGTGGATTCCAGCATTGAACTGAAAAGGCGAACTATTAAAAACTATCAAAACAAATTAGTAAGCCAATCAACCCTCTAAAAAAGGTAAATAAAACAAAATCAAGTTGAACCCCAGTGACCAGTGTCTGTGTCGAGGTCCTGATAGTGTGGATGGACTGAAGAGGCAAAATACCAGCTCTGCCATCAGTCATATTCTTGAAATAACATCTTGGCTGCGTGTAGTCGAGGGTGAACTCCATCAAAGACACTTGAAGAAGGAGCTCTCTGACATTTGATTTCGTCAAGTGGAAACCTCAATGGGGAAAGATCACTTTAAAACTTTATTAAAAGATATTTTGTTAGATTAAAATGCATTGTAAATTTTGTCTGTTTAATATATTCATATGGGAATAAGACCTTGTGTATGCAAAAAGAAACTTAATAAGCGTGTATTATTGCAAACAAATATGAAGAGGCAAGTTTAAATTTATGGCTTTCACTTTATTATAGAAGAACCCAAAATCTCAACGTTCCAAAAACCAATGAATCAGAAGAGGAAGTATATACTGAAAACGTGTTCTTTATAAAAGCCAGAAGTGATGAACAATTTAAGAAACATGCATTTTGAGAAAATGTCCTATATAAGTCTATGGATAGACATATCAGTAAACATCTTGATTTGTTTCCAGGTGAAGGCTTATAAGTTATTAGCCCAAACCCTAAGAATTTAATGCAGTATCTCCCTTTAAAATATTGATCAGACATTTATCACTTGACTTTCTAAAATCTATGTTTGTAGTTATGGTGGTCTCCCTTGTACAGAAGCATGTCCCACTTACAGCATATTTTATATACATAAAAACACAAGATACATTGAAGTTACTTGAATTTTCACTTCTATTTCCATAAAGTACATTCTCTGTACCGGTGCACCAGAAAATATGGTACAGAATCATAAAGTCTGAACTAAATCTAATATTTCAAAATGAACATTTAGCAAAACTAAAACAAAACAAATCAGTAGAATTCAGGACAGCCGGGCGTCATGGATTTGAAGCCCAGCGATCAGAGGCTTGGTGAAGGTGGTCATGACGGTGTGGATGTGCTGAAGTTCGCCGTCCCCTTGATTAAAAAAAGACAAAATTCCTGCGCTGAAATCCAAATAGACCACTACATTCCCGGGTTTTTTGGGGACCTTAAGGCACGTGCCATTGTGCCAAAACTCACAGTGGTTGCTACGGGAACACTTCACAATCATGTAACCCTTTTAAAACTGTTCTCTCCAAAATAAACACAGTATGACCTGCGGTGGTCAAAGTAACTGATTAAAGCACAAAGAGTAATGTTCAAATATGACAACAGAAAGGTTATTATTACTTTAAAGCCACACTGTGTAACAGTTTGGACTATACTGTGCCATCAGTACAAAATATGCTCCGAATGACCAGCTCAACACAGAAAATGCTATTTTTGCAGAGCGCAATCAGATAATGGATTTGGATGAGGACCAAACCTGTTTAAATCGTCACATCTCCATAGAGTCGCGCTGGAGACGTGCCCGCTCTGGTAAAGTTAGTCCTGTCTCAGGAGAGCTGAGCCGCTCACAGCAAAAGCACATGTTCATTTATGAGGGATGTTTCAATGATGAAAATAATTTTCTTTATTGGGTGAATTTTTACATGGCGTGGTTTAACCTCTTAACATCCACATGAACACATTTTCTCTAGTACGGCTTTACCCAAATCTAAAAGCTTCTTGAAAAAGAATGTCAAAATAGTGAGGAAAATGAGACAAAAACGAAGATGAAAACAAAACAAAAGTGCAATTTAAAAATGATTTGTACATTATTTAGCCTTGGTGATGAACAGTGTGTTTTCTTTAGTCAAAACAATCCCAGACGAGCCTTGATCGAGGCCACGACACACTGGTCGACTGAAATGCATTGTGCTGCAAAGAGTGAATTAGCACATAGGTACAAGAAAGTCGTTGTCACACCTTGTGCGTTTCTCACCCTGTTGCTTTCAAATGTATCATCCTTTTGTTTTGTATATGGTGTAAGAACCTGTTTTTCTGTGACTGGAGACGGTCATTTTGTGAGAAGCAGAAACTATGTCAGACTGAGAGGCATTTGCCTCATACCTTTTCCCTGTACTTTGAATAAACCTTTATTTCATAAAACCCATCAGAGCTTCTATCGAGCAGTTACTTTTCTATTACAGAACACAAGAGAAACGCAACATAAAACTGACAGAAACGCAACAAAAAAGCAATGAAAAGAAAAGTGACTACAACGCAAGGAAAAAGGTCCGTTTGAATTTGTTTTTCTGGTCTTAGCTTTCAAATGGTGTTACTCTGGCCAGGCTGTGAGCTTTAAAATTGGGTAAAGCTGCACTGGAGAAAATGCACTTTTTACTTCTGAGCTTTTGTAGAAATGTTGTGGAGGAATATTAAGTATCTATCGAAGTATCTTTCAAATGTAGTGGAGTAAAAGTCATACATTCTCAACAGAAATACTACAATAAGATACAGACCCTTGAACAGTACTAAATGACATTAACTTACTACTTATACTTGCTCTGTATAAAAACACGCGTTGTAAAAAAATAAATAAATAAATATATATATATATATATATATATATATACATATACACACAATTATCAATTGTCCAAAATACCGAAAGGCAATACCTTAGGCAGAGGTGAGAAGAGCAGCCAAACTATTGACTCAAGAGTGACATTGAAACCATTTTACCATTTTAAGTAGAAAGTGGTGAAAAGTACTTGATTTTACAATTGAGTATAAACGTCTGCCTCATTTTCATTGCTTTTTGTCGCTTTTGTTGCCTTTTCATCCTTTTTTAATCTATTTTTTGTTGCTATTTTGACACTTTTTTCAAACTTTTATAGATTTGGCTGAAGCCAAACTGGAGTAAATGTACTTAATTCAGGTGGGGGTTAAGAGGGGGTTAAGTTTTTTTTGTTTAATTGTAATGTAGTACATCATTTGCTTGTTATAAGGATGTATGAATTTGGTTTTGTCAGATTAGTGATGATAACTTAGTGAATTTAGTGAGTAGGTCTCAAACACAAAACCCATGAAGTAAATGAGGTAGCAAAAGCTAAAAAGATAATAGACCAGACAAATCCCTTTGTTCAAAAAAAGCAATGTAGTAAAAAAAAAAAAAAACTCCAGGTGTTCATTTGTAATGTTTATTAAGATTGTGGCACTCACTTCACACAATAACCAGTCAAAAATCAAACACAAGCCAAAACTAGTGCAAACATGTTTGTATTTAGTCACGCTTTATGCAACTTCGATTGACAGTTTGTGCAGTATTGACAATAGTATGACCAACTACTAATGATATAAAAGCATTTCACTAAACTAAACTAGAAATCTGTATTTGGTTTGAGGTGATTATTTAGGCCTGTGGATTCCAGCATTGAACAGAAAAGGCTAGCTATTAAAAACTAACAAAACAAATTAGTAAGCCAATCAACCCCCTAAAAAAGGTAAATAAACATCATCAAGTTGAACCCCAGTGACCAGTGTCTGTGTCGAGGTCCTGATAGTGTGGATGGACTGAAGAGGCAAAATACCAGCTCTGCCATCAGTCATATTCTTGAAATAACATCTTGGCTGCGTGAAGTCGAGGGTGAACTCCATCAAAGACACTTGAAGAAGGAGCTCTCTGACATTTGATTTCGTCAAGTGGAAACCTCAATGGGGAAAGATCACTTTAAAACTTTTGCTGAAGATTTTTTGTTGGATTAAAATGCATTGTAAATTTTGTCTGTTTAATATATTCATATGGGAATAAGACCTTGTGAATGCAAAAAGAAACTTACAGTAAATAAGCGTGTATTATTGCAAACAAATATGAAGAGGCAAGTTTAAATGTATGGCTTTTACTTTATTATCCAAGAACACAAAATATCAACGTTCCAAAAAACAATGAATCAGAAGAGGAAGTATATACTGAAAACTTGTTCTTTATAAAAGCCAGAAGTGATGTACAATTTAAGAAACATGCATTTTGAGAAAATGTCCTTTAAAGTCACAATGTCCTATAAGTCTATGGATAGACATATCAGTAAACATCTTATTGATTTGTTTCCAGGTGAAGGCTTATAAGTTATTAGCCCAAACCCTAAGAATTTAATGCAGTATCTCCCTTTAAAATATTGATCAGACATTTATCACTTGACTTTCTAAAATCCATGTTTGTATTCATGGTGGTCTCCCTTGTACAGATGCATGTCCCACTTACAGCATGTTTTATATACATAAAAACACATGATATTGAAGTTACTTGAATTTTCACTTCTATTTCCATAAAGTACATTCTCTGTGGTGGTACCGGTGCACCAGAAAATATGGTACAGAATCATAAAGTCTGAACTAAATCTAATATTTCAAAATGAACATTTCACAAAACTAAAACAAAACAAATCAGCAGAATTCAGGACCGCACAGTCGAGCGTAGCTGTCAAACTCATGGATTTGAAGCCCAGCGATCAGAGGCTTGGTGAAGGTGGTCATGACGGTGTGGATGGGCTGAAGTTCGCCGTCCCCTTGATTAAAAAAAGACAAAATTCCTGCTTTGAAATCCAAATAGACCACTACATTCCCGGGTTTTTTGGGGACCTTGAGGCACGTGCCATTGTGCCAAAACTCACAGTGGTTGTTACGGGAACACTTCAGTGCCCAAGATGTGGCGTTCTTTCCAAAGGAGCCTTCTTTGGAGAAGCCGTCTCTTCTTTTGCTCTTGTAAGCAACAGAAATGGTGATGTCAGAGGTTTTCCGACCGAAATCCACCATCCAAGAACACTGGCCCGGCAGGCTGTCTTTGCTCACCAAGAGAGATGATCTGGCTGCATTGTGGCTGTAGTCCTGACTCCATGGCACAAATACAATGCTGCGATTTTCATCAATCCCTGCCATATTTTCATTGCCGCTCTGTGGGTCCAGTGTTAAGTCCATCACATGTTCCTGCAACTCTCTAGTACTTTTCAAATGCACCATGGGAGGTTGAGATGAACTCGTATTGTCTGGTGGAGGAGATTGTAAAGTAGAAACTGCTGTTTGCGAGTTACATGGGAGATCTGGAAAGTCCTTTAAGGAGGTCGGTTGTGGTGGTGCAGCAGGAGGGGCATCTGTTTTAGGAGTTTTCACTTTTGGCTTGTGAACCTCAGCAGGTGGATCCATCAGTTTGGTCTCTTGGAGGGCGCTCCTCAGCTTTGACACAGCGGCTGTAACTGTGGCCTTAAAAGGGGGAGGAGTCTGGCTGCTCTTTACAGAGTCTGAAGTGTCACTGACTTTGGAGAGCGATGCAAACTTGTGTAAAAAGTGCACGTGGTCTTCAGAGTGTGAGAGTGTGTCCAGTTCTGTGAGTTTCCTCTTCAGCTCGGTGATCTCCTGCTGCACTTTGTCCTGAAGCTCTTTGACTCTGTGCTCCTCAGCTTCCTGTTGAGATCTGACCTGCTGCTTCACTTCACTCATTCTTTTCTCTAAGAGACGGATCAGCTCTTTGAGGCTCTTGTCACTTCTCCTCACTGCTGCGTCTGCAGAGAGACCGCTGTTCTTCCTCTGCTGTTGGAGCCGCTTCTCATCGGTCTCTTTATGGTGGATTCTCTGGAGGAGGTTCTGCTGGACGGCCTGGAGCTCTCTCTGCTTCTCAGCCCTCTCTGCTGCAGCCGTCACTGTGTCGTGGCCTTTGTGTTGGTCCACAGAGCAGAGGTAACAGATGCACTGCTGGTCAGTGCGACAGAACATCTTCATGACCTCGTCGTGTTGAGGGCAGATGTTTTCATGGAGGTTCTCTTTGGGCTCCACCAGCTTGTGCTTCTTTAACGGAGCGACATCATAATGAGGCTGAAGATGCTCTTTACAGTAAGAGACCAGACACTGCAGACAGGATTTGACAGCTTTCACCTTCCTCCCAGAGCAGAGGTCACAGGACACATCTCCATGAGCAGCAGAGGAGGGAGACACCGGAGCAGCTGGAGGTCCACTCTGCCTTAGCCCCTCCATTAATGCAGCCAACAAGGTGTTTTTCACCAGGACAGGCCTCTGAGTGAAGCTCTGTCTGCACTGAGGGCAGCTGTAGCTCTTACCCTCTCCATCCCAGTGAGTGTTCACACAGCTCAGGCAGTAACTGTGTCCACACGGAATAGTGACTGGATCCTTCAGTAAATCCAGGCAGATGGAGCAGCAGAAAGTCTCTTGATCTATATGCAGTCCTGTAGCAGCCATAGTTCTTTGTAAGTTCACTTAAAGTCACTGAGTTTATATCTACCTCCAGAGCCACACCCCCATTTCCAGTAACCAATCACAAGCTAGGCAGTGGCAGAGCAGTATTTGCATAGATCTCAGGTCCTGTGCCGGGGCTGGGCCAGTCTCAGTGACCACTTGGAACAGTTTCACTGAAACACACACACAATTGACAATATTAGTATCAACAAAATGATTAAAGTAGTGTGAAAAATGTGTTCTATATACAGTATGCACATGTAATAGAAAGTTAGATTGAATAATGTTAGCCTACTCTATATAGACAACAATAATTCAGGGGTTTTGTTTTAAAAAAGTGAATTTCCCTAATGACGCAATAAATCTCTATTATCCTTCGATTGTTCACGAAAAACTATAGGAAACTTATTCAGAAACTTTATTCAGAAACAAAAGAAAAACATTCTCACTGTACTATATAATAAGTGTTAAAGTACAGTTTTGATTTGAGATTTTCCTCCCACAGCTTTAAAGTGGGTAGGGTAGGTTTAATGGATAATGGAGACCCATTGATCCATTATAATAACTGAACACTCGAGCAAATCTAAAAACTTTGATTAATTAAGATAACATGAATCCGTCAAAAAATGTTAAAATGTTAAGTGCGGTGGAGAGGTGTGAGGAATATAATCGAACTGTGTCAATGATTATAATGAAAAGTTGATTGTTGTTGTTATACTGTAAGTGTTTTTCCACTTTACACATTCTCAAAAATATTGCAAAAAAAAGTAATAATCCTATATTTTGATGTTATTATTATGATCATCCTTATATCGTTTTTATGGTGTTTCTTCAGCCTGTTCGACTAATGTTAAGCTACAGACCAAATAAAAACTCACTGTACTTGAAAAATATGACGTTTTGCAGTTTGACCAAGTTACAATATTTAAAACAATATGTTTTTGTTGGTCTTTTCGATTTGTACATTACTGCATTGAACATTTGTCGGACTCTCAAAACAAAGTAGAGCAACCAGTCAATTAAATAGTAATGAAATAGTAGTGGTCTACGATATTACTGAAAACACTCATTTAAAAAATGTACAAATAATGTTTTTCTGAAATCAAAATTGTGAAGAAGCTGCCAAGAGTCTTTGGTGGTCTTAAAAGAATGATGTAGTGAGTGGACACGCCGAGAGCGCCTCATTCACACATGCGGTCCATCCAGATACAAAGGGGGTTAACAGCTCCATTACAATAAGACTGAGCACCACAATGCTCCATTATATCATCAACAAGACAGAGGAGCCACACCCATACACACATAACCCTATGGCACTTTTACCATTGAATAGGCCAATTCAGTTACATTCACTCTAGAACGGCGGCTCTTAACCTTGTTGGAGGCACTGAACCCCACCAGTTTCATATGCAGATTCACCAAACCCTTCTCAATGCGAGTGTCCTCACGAGTCATCTGAGTCGTGTCTTGACCTCCGCCCAACCCGACACTGACTCACCGAACCCCTGGGGTTTGATCAAACCCAGGTTAAGAACCACGGCTCTAGAAGTTATTGCACTCTTTTTACTGTTTACATGTCATTGAGCAAGAGGCTAGTATTTTAATTATATCAATACTCTTACTGGAGTAAATACTTTCTCTTCAGTCAGTCAGTTTAAGTAAGTCTGCAAGTGAGAAAAGCTTTATGTTCAGATGACAAGGTTTAAAAGATGATTCCTTTGAACATATATTATCTTTATGAGTTAAAATGACTGTAATTATGAAAATGAGGCCTTAAATTTAGAGTAATAAGATTCATTATCCATTTTTTTTCAAGTGCAACAACATACTGTATTTAATCTGGTTTTAAGTGCAATAAGATGTCCTGTTGAAAATGAAACTTTAAGGGGGAAAATTTTCCCAAAAGTTTGAAAATGTTGCCTTCCCTGTCATGTAGAAAAAGTCTAAATTCTAAAAAGTTAATTGCACCCAAGGATGAACCAGACTTGTGCTTCCCAGGTCATGACATCGTCATCTGGACTTTCCCGAAATGTTTAAAGGTATAGCAATCTTAGTGTGTGTAAAAGTCTGACTTTGTAAAAAGCAACAAAAACTTAAAAAATAAATAAATCTATCTCTCATTCTTCAGGCATTTAGCAAATAGAAATAGTTCCTAAAATTCTACTTGACCTAAAACAGTAAATTCTGGTTTCATGTCAGACAGTGAGAGAAAATACAAATGTATCTTTTTATAAAGTGTATGTAAACATATGGTTCGCTCTGTATTTATCACAGGCGGATGTGAAGTGATTGTAAAGAAGAAGCAGATATAACATTTCTCTTCTCTCGGCTCCTTTTCATTCAAACTGCAGTTTTGTTGTATATATTTCAATGGCGCTTTTCAATTAAATGAACAAATAAAATTCAAATGGAATTGAGAAATATAGTCATTTGAAACTGCTCTGGCAGAGGATGGTGCTTCTGATACGCAATTCAACATGGCTATTTCCCCAAGGAAAAAATACTTGAAGCTGACCAGCGCAGCAAATATATCTGATTCTCTGAAGTAGCCCATATCTGAAGTATCTGAAGTTTGGAGACCTTGTTGATATAACATGTAGTAACGTTATAAGCAACATGACCTCGATTATTTGTTTTAGAAAGTAATTTTTATTAACCTTAACAACTACATTTGGTATCACTGCCAGAAAATGAGATTGGAGATTGTAAGCAACAACAAAAAACAATAAAAAAAGATGAATAACTAGAAGGTCTTGTGGAAAACCCAGTATTCTTGCAATTATAATTTGGTAATTCATTGTTCTGCCCTGAACAGATCTTCATTATGACTTCAGCATCAAAATTAGGTTTAAAGTTTGTTGTTTACATTGGGCGTGTTCGTGAGACTTGAGCACAGCCTCATTAGCGTGTTAGCATCATGGTTAGCATAGCAAGTACCGCCCTATGGTCCAGCCTCATTAACACATGATGAGGTGATGCTTCAAATGCTAAATGACACATCTCGGAGCCAAAGGCTGTTTTCTATTTAGCACAAACTGAACTGTGAATGCTCTGTGATGAGCTCGTTCACTGCGTGGCCAGGTGCAGATTGTAACATTGTGTGTTTTATTCATTTTAAACTAGTTTCTGGAACATTCTCGAGTTCACAAACATCACTCTGACTGAGTGACTGAAACCAGCCACTAGAGGGCGCTGTGAGAACAGCACTTGATGCAGAGGAACAGGCTTCCAAAACTGAAGGCTATTCATCTATTGTAAGAGTATTTTTGGAAGACGAAAACAATTCTACATTCGTCCACATAGCCTTTAAAAATAACACTGGTTAAAAGCTAATCCTTCATGTAACCCTTTTAAAACTGTTCTCTCCAAAATAAACACAGTATGACCTGCGGTGGTCAAAGTAACTGATTAAAGCACAAAGAGTAATGGTCAAATATTACTACAGAAAGGTTATTATTACTTTAAAGCCACACTGTGTAACAGTTTGGACTATACTGTGCCATCAGTACAAAATATGCTCCGAATGACCAGCTCAACATGAAAATGCTATTTTTGCAGAGCGCAATCAGATAATGGATTTGGATGAGGACCAAACCTGTATAAATCTCAAATTCTTCTGCCTTTCGTCACATCTCCATAGAGTCGTGCTGGAGACGTGCCCGCTCTGGTAAAGTTAGTCCTGTCTCAGGAGAGCTGAGCCGCTCACAGCAAAAGCACATGTTTATTTATGAGGGATGTTTCAATGATGAAAATATCTGTCAGAAAAATGCTTGTATTTCAATTTTCTTTATTGGGTGATTTTTTACATGGCGTGGTTTAACCTCTTAACATCCACCTGAACACATTTTCTCGGCTTTACCCAAATCTAAAAGCTTCTTGAAAAGGAGTGTCAAAATGAGACAAAAAGTGAGACAAAAACAAAGATGAAAACAAAACAAAAGTGCGATTTAAAAATGATTTCTACATTATTTAGCCTTGGTGATGAAGAGTGTGTTTTCTTTTGTCAAAACAATCACAGACGAGCCTTAATCGAGGCCACGACACACTGGTCGACTGAAATGCATTGTGCTGCAAAGAGTGAATTAGCACATGGGTACAAGAAAGTCGTTGTCACACCTTGTGCGTTTCTCACCCTGTTGCTTTCAAATGTATCATCCTTTTGTTTTGTATATGGTGTAAAAACCTGTTTTTCTGTGACTGGAGACATTTTGTGAGAAGCATTTGCCTCATACCTTTTCCCTGTACTTTGAATAAACCTTTATTTCATAAAACCCATCAGAGCTTCTATCGAGCAGTTATTTTTCTATTACAGAACACAAGAGAAACGCAACATAAAACTGACAGAAACGTAACAAAAAAGCAAAGAAAAGTGACTATAACGCAAGGGAAAAGGTCAGTTTGAATTAGTTTTTCTGGTCTTAGCTTTCAAATGGTGTTACTCTGGCCAGGCTGTGAGCTTTAAAATTGGGTAAAGCTGCACTGGAGAAAATGCACTTTTTACTTCTGAGCTTTTGTAGAAATGTTGTGGAGGAATATTAAGTATCTAAGTATCTTTCAAATGTAGTGGAGTAAAAGTAATACATTCTCAATAAGATACAGACCCTTGAACAGTCCTAAATGACATTAACTTACTACTTATACTTGCTCTGTATAAAAACACACGTTGTAAAAATAAATAAATAAATATATATATATAGATATATATACATATATATACACACAATTATCAAATGTCCAAAATACCGAAAGGCAATACCTTCGGCAGAGGTGAGAAGAGCAGCCAAACTATTGACTCAAATAGGAGTGACATTGAAACCATTTCACCATTTTAAGTAGAAAGTGGTGAAAAGTACTTGATATTAAAATTGAGTATAAACGTCTGCCACATTTTCATTGCTTTTTGTCGCTTTTGTTGCCTTTTCATCCTTTTTTAATCTAATTTTTGTTGCTATTTTGACACTTTTTTCAAACCTTTACAGATTTGGCTGAAGCCAAACTGGAGTAAATGTACTTAGTTCAGGTGGGGGTTAAGAGGTTTTAAGGTTTTTTTTGTTTAATTGTAATGTAGTACATCATTTGCTTGTTATAAGGATGTATGAATTTGGTTTTGTCAGATTAGTGATGATAACTTAGTGTATTTAGTGAGTAGGTTCAAAACACAAAACCCATGACGTAAATGAGGTAGCAAAAGCTAAAAAGATAATAGACCAGACAAATCCCTTTGTTCAAAAAAAGCAATATAGTAAAACATAATAATAATAATAAGACCTCCAGGTGTTCATTTGTAATGTTTATTAAGATTGTGGCACTCACTTCACACAATAATCAGTCAAAAATCAAACACAAGCCAAAACTAGTGCAAACATGTTAGTATTTAGCCACGCTTTATGTAACAGTTTGTGCAGTATTGACAATAGTATGACCAACTACTAATGATATAAAAGCATTTCACTAAACTTTTCTAAAACACAAAGATATTGAATTGGAGGTGTGGAACAAAACTAATTTTTTTGGTCCAAAATCATGCGTCTGGAAATGGTCCCCTTCGCCTCCACGTTCTCGAGTAGCATCCCAGCCACCAGAGGCCGGGTGAAGGTGGTATTGAAGGTGTAGACGAGGTTCATTTCTCGATAAAAAGACAGAACGCCAGCCCTGTAATCCACAAAGACCCCCATTAGCGTGCCGTTGCCCATCGGGATCTCCACACTGCACCCGTTGTGCCAAATCACGCTGCTGTCGCGGAAAAACTCACACGCCCACGATTTGTTGTTCCTCCCGAAGCGGACCTCGTCGGAGGAGCCCTCTCGTTTCATGTCCTTGTAGGCGACAGCGAGGGTGACAGATTTGCCGTAATGCGGGTTCACTGACACCTCCAAATAACACTGTCCATTCAGAGTCTCCTTACTCACGACTTGAGGGAGTTGGGTGAATCTGAACACGTGAGGGCGACGGCCTTGACTCTGCGCCATACGCTTAACGGTGAGGTTCTCGTTGGACAGTTCCAGTTTGTCGTTCAGGCTACGCGGATCCCATGTTAACTTGCGGGCGTATTTCTTCATCTTCAAATAATTTGCCTCTGTGGAAGATAGAGACGGAGGAGGTTGTAGATTGGGGGCTGGTGAAGGTTGAGGATTGGGAGCTGGTGAAGGTTGAGGATTGGGAGCTGGTGAAGGTTGAGGATTGGGAGCTGGTGAAGGTTGAGGATTGAGAGCTGGTGAAGGTTGAGGATTGGGAGCTGGCGTTATTTTCCGCTTCATGTTGTGATGAGGGAGCGCTGGCCATTCCTCCATGTCCTGTGGCGGCGGAGGGGGTCGCTGGTAATCTGGAAATGACCGACTTGGGAAGAACCCCAATGGAAACCGGTCAAGATTCTGCATCAAGTAACTCCACCACTCATCATGGGAGCAGCTTTCTGGTGGTAGCTTCAACTGGATTCCCTCAGGAATGTCACCTGGGAGAGGATAGTTCAATTTAAGTTTGTGAACCGTAGCAGCAAAATCCAGACGGGTGTTCTCAGAGTTCTGTGGTGGTGCTGGTGCGTCCGTCTGAAAGGGCTGTGGCTGCAGGGGCGGTGTAGCCGTGCGGACCTCTCTCTGGGAGGTCTGTTGTGGTGGTGCAGCCCGCGGAGCTGCAGCAGGAGGGGCATCTGTTTTAGGAGTTTTCACTTTTGGCTTGTGAACCTCAGCAGGTGGATCCATCAGTTTGGTCTCTTGGAGGGCGCTCCTCAGCTTTGACACAGCGGCTGTAACTGTGGCCTGAAAAGGGGGAGGAGTCTGGCTGCTCTTTACAGAGTCTGAAGTCTCACTGACTTTGGAGAGCGATGCAAACTTGTGTAAAAAGTGCACGTGGTCTTCAGAGTGTGAGAGTGTGTCCAGTTCTGTGAGTTTCCTCTTCAGCTCTGTGATCTCCTGCTGCACTTTGTCCTGAAGCTCTTTGACTCTGTGCTCCTCAGCTTCCTGTTGAGATCTGACCTGCTGCTTCACTTCACTCATTCTCTTCGCTAAGAGACGGAGCAGCTCTTTGAGGCTCCTGTCACTTTCCTCCACTGCTGCATCAGCAGAGTGACTGCTGTTCTTCCTCTGCTGTTGGAGCCGCTTCTCATCGGTCTCTTTATGGTGGATTCTCTGGAGGAGGTTCTGCTGGATGGCCTGGAGCTCTCTCTGCTTCTCAGCCCTCTCTGCTGCAGCCGTCACTGTGTTATGATCTTTGTGTTGGTCCACAGAGCAGAGGTAACAGATGCACTGCTGGTCAGTGCGACAGAACATCTTCATGACCTCGTCGTGTCGAGGGCAGATGTTTTCTTGGAGGTTCTCTTTGGGCTCCACCAGCTTGTGCTTCTTTAACGCAGCGACATCATAATGAGGCTGAAGATGCTCTTTACAGTAAGAGACCAGACACTGCAGACAGGATTTGACAGCTTTCACCTTCCTCCCAGAGCAGAGGTCACAGGACACATCTCCATGAGCAGCAGAGGAGGGAGACACCGGAGCAGCTGGAGGTCCACTCTGCCTTAGCCCCTCCATTAATGCAGCTAACAAGGTGTTTTTCACCAGGACAGGTCTCTGAGTGAAGCTCTGTCTGCACTGAGGACAACTGTAGCTCTTACCCTCTCCATCCCAGTGAGTGTTCACACAGCTCATGCAGTAACTGTGTCCACACGGGATAGTGACTGGATCCTTCAGTAAATCCAGGCAGATGGAGCAGCAGAAAGTCTCTCGATCTATACCCAGTCCGGTAGCAGCCATTTTTCAGGGTCTAATCCGCCGAGCATGCGTGTTCTCTTTTCCCTCTGTTGTTTGTGTCGGTGCTGAAGCTGCTCTGCTTCTATTTGCTCCAGAAGGTCCAACCCCAACTGCAGCAGCCAATCACAGACGAGAAACACCAGGAAGTATTTGAATAGAGCCCGCCCCTGTGCCTGAGGGGGACGGACTGTTTACGTTTGAATCTGCAGCTGTTTAAAGGGACCGTCAGCTTTGTTTGTTGAACAGAAATTAGCAATATAACAGTACGTTCATTGGTACTGTACAGATATAGGCTAAATATATATATATATTTGTTCATTCATTAAAAAGTTCACAAGTACTTTCACATAAGCACTTTTCACATCTTTCAAGAAGCAATGCTGATGTAAACACAAACTAGCCAGACATTTCACCGTCAGTACTTTTTAAAAACTCTAGGGCCTTTCACTGTAACCGTAAATACCTCTAGGTCTATAAAACCTAAAAGTATTTTGTGTAAACCCGTTTGTCTTCACTTTGCCAGTGTTATCACTGCCG
This sequence comes from Gobius niger, assembly GCF_951799975.1. NCBI lineage: Eukaryota > Metazoa > Chordata > Actinopteri > Gobiiformes > Gobiidae > Gobius > Gobius niger. The sequence continues at coordinate 26,518,968 of NC_136864.1, forward strand.
GTTTGATTTGACCCACATTAGGCTACATAAGAATGACAATAATAAACACATTAGCTAGATTTATTATTAGCAAACTAGCTTAATTGGGGCTAACTCGAGATAATCTGCTGCACTACAGCTACACCGATGTATTTGCAAGTTGAGGCTACAAAAAGTTTTAGCTGTTTTTGAGCGCCATCTAGTGTCATTTTCATGAACGGCTATCACTCTACGTCTATGGGAAGAGTGAAAAGAAAAAAAAAAAACATATAAAAATAAATCCCAATGAGGAATTAAGTAAAGAAAACACAATCAAATAAAAATTTAACAATTGTCAATCGGTCAAAAAAAAGAAAGAAAAAAACACCACGTCGCCATTGTGGAGGGTGCCGATATTAGCCAATCAACACACACGGTTGATACCCCGCTATATCGATCGTGCGTGTGTTGATCATAGAAATATATACATATATGTTGATAGGCTAATATCGGCGCCCTCCACAATGGCGACGTGTTTATTTATTTTATTAATTTTTTATTCTATTTTTTTGTTTTATTTATTTATTTATTTTTATTTTTTTTACCGAACCCCCTCCTGAACAAGCACATTTTCTCCAGTTTGGCATTAACCAAATCTAAAAACTTCAAAGCAACAAAAACGAGAGAAAAAAAAAAAACGAGGACCCGCAACAAAACAGTATTGAAAAGTGACCAAAAAAAGCGATGACAGGTCAGCAAAATAGTAGGCTGACAAAAATGTGACGAAAACGCAATAACAAAGCCACAAAAAAGAGCGACAAAAAATTTGATGAAAAAGGACGTGAAAAAAGTGACGGCAACAAGGCAAGGAAAAAGATGCCATTAGATAAGTTTTGTAGGTCTTAGCTTTCAAATGAGGCGCTACACTGGCCTGTAGGCTGTAAGCTTGTGGATTTGGGTAAAACCGAAGTGGAGAAAATGCACTTGGTTAAGGCGGGTGCAAAGAGGTTAAAATTCAATCACACTGGCACAAGCTACAATTTTGTTTTCACACTCAAGATAATTAGACAGATACGTCATTTTACGATTACTCAAGTAGCAGTAAAAAGTAATGTTTGAAAGAACTACTTGCAATAGTACAGTTACTTCAAAATATACTTGAGTAAATGTAACTGAGTGCTACCCACCTCTGGACCGGATGCTAAGAGTAAAAGGACTGATTGTCTGTCAATTTAGAATACTTAATTTATTTAACTCCTTACCAGCCGCCTTCAACGAGTGCATTTTCTCCACTGCGGCTTTACCCAAATCTATCTTCTCGACTGGAGGACTTTAGGCCGCAGCGTAACACCTCATTTGAAGGCCTACAAAACTGATCTTAATGTTTCATTTTCCTTGCGATGTTTTCCTCAAATTTTTGTCCCTTTTTAGTTACAATTTCATTGTTGCAATTTTTTTTGTTGCAATTTGGTCACATCTTTGTCACTTTTTGAGACTTTTTTGTTGTGTTTTAATCCTTGTTTTTTTTCTCGTTTTGTCCCTAGATTGACACCTTTTTTTCAAGGTTTTAGATTTTGGGAAAAGCCAAAAACGGAGAAAATGTGCTCGGTTCCGGTAGGGCAGGGGTAGGCAACGTCAGGCCCTCCAGCACAGAACCTCTGGCCCTCGAGATTATGTGGAGAAACATTATTATGCAAACAAGAGATCTAATTCCTTTTACAGTACTCTAAAAATGCAAGAAATAGTGTCAGTTTTTAAATAATGCCCTGGCAGAACATCCCACTTGGTCCTACAGTATGTAACGTAAAACAGTGATTCTCAGCTGGTGGGTCGGGACCCAAAAGTGGGTCGCAGAACCTTTTTCAGAGGGTCCCGAGTCTATTGGCAACTCTTTTTCAATATTTTCTCTCTGAAACTGCATGGAATTTCAGATTTAAAGGCATATCTACTGCTTGTTCAATAAAAACCTGTGTGGGAAAACACAATATTTTGTACGATATGACAAATAAAGGTTTTATTTGGGTTATTTGGGCCTGTCATCCGAGGGTAACGTTGGATCCCGACTTGGGAACCACTGATGTAAAACTTTGGCATTTGCAGAAAAAAGTTCTTTACTTTAAGCTGTTGAGGTTCGGCCCTTGGTGTTTTGGCGAAGATGAAAATCGGCCCACCTTAACGCAAACTTGCCTACCCCTGCGGTAGGGGTTAATAGCTTAATAAACACCCAAACACGGCATAATTGAAAACTTCAGCTGTGTAGGCCCACAGCGACAGCCCACATGAGGCTAATATTCTGCAGAGAGCAATTACATTTGTGTTTTACAAGCTGGATAAGATTGAAGATAACACAACAGCTGTACTATAAACTTTACAAGTCAATATATTTGCCAGTGTGGGGAAAATGCTTAAATTCCTAATACAAACTCAGACTAGCATTAAGAATGATGACAACAGGTTGAAAAGTAAAAGGAAATAAGAGACTTCATTTATGTTTTAATATACAAGGGGGATAAAACGCCCACACACCGTCACTGCTTAGGTCCTTTTTATTTTGTATCGACAAACAGCTGTTCATTATTTTTTTAATATCAAAAACTCTAAAACTATAAACTCTAAGCAAAGGAGTAAAAAAAAAAGATGGATAGCATTAGCTTGGAGTCATTAGTCACAATTGCGTGTGTCCAAAAACATACGCTTACACTGACGAAGCCCCATGCCGGTATCATCAAGTCGGAGCCCGGCCAGGAGAGGTCGGATGAACTTGGTCTTGACTGTGTAAACGAGTTCGAGTTCCAAAGGCTGTCTGTAAAAAGACACGATACCAGCTTTGAAATCCACAAAGACGCCGGCTAAATTGCCATTGATTGGAATCTCCACTTTGTTTCCGTTGTGCCAAAAGACACTGTGATCCGGGAGACACTGCAGTGCCCATGACTTGTCGTTCATTCCGAAGCTGCACTCGTCAGAGGAGCAGTCTCTTCTTATGTCCATGTAGGAAACGGCGATCGTAAAGACATGTTCATAAGGTGTGAAAAACTCAAAATAGATTGGTCTGCGCAGAGTCTCTCTGCTCATGACTTGGGGGAGTTTGGTGAACCTGAATGAGTGAGGCCGGAGCCCCTGTCTGCAGTGCACGTGTATAATTTGATCATCAGACCACAGTTCCAGTCTGTCGTTCATGCTCCTTTCATCCCATGTAATTTTGCCAATATACTTTTTCAACTTCCAATAATTAGAAAGAGAAGGTTGTGGAACAGTCAAGTTTTGACCACGGAGAGCTGGCGACTCCTCTGAGCTCTGTGGTGATGGTGGTGCAATATCCTGAGAGGGAAACATCATGTCCCGGCAGTTGGACTGTGGGGGCGGTGTAACCGTGCATACTGTGTGTCTCTGGGAGGTCTGAGGAGCTATGTTAGGAGTTTTCTCTTTTGGCTTGTGAACCTCAGCAGGTGGATCCATCAGACTGGTCTCTTGGAGTGCCCTCCTCAGCTTTGACACAACGACTCTAACTGTGTCCTGAAAAGGGGGAGGAGTCTGGCTGCTCTTTACAGAGCCTGAAGTCTCACTGACTTTGGAGAGAGATGTAAACTTGTGTAAAAAGTGCACGTGGTCTTCAGAGTGTGAGAGTGTGTCCAGTTCTGTGAGTTTCCTCTTCAGCTCGGTGATCTCCTGCTGCACTTTGCCCTGAAGCTCTTTGACTCTGTGCTCCTCAGCTTCCTGTTGAGATCTGACCTGCTGCTTCACTTCACTCATTCTTTCCTCTAAGAGACGGAGCAGCTCTTTGACGCTCCTGATACTGTCCTCCACTGCTGCGTCAGCAGAGTGACCGCTGTTCTTCATCTGCTGTTGGAGCCGCTCCTCATCGGTCTCTTTGTGGTGGATTCTTTGGAGGAGGTTCTGCTGGACGGTCTGGAGCTCTCTCTGCTTCTCAGCCCTCTCTGCTGCAGCCGTCACTGTGTGGTGGCCTTTGTGTTGGTCCACAGAGCAGAGGTAACAGATGCACTGCTGGTCAGTGCGACAGAACATCTTCATGACCTCGTCGTGTCGAGGGCAGATGTTTTCTTGGAGGTTCTCTTTGGGCTCCACCAGCTTGTGCTTCTTTAACGCAGCGACATCATAATGAGGCTGAAGATGCTCTTTACAGTAAGAGACCAGACACTGCAGACAGGATTTGACAGCTTTCACCTTCCTCCCAGAGCAGAGGTCACAGGACACATCTCCATGAGCAGCAGAGGAGGGAGACACCGGAGCAGCTGGAGGTCCACTCTGCCTTAGCCCCTCCATTAATATAGACAACATGGTGTTTTTCACCAGGACAGGTCTCTGAGTGAAGCTCTGTCTGCACTGAGGGCAGCTGTAGCTCTTACCCTCTCCATCCCAGTGAGTGTTCACACAGCTCATGCAGTAACTGTGTCCACACGGGATAGTGACTGGATCCTTCAGTAAATCCAGGCAGATGGAGCAGCAGAAAGTCTCTCGATCTATAGCTAGTCCTGTAGCAGCCATTTTTCAGTGTTGTGCTCCTTCTTCTTTCGTGTATTGGCGCGTGGCATCCAACAGCTGAGGCGCATACCGCCCCCTACTGTTGGGAGGTTACGCTCTAGTGTTGTGATCTGTGCAGTTTAGAAGTTTTTGTGTGGAAAAAGCTCTGTTTTACCACGGCGGATCAGGACCATGTAGTGACGGGGACAAAAACAAGTCAATTTATGAGAAAAAAAGCAAATATGTCCGAAAAAAAGCGGCACATTTGTTAGAAAGAAATTAGCATATTTGTGAGGGGGAAAAAATCGAAAATGTGCCACTTTTGGGCGAGTTTATGTGGAACTTCTTGACTTTCTTAATACGCTAGTAGCATCCCATTTCTTCACAGGACCACAACTAACATTTTAGTTTAGTTCGACTTAAAACAGAAGAGTTGTCCCCGTCGTGTTGCCGTCGCCGTGTGTACGGGTCCACACTAGAGGGCGCTGTATGCTGGTACTGTAACATATTGGTATTCTTCTTCTTTTCCAATTATCATTTTCTCATTTGCACTGAAGACATGAGGAGAGGACAATTTTGACTTGTTTTAATGCCTTTTCCCAAACTGTAGCCTAATGTCTTGGTTATTTTTGTAGTGAGAGCTTTCCTTTTGTTTGTGCCATAAACAAAAGACAAAATACACAGCCTACTGTATATTAGCTAGCTTATCTTGTCTTTTTTGTTTTTATTTCTTCTTATTTTTGTATTTTTATTTTAGTGGCTGTACAAACATAACAAACAAAACACAATGATACAAACAGAATAAAAACTATGATAAAAAAAATAGAATAATAAAAAAAAAAAAAAAACAAGAACAAAAAGGAAAAAAGCATGAACAAAACAAACAGTCACATGCAGTCACAGTGTTTATACCGTCACCGGATTTACACAGGCAGAAGCAAGTACATTTAATGCCCAAATACTATATTTTAACCTCTTAACTCCCGCCTGAACCGAGAGGATCTTTTTCCTCACGTCATCCGATTTTTTTTTCATCATTTTTTTGTTGGGTATTCAACTCATTTTTATAACTTTTTTGTCATTTTTTCGTGAATTTGTTTTTTGTTTTTTTTTGTCACATTTCTGTCATTTTTTTGTCACATTTTTGTAATTTTTTTGGTCAAATTTTGGTCAAATTTTGGTCAATTTCTTGTCACATTTTTGTCATTTTTTTTATCATTTTTTTGTCAATTTTTTGTCACATTTTCGTCATTTTTTTGTCATTTTTTTGGTCAATTTCTTGTCCAATTTTTGTCACATTTTTTTGGTCAAATTTTTTATCACATTTTTGTCATTTTTTGTCACATTTATGTCATTTTTTTGTCAATTTCTTGTCACATTTTGTCACATTTTTGCCACTTTTTTCATCAATTTTTCGTCACTTTTTTGTCAATGTTTTCTCACTTTTTTTGTCACATTTCCATCATTGTTTTCGTCTCAGTTTTGTTGCTATTTTCGCAGCTTTTTTTCCAGAAGCTTTTGGACTGGGGTAAAGCCAAACCGGAGGAAATGTGCTCGGTTCAGGTATGGGGTTAATGCCACAACTGCAGAAAGAGCCGATGCCCATTTCATTACTTATTTCCTAAAGGGGTCAACTCGACATGTACCAGGCCATAACATTTTCAATGAATCCATGCAGCAAAGATTGTGAACAATGTCGCAAAAACCATCTAGGAAAGTTCAGATTCAATGCCGTATGAATCCGATTCAATGCTTTTCACTGAAAGAGGAAGGAGGGCCTACATTGTTCGCGGACACTCTGGGTCATTTGTTACACGGACTGAGGGGTGAGTGTCACACATGGAGTATAAATGTTCTTTTGTGTCTAATATGTTTTTATTATCAGTTTTAACATTAGCGTTTATAGAGGCCATATATGTTTGGGTTATGTGGTGAATTTGTTCATTTTACACCTCATAGACCATTTGGCAACAGTTCAAATGAGTGACGGGTGTTTTAAAACATATTTTGTCCTTTTATCTCAAAAAGCAAAGAAGTTACAGAGGTTTATCAAATTTCGGGAAAAAAAAACGAAAACATGGGGAACATTGTCACAGTCGATTTTGTTGTGTTTGGCGGCTATTAACATTTTATAGAAAAAAAGGAAGCGAGGTCTGCTCATAAACTGTAAATAGTGATGGACAGAGGGTTTTCCCCTAGCCTGCATTGCGACAGGCTAACGAAGCTCAGCCGTGTTAGCAATTTGAAGGTTTTTTGGGGGCCAGCTCCACTATATATAGGACGATGTCGCGCATGTTCAGACAAACACGTGGAGGTCAGAATGATAAGCCTGTGTTCAATTATGACTTAAAGAGAGGCCAAAGCGTTTAAATAGAAAGTCCATATGGGAGCCAGGAACTTCCGGAGCCAGCTGCCATTTCCTTACGGTTACAGGAAGAAGTCGGCCATAATGAGCTCGTTCTACTTCAAGTCAAGGGATCAAGTTTTCATTTAGTGCTGGTCTGACTTTTGTGGGATTTTCTGTTGATGAGCCGTGAACTCTAGACAAGAAAGAGTGACAAATAGCCCCGATCTCCCCTGCTTTGTCGATTAGGACGATGTAATGCAGCGGTTTACACCAGAATGAACTTGTTTACAGACCCTGAGTTGAAACAAAGATCCAAATAATGTATAACATCCAAAATAAATATGTTATGGTGCTGAGATAAATGCCATATTTGAGGATTCTGTCTCCTCCAGTTTGAGCATGTTTCCCCACTGTGCTAGCAAAGCACTTTTACTAAAAAATTTTATGAGTAAAATGCATAATGCTTAAAGCGACACACCGTGTAGAATTTTACCCAATAAATAAAATAGAAATACAAGCATTTATTTTATGACAGATATTTTCACCATTGACAAACACCTCATAAATGAACAAATAAACATTACTTTTGCTGTGAGCGGCTCATCTCTCCTGAGACATGACTGTGACTTCACCGGGAGTGGGGACAACAGGTTGGGGCCTCATCCAAATCTATTCTTTTATTACCCACTGCAGAAATACCTAGCATTTTCTGTGGCGAGCTGGTCATTAGGATCATGTTCTCTCTTACTACCGTTCAAAAGACTGGCTCTTTTGAACGATTATGCTTTTTTTCCCCCCTTATAGCCTACCCTCCGAATGGACAAAAATGTCACTATTTCACACAATATAATCACACAATCACAGGACCCGATAAAGCTTCTATTTCTCTCATTCACGTAGCCTAACTTTTAATCTGCCTCTCCCTCGCGCAAGGGGTTGGGGAACTGTATGCCTAACCATTGTGTATTATTTCATTAGTATTTTATATTTATATTTCAAACTGCCTATGCTGCTCATTGAGCTCCTGTGGGGCAGCGGCAGCAGCGGCGGAGGTGACCGGGGCGGACTGAGGAGGCAGTGGGCGGTGATGTCCCTTCAGAGGCGGCCAGGAGCGGAGTCCGAGTGGAGCTGAGCGAACAGGTAGAAGATGTGAGGTCCGGGCTCCTGTAGCTGCCTCGTCCCTCAAATTCAAAATTACCCCCAGGGGTAACCTGAAACTGATTTCAAGTTACCCCCCCCTAATTTCAGATTACCCCCGCCGCAATATGTATTGTTTGTTTGGCACGGCTGTATTAAAGGGACACACCGACACAGAAAAATGCTGTTACTGCAGGGAATAATTAAACAATGGATTTGGATGAGGACATAACCTATTTTAATCTCAAATTCTCCTGACTTTAGTCACATCTCCATGGAGACGAGCTGGAGACGCACCCACTCCCGGTAAAGATACAGTCGTGTCTTAGGAGAGCTGAGCCGCTCACAGCAAAAACACATGTTTGTTTGTACATTTATGAGGTATTTTTCCATTGATGAAATGATCTATCTTAAAATAAATGCTGGTATTTCAATTTTATTTATAAGTTAAATTCTACACCGTGTGGCTTTAAATAGAAAATGCCCGGATGTTAATTGCTAATAATAGCTACAACTCTCGTAACTGTTCATCTGGTAAGGTTAGCTTTAGTTTGTAAACTCCACTATCCTTAAGTTTAGGGCTAAGGTAAGGTTAGGGTTAGTTTGTAAACTCCACTATCCTTAAGTTTAGGGCTAAGGTAAGGTTAGCTTTAGTTTTAAACTCCACTATCCTTAAGTTTAGGGCTAAGGTAAGGTTAGCTTTAGTTTTAAACTCCACTATCCTTAAGGTTAGGGCTAAGGTAAGGTTAGCTTTAGTTCGTAAACTCCACTATCCTTAAGGTTAAGGCTAAGGTAAGGTTAGCTTTAGTTCGTAAACTCCACTATCCTTAAGGTTAAGGCTAAGGTAAGGTTAGCTTTAGTTCGTAAACTCCACTATCCTTAAGGTTAAGGCTAAGGTAAGGTTAGCTTTAGTTCGTAAACTCCACTATCCTTAAGGTTAGGGCTAAGGTAAGGTTAGCTTTAGTTTTAAACTCCACTATCCTTAAGGTTACGGCTCCAACCGCGGTTTCTGTAAGGTATTTTATGGATGAAGAAAGTTGAGAGGTGGGTAATCTAAAATCAGGGGGGGGGTAGCTTGAAATCGCGTTCATTTTACCCCTGGGGGCAACTTGAAACTGATTTCAAATTACCGGGGGGTAGCCTGAAATGGGGGGTAGTTTAAAACCTTTACACCTGGAGAGAGCTGGCGCTGGGAGTGTCCGGGTGCTCTCGCTCTCTCGCTGTTTCGCCAGAGCTGATTTAACATCAGTGCAAAGTAATACACTTTACTACAATATGCTCATTTTCAAGTAAAATCATCCTACACATCAATGAAACATGTTTATGTTCAAATAAACAATCTATAAGACAAAACAACAAAAACACAGGTCTGCTAACTCACAATAAGATTGTATTTTTAAAGAAGAGTGATGGATTTGATTTGTTTTTTATTATTTACATTCATTTTCTCAAGCGAGGCCAAATACATTTTTAAATCAGATTCTTTAAAGTGGAACCATGAGGGTATTTCTTCACACCATTTCATTTTGTGGATGTAATATTTTGCTATTATAATTAAATGTATTATAAATGTTTGATCTGAAGCGAAGGTGGTATTATCAAAGATCAGTAAAACATGATTTTTTTTGTCAATGTAATAGAGTTCGGGAATGTGACGTCATATCGCTAAGTGTGGTAGTAGGCCCCTTTAACTGCGGGCGGCCTATGGCGTGCCGACTGAGCCTTTAAGAGGTGGGTACCTCACCTGCGCTAGCTCTCTCTCGCCTCTGACGTCACCCGCTGCCTGGGAGCTGGCAGCAGCACGAGCCGGACTGGAGCCTTGCCAAACAAACATTGCCGATCCATTCGGTCTTAAAATCAGCAATTCATCCGAAAGCGTTCTCGTTCTACAGTGAGTACCTTGCGTGTCAAATAATCTTTCGTTCATTCCGTCGTACTAAAACAAACCTCCTCTCTCCAGCTTCCTTTGACGCACAGCGTGTGTGTTCGCTTCTACAGCTTGGCTCGGTCACTTTGGAACAACTTTGCGGCTCGTGCTGCACGCATCTCCGTTAACCAAGCCCCGGTAAGCCGTCTCCGTGCACAATATCGTAATTTGTTAAAACTGTATCCTAATCTGGCGCTGGTTGTAGTGCGCAGCGTCAGGCGAGTGCTTTTACGCACGACTGTGTTGCACCAGGCTCGTGCCGCGCCTCGCTCGTGCCACACTCCGGTAAGAACTTTGTTAATATTAAATTTAATCTGTTATTCCAGTTCACTAATTAGCGTCCCCTTATTTAGCGTGGCACTCAGTTTCCGCCATCCGTTTGGCGTTCTCCGTTCAAATACGTGCAGCGCCGAAGCGCTTTTTGGGTAAGTAGGCTACGTGTGCTCTTCCCTGCTGCGCAGGTTTTCTACAGCCATATAGGATCAATTGTGTCTAAAAATGTACCTTTCTCAGGATTGGAATCCGAGCGGGCCTCTCCTTCTCCGTTGGTCCCTTCTACATTGGCTCCTTCCCCCTTGGTCCCTTCTCCTGTCATTAGTTTTTGTTCCTCGCCCAATCCCTTTTCCTCCCTCTCCCGTCTCACCTGGCTCCAGATCCCCTTCGCCCCTTCGCCCCCAATCCGAACGATACGGTGTAAAGACTGCTAGAGACTAGCGCGGACACTGCCCTGGTCCCAGGTTGGCTGCATCTGTGTGCGCAGCTGGCGCGCCGTGCCAAGCCAGTCGACACCGCGTGGACCGGCGCGACTCTCCGGTAGGACATATAGCACAGACTTGGAACATTTGGGGGGGGCTGCTGCTTTGGGAAACGTGGTCTATGGTACAAATGTTTGGTTTTATGTGTGAATGAGGCCTATAGTGTTTTTAAATAGAATCTATCCAACTGTATTTCACACTGACTGATTTAAATAAATATTGTGGCTTTTCAATTACGTCTCCTGGTCCACTCAGTCACGAACTTGCGAGTCCTCTTTGAAAGTGTCCCTGGCACTATAACCCAGGGTGGCGTTGTTTGGTAGATTGGATTACTGGGAGTTTGTGGGTCATACAGGTAGTCCCACACCCACTAACTGTAATACGGCCATTACAGTTTTGGCGCTGTCTTGGCAGGATACGATTGAGTTGGACCGAGACCTAATTGGAAAAAAAAAAAAAACAATACAAAGAAAAAAAAAAACACTAACTTTAGACTGGAGTAAAGAGTACAGTACAATTTAGCACTCTGGTGATTGCTGTTATTCTAGCGAAGTAAAGGTGCTTAATGTGTATGAGTTAAAGGGCATTTTGTTATGTTTGCATGTTTATTGAGTTGCAATATTTACTATTTTGTGCATGTTTTGACCCTTGCATGATTTGTTTTTGCAGTGCTGTTTAACCTGTGTTTGTACCTCAAACTATTACTATTACAGCTGCTTTAGATCCAGATTGAATAGCTCATTGCCATTAATGTGAAAATTGTGCTTGATATTTACCTCCTGTCTTAAGTAAATTGTGTTGGGGTATTGTGAAAGCAGTAGAAAGTTGTCCCCATTTGTGGTCCAAGTCTGTGCCCCTTATGTAAAATATGGAAGAGCGACTGCGTGAGCTAGAAGAATTAGTGAAACAGTTACAAACCGACAATGAAACCCTGCGTCAAGGTGCTACTGCTGGGCCATCCAGTCAGTCTACTGCACCACCTGTACCTTCAGCGCGTAGGGACTCTGGTGCTGAGAGGTTAGTTTTTATTCCACGTGACCGCAAGTGCCCCATGTTTCGAGGCAGAACGGGCATTGGCCTTGGTGAGTGGTTAGAAGAGGCCCAGGCATGTATTAGAGCTCGGCATTTGTCTTCCGCAGACGAAGCATTTTTTCTGTTTGACCATTTAGAAGGAGAGGCTCGCGAGGAAATAAAATATCGCTCTGCTGAAGAACGGAGCGACCCAACCAAAATTACTGCCATTTTGCAGGACCTATATGGCTGCGTGGAATCATACGTAGCATTGCAAGAAGCATTTTTCTCGCGCCGACAGCAGGAAGGGGAGAGTTTGCTGGAGTACTCACTTGCGCTTATGTCTCTTATGGAAAAAGTTAAACAGCGCGCTCCCAATAATATTGCAAATTTAGAAATCCTTTTGCGAGATCAATTCGTTGAACAGGTCCTAGATGGCGCTCTTCGGCGCGACCTTAAACAATATGTGCGTCAGTTTCCGCAGGCCACGCTCCTTGACGTCAGAGGCGAGGCTATACGGTGGGAGCGCGAGGGGTTGCCTGCGGTTGTAAGGGGCCGAAGCCATTCTGTCCCCTCAGCCTTAGGGCTCCAGTTTGCGGTACAGGGTGGTTGCCAGCAGTCGGGCCATCCCCCGCCATCCACTGAAGTCAGCGAAATGAAAGAGCTCTTGAAACAGCAGCAGGCACAGCTGGACAAGCTGACGGAGAGTATTTCGCGCTTACAGGCCCCGCAGCATCACCAGCGCGGCCGTTCACCCCGCTCTGGTCCAATCATCTGCCTGCGCTGTCAGCAACCAGGTCACATTGCCAGGGAGTGTGATGGACCCAGGGTTCCGTTTCGTTCGCATTCTTCTGGGCGTGGTCGCTCTCAACAGCATCAGCATTCGGAAAACTAGCGCCCACCGTGCTGTCGAGCCACAGCTCGGGTGGGGCATCTACTGGCTCACATAATCCTTGGGGGGGGCTTGAAGACGCTCCCAAGTTGATTTCCTCATGCCCACACATGGACATAGGTATGGGAGGCGCCACCGTGCCATGCCTTGTGGACACTGGGTCGATGGTATCAACGATTACCGAGAGTTTCTTTAGGAAGAACTTTGAACCTTGGGGTGCGGAGCGTCTGAAAGCCTGCCATTGGTTGGAATTGAAAGCCGCCAATGGTTTGGCCATCCCATATATTGGCTACCTCGAGCTTGATGTCAATCTTAGCGGGAAGTCGATGCCCCAGTGTGGCGTCTTGGTAGTTAGGGACCCTCCTGGGCGGACTCCCCCTCAGGTACCCGGTGTGCTGGGGATGAACATTATCCGGAAATGTTATCTCGAGCTCTTCGGCCAGTATGGATCTGCATTGTTTGGAGAGTCGCCCAGTTCGCTCCCTACTGTCCTTGTAGAAGCTATGCAGAAGTGTCATGTTGCTAGTGCTCACACCACGCCTACTAAACCGGGTCGTGTCCGGGTTAGAGGGAAGAGAGCCTGTTGTATCCCGGGTGGAGCCATAAAGTTGATTGCTGCCACATGTTCAGAACAATTTTCCAGTGGAACTGTGTTTTTCGAACCACCTGAGTCTGGTTTACCGGCGGGCCTTCTGGCATCGCCAGCTTTGGTCCGCGTTGATCATGGCACTGCTTATATCCCTGTAGTGAATGTGGGTGTTGCAGATGTGCTCTTGTATCCCCGCACTGCTCTTGGCACGCTGGACAGTGTCCGGGTTGTTAGCTTGCCCTCTGGTGTCGCTGAGGTGTCCACCATTGCCGCTGAAGTTGCTGGCCATGGTGTTGCTTCTCCGATCCTTGACCAGATTGAGTCCATTGACCTGTCCTACTTGCCCCTTGGACAACATGAAGCTGCTCGTTCCCTCCTGCGAAAACACGTCTCTGTCTTCTCTGCCAACAACCAGGACCTTGGCTGTACAAATTTGATTTCTCATGAGATTCCGTTGCTTGACGACGTTCCGATTAGACAAAGACACCGCCGCATACCACCATCAGAGTACGAGGTCGTGAAAGAACACATAAACCAACTGCTCGAGGCGCAAGTCATCCGCGAAAGTTCAAGCCCTTACGCCTCCCCGATCGTGCTCGTGCGCAAGAAAGACGGCACTTTACGCCTCTGCGTGGATTATCGTCAGCTGAACTCCAAAACTAGGAAAGACGCGTTCCCGCTTCCGCGTATAGAGGAATCTCTTGACTCCCTTACCGGCGCTTGCTGGTTCTCTACTCTAGATCTAGCGAGCGGTTACAATCAGGTGCCTGTTGTGGAGAGAGACCGTCCAAAGACCGCTTTCTGTACGCCTTTTGGCCTATTTGAATGGAACCGGATGCCTTTCGGCCTTTGCAATGCGCCGAGTACCTTTCAAAGGCTGATGCAAAGGATTTTCGGTAGCCAGCAGGGTCAGTCATTGCTCCTCTACTTAGATGATATCATTGTCTTCTCTTCCAACTTAGATCAGCAGTTAGAGAGGCTTGACGGGGTCCTGAGTCGATTACACACAGAGGGTCTAAAAGTGAAGCTTGGGAAATGTAGTTTCTTTCAGCGGGAAGTTAACTACTTGGGACATGTCATTTCTGACAAAGGAGTCGCTACCGATCCAGGGAAGGTTAAGGCGGTCGCTGAGTGGCCAGTGCCCACCACGGTGTCCGAATTACGATCATTTATTGGCTTTGCGAGTTACTATCGTCGTTTCGTGGATGGGTTCGCCAAGCTGGCGGCACCGCTACATCGGAAGGTGGCAGAGTTGTCAGGGAAGTCCAAGAGGAGGTCTGTTAGGTTTAGCATGGAGACGTGGGACCAGGAATGTCAAGCAGGCTTCGATGGCTTGAAGGAGCGACTCAGCAGTGCACCGGTGCTGGCTTACGCCGACTTTACCTTGCCTTTCATCCTTGAGGTGGACGCGAGCCACTGCGGCCTAGGTGCAGTACTTTCGCAGGAACAAGGAGGCAAGGTGAGGCCCATAGCCTACGCTAGTCGGGGTCTACGAGGAGCAGAACGGAATATGACAAACTACAGTTCAATGAAACTTGAGCTCTTGGGCCTTAAGTGGGCAATGACCGAAAAATTTCGTGAATACTTGTTGGGACATAGCTGCATTGTATACACCGACAACAATCCTTTGAGTCATCTTTTAACTGCTAAACTTGGTGCCGTTGAGCAGCGTTGGGCGGCACAGCTCGCTGCTTTCGATTTTGAGCTGCGATACCGATCGGGTCGAAGTAACCGCAACGCAGATGCTCTGTCCCGCCAACAGGAGTGTGGCTCAGCGGATATGGCAGGTCTGGTTCCAGGCACTGTGGTTCCTCTCTCCTTGCGGCGAGTTCCGCCCCTACCATCAGTTGAAGTAACCCAGGCTGTGGTGTCCGCTTTGCCAGGTCACTCGTTGGCCGATATCGGTGCCCTTCAGGACTCGGATCCTGTTATTCAGGAAGTAGCAGTCTTTTGGAGGCAGCAGCAGGAACCAAATCCTGAGGAGAGAAGGCGCTTGTCACCACCCGCGATGGTGTTGCTTCGTCAGTGGGATCGGCTTGTTGAAAGAGACTCATTGTTGTACCGTAAAATCCTTCGCCCTGATGGTGGCGAAGCTGTGCTTCAGTTGTTGTTACCTGCAGTCATGATTGAGGAAGTGTTGACCCAAATACATGATGCACATGGCCATCAAGGGGTGGAGAGAACCCTGGCCCTTCTACGTGCACGGTGTTACTGGCCTGGAATGTCGAAGGCCGTGAGTCAGTGGTGCCAACAGTGTACCCGTTGTCAGATAGCCAAGGATTCCAGGCCTCCAGTTCGAGCCCCTATGGGCCACCTCTTGGCCTCGAGGCCCAACGAAATCTTGGCCTTGGATTTTACATTGCTCGAGCCATCATCCAGAGGATTCGAGAACGTGTTGGTCATTACGGATGTGTTCAGCAAGTATACACAGGCGTTCCCAACTCGAGATCAGCGAGCTTTGACGGTTGCGCAGATTTTAGTGACCGAGTGGTTCTCAAAGTTCGGGGTTCCTGCAAGAATTCATTCCGACCAGGGGCGGAGTTTCGAGAATGTGCTAGTGCAACAGCTGTGTCACCTTTATAACATCTCAAAATCGCGTACTACTCCATACCATCCTAGTGGGAACGGGCAGTGTGAGCGATTTAATCGCACCTTACACAACCTGCTTCGCACTTTGCCACCTTCTCGTAAGCGTGATTGGTGCTCTTGCTTGCCACAGGTCCTGTATGCATATAACACAACACCCCACAACTCTACTGGAGAATCCCCTTTCTTCTTGATGTTCGGCCAGGAGCCCCGGCTTCCAGTCGACTTCTTGCTTGGTCAGGTGGACGACCCTGTTGGGGGAGACCATCATGATTGGATCCTAGAGCATCAAACTCGCTTGCAGCTTGCTTTTGAAGGAGCCAAGGAACGTTTGAGATCTGCTGCAGGGCGTAGGAAGGCTCGACATGACGAGAACATCCGCGAGAACTCTCTGGACATAGGGGAAATGGTCTTGCTGCGTAATACTGGCGTTAGAGGCCGCTGTAAGACACAAGACTTGTGGTCTTCCACTCCCCATGTTGTCTTGAAAGCTCACAATGGTGGAGCTGTGTACACCATTGCCCCTGCTCATGACCATGGGAAGGTCAAAACCGTCCATCGGTCCTTATTGAAGGTGTTTGTTGGCGCAGAAAGACATGTAGTCAATCAAGGCGATGGCCAACCCGGGCCCTCTCGCCGCTTATCAGATGAGTCTTGTGATGCAGAGCTGTGGGTTGTTTCTGGTCATCCTCCTCCTTTACTTCAAAGCCAACCTATTGAACAACCTGCTTTGCCTCCCGTCCCCGATACGGCGGGGGAAATTGTCTGTACTTCCCCTAGAAGATCTGAACCGTCTTCACCCGTCAATGCTGAAACCCTGGAGGTGCGGCGGTCGACGCGCTCCACTGCTGGCTGCCACCCTAATCCACACAACATGCCACGGTCAACATTGGACGCTTAGAAGACCGTGTCAAACACGGCAGGTGCCACTGTGAGGTCGTTGGAACAACCTGTTGCCCCATCGTCGGGGCGACGATGAAAATGGGGGGGTAGAGTGTGGTAGTAGGCCCCTTTAACTGCGGGCGGCCTATGGCGTGCCGACTGAGCCTTTAAGAGGTGGGTACCTCACCTGCGCTAGCTCTCTCTCGCCTCTGACGTCACCCGCTGCCTGGGAGCTGGCAGCAGCACGAGCCGGACTGGAGCCTTGCCAAACAAACATTGCCGATCCATTCGGTCTTAAAATCAGCAATTCATCCGAAAGCGTTCTCGTTCTACAGTGAGTACCTTGCGTGTCAAATAATCTTTCGTTCATTCCGTCGTACTAAAACAAACCTCCTCTCTCCAGCTTCCTTTGACGCACAGCGTGTGTGTTCGCTTCTACAGCTTGGCTCAGTCACTTTGGAACAACTTTGCGGCTCGTGCTGCACGCATCTCCGTTAACCAAGCCCCGGTAAGCCGTCTCCGTGCACAATATCGTAATTTGTTAAAACTGTATCCTAATCTGGGGCTGGTTGTAGTGCGCAGCGTCAGGCGAGTGCTTTTACGCACGACTGTGTTGCACCAGGCTCGTGCCGCGCCTCGCTCGTGCCACACTCCGGTAAGAACTTTGTTAATATTAAATTTAATCTGTTATTCCAGTTCACTAATTAGCGTCCCCTTATTTAGCGTGGCACTCAGTTTCCGCCATCCGTTTGGCGTTCTCCGTTCAAATACGTGCAGCGCCGAAGCGCTTTTTGGGTAAGTAGGCTACGTGTGCTCTTCCCTGCTGCGCAGGTTTTCTACAGCCATATAGGATCAATTGTGTCTAAAAATGTACCTTTCTCAGGATTGGAATCCGAGCGGGCCTCTCCTTCTCCGTTGGTCCCTTCTACATTGGCTCCTTCCCCCTTGGTCCCTTCTCCTGTCATTAGTTTTTGTTCCTCGCCCAATCCCTTTTCCTCCCTCTCCCGTCTCACCTGGCTCCAGATCCCCTTCGCCCCTTCGCCCCCAATCCGAACGATACGGTGTAAAGACTGCTAGAGACTAGCGCGGACACTGCCCTGGTCCCAGGTTGGCTGCATCTGTGTGCGCAGCTGGCGCGCCGTGCCAAGCCAGTCGACACCGCGTGGACCGGCGCGACTCTCCGGTAGGACATATAGCACAGACTTGGAACATTTGGGGGGGGCTGCTGCTTTGGGAAACGTGGTCTATGGTACAAATGTTTGGTTTTATGTGTGAATGAGGCCTATAGTGTTTTTAAATAGAATCTATCCAACTGTATTTCACACTGACTGATTTAAATAAATATTGTGGCTTTTCAATTACGTCTCCTGGTCCACTCAGTCACGAACTTGCGAGTCCTCTTTGAAAGTGTCCCTGGCACTATAACCCAGGGTGGCGTTGTTTGGTAGATTGGATTACTGGGAGTTTGTGGGTCATACAGGTAGTCCCACACCCACTAACTGTAATACGGCCATTACATAAGCATTATGGGATTAGCAGCAATTGTAAATGAATGGAGATTTTAAAAGTTAAAATACTGGAGTTATTGTTGACATTAAAACACTCGGACACCACAGTGTGTTAGATGTATTTACCAGCAGTAACTCAGCAGCTAACGGAGCTGTTCCACGGCTTTTTTCTCCACTTCTTATACTGTTTTTAGCTAATGTTAGTCTATGGAAATGCATGCTAACAGCTGCAAAGATGGCTGATCTCCATGGTAACTGTGGACTCTCCCGAACTCTATACTCTTACCAATTATTCTTGTGAGGTAGTTCTGTACATCAGACCCAAAAGTGCAGTGCATTCACAAACTGTCCCTCTGCCACTCCTCTCTCCGTCCGCCCCACTCCAGCAGTGGCTTTTGTTTTGCAAAATAAGCACATGCACAACTAAAGCGACGCCCCATCTCCCAAAGAGGAGTAAAAAAAAAAAAAAAAGAACCTTTCACCTCCGCCAACCCGTTCAGGTCGTTCACTGTAAAGACTGGTTCAAAAGAGCCGGATCGTTCGCGACTTACATGGTCTCAGTTGGGGGCAGCTCCCCTCATACATACACATTAAATCCTGTTATCATGAGCATCAGTCAGTCTGTTATTACTATACTTTTCATGAATAAATGTGGATTATGTTGTGAATCATTCAAGCACTTTGTACATAATGCTCTATGGGTCGTGATGATGATGATGAATAACAGTAATACTAACATGGTATTAAATAGGTAAACACTTGTTATGCTGACTTAGACTAAGACACCGAGGACCAAACTATGTTATTGTAGCAACCACATTATTATTCAAGTTCATGAATGGGGGTCGGGAGTAAATAAGCTCGTCTTCTTCCCACTACTTTTCGAGCCAGAACGTTATTCAAAGCAGCAGAGTTAACAGGAGGATCGAGTACTCATGCAAGAGTTGTAGTGACCCACTTAAATACTCGAGTCAAAGTAAAAAAAAGTACTTAGACAAAGAGTTGCGTGAGTATTGCAGCGGTTTGAGCGTGAAATGTTGATCTGTGTTTCGGCTGTGGCATAAATCATGAGAAACTCAACTTGTAATGATGTGAAGATTGTAATATTGCCAAAGAAAATGTACTACAAGTATTTACTGCTGGAGAAAAAGGATCACGAAACACAAACTACATATATTTGAGGTCGACTTGAAGCGTTTGTTACTCACAGAGGCACAATTTTTTTTTTTACCCAAGTAAGAGTAAAGTTACTCCTTTACAAAATGACTCAAGCAGAAGTAAAAAGTAATGTCTGATCGTACTTACTTGAGTAAACGTAACTGAGTACTACCCACCTTTGCAAAGTAGTGCGAGAGGATTATATGTTATCTACTCACCAAGGAAAAAAAGGCCCCACTATCTGCAAGAATGGGGCCGAACTCAAATCTCAGTCAGAGGTTTTTTTTTGCTTGGTCTGTCTGTATTTAAAGCGTTTCACACTCGCTCATCTGCGTAACATTCAAAGAACAAAGTCGGGGTGCTTTAGGGAACAGAGGTTAAAAAGCTAAAGAATCCTAATATGCATTTAAGTCCAGTGATGGAAACGCAGTTAATGTCTAACTGACCGGGCCGTGTTTCCTTCACAGCTCTTTCACCACAGCTTTTTGATGATATCATTGAATCACACTGAAGCCAAACAGGTTTTTTTGCACAAGTCATTTGGAGTTTTGATGAAACCTGAGTGCAGGCACATGACATTAGCAAATGCATAGAGACAGAGAGTTGTTAGCATAGCGAGTACGGCCTCGTTTACACGCGCCTCTGCCAATGAGCTTAGCTGAGTGTCCGTGCTAGAATAACAATGCCCCAGTGCGGCAGGGCCAGACTTCTTTGAATAGACGGTGCAAGTGAAAAACGAGTTCAGTTTGATCCAAAAAACACGCTTTATTTTAAGTATCAAGTTGGGTTTTTAGCCACACATTTTATCCCAAACAAATGTCCATCAGAAGATTGTGAAGAAGTGAAGGAGCTGAGAAAGCGTAAAAGCTCAATTGTTGATCTCATACTTAAGTAATTTCACCAATAACACAAAGGGAGTAAGAAAAGTCTGGCATTTTTCCCTGAATAAGTCATAAACAAACAGGAAATGTGCTTGTTTCTTCTTATGTGAGTGTGAAGCTTCTGTAAGGTTTAGTCAAAGTGAAGATCAGTAAACAGTTATATTGATAATATTCACTTAAAGGCAAGTGGGCCTCCTCGAGTAACTGTAAAACTGTACTTAAAGCAGTTTTATCATATAGTACTTTTTACTTCTACTTTTAAAAAAAATTATAAAAATAAAAATTATATTGACGTATCTCTACTCGTACTTGAGTAAAAATAATTGTTACTTTTTCCACTGTGAGTAAATATTTATGCCACAAATGCTTCATCGATCAAATAGATGTAGTTTGTCTCCCTCATCTTTAGACTTATTTAGGTTTTCTGTATTTTCATGACATTTTCTTGGAATTTCCACATGATTTTCTTTTTTACTTTTACTTGTAATTGTTTGGGTCACTACTTTTTACTTGTACTTGAGAAAAACTATTTGAAAGCAACTCAAGAAAAGCAAATAAATAAATAAAAAGCAAAGCTCAAGCTTTTAATTGAATCAATATTCGGGCTACTCCACCACCTCTGATCCTAACCAATACAAGGTTCAGATCAACGTCTGCTACAGTACAACATGATACACAGGTTTGTGTAGTTAAGATGTTGTAAACATGTCTGTCATTAGTTATAAACTACACAGATCCAACCCCATCATATCATACACTGATACTGAAGTCCCTGGGACAAAAGGTGAGACTGGAGTGACATCCACCCCCTACAGAGGACTGTGCTTTATGTAAATGTACTACCTGAGTTGCTTTACTCTCATTGGCTGTTGCTCTGGCTGTGGGTGTGGCAGGATACAGCAGATAAATACAGCTCTGTTATCACACCAAATCACTACTCAATGACAATGGCTGACAGTAGATTGAAACTGACCCAGGAGACCTTCCGCTGCTGCATCTGCCTGGATTTACTGAGGAGACCTGTGACCATTCCCTGTGGACACAGTTACTGCATGAGCTGTGTGAGCACTCACTGGGATGGAGAGGTGGACAGGCCGAACTACAGCTGCCCTCAGTGCAGACAGACCTTCATATGGAGGCCCGTCCTGGTGCAAAACACCCTGTTGGCTGCAGTGGTGGACGAAGTCAACGTCTCAAAAGCTGCAGCTGATCTCTGCTCTGCTGCTCATGGAGATGTGTCCTGTGACCTCTGCTCTGGGAAGAAGATGAAAGCTGTCAAATCCTGTCTGCAGTGTCTGGTCTCTTACTGTAAAGAGCATCTTCAGCCTCATCATCATGTCGCTGCGTTAAAGAAGCACAAGCTGGTGGAGCCCAAAGAGAACCTCGATGAAAACATCTGCCCTCGACACGACGAGGTGATGAAGATGTTCTGTCACACTGACCAGCAGTGCATCTGTTACCTCTGCTCTGTGGACCAACACAAAGGCCACCACACAGTGTTGGCGGTTGAAAAAAGAAATGAGATGCAAGGAGAACTGGAGGACAGTATGAACATGGTCCGACAGAGAATCCAGGACAGACAGAAACACATGGACGCACTGCAAAGGCAGACAGATGAGCTTGTCCGCAGTGGGAACGCTGCTGTGGATGACACGGACCGGGTCTTCACTCTGATCGCTCAACTCGTGGAGAGAAGGAGGACTGAAGTAAAGCAACAGCTAAGATCCCAACAAGAGAGTGATGAGCACAGAGTCAAAGAGCTTCAGGACAAAGTGCAGCAGGAGATCACCGAGCTGAAGAAGAAGTACCAGGGACTGGAGATACTCTCACTCACCGAGGACCACAGCGACTTTATTAAGACTTTTCCATCTTTGGCCAAACTCAGTGAATCTTCAGATGTGTCCATCAGTGACACAGCTGCATTGTCCTTCTCAGACACCGTTACAGCTGCTGTAGCAGAGCTCAGAGACGCCCTGCAGGACACATCTGCACTGGGGCAGGCTGCTGCTGATCAGGAGACTCAAGCTAATGTCCCAGAGGAGAATGTGCGCTCAGCTCTGGACATACGAGAGTGGCTAACTCTGCTGGCCTATGCTCAAAGGATCACGCTGGATCCTAACACCGCCCACCCTCTGCTGTCGGTGGGGGCCGACAACAACATCGTGAGATACATGAACGCCGACCAGGAGCACCCAGAGCACCCCGACAGGTTCACCGACTTCTCCCAGGTCCTCAGCAGAGAGGCCCTGACAGGCCGCTGTTACCTGGAGGTGAAGGGCAGGTGTGCGGAGTTCTTCTCTGTTGTTGTGGCCTACAAAGACATCAGGAGAGATGGACATTCCAATCAGTGCAGCTTTGGCAACAACCCCAAATCCTGGGCCTTAGATTGCTATAAGGATGGCTATGTGTTTTGGTTTGACAAAATCCGCACCACTTTAACCGCACCAGCCTCAAACAAAGTGGGAATCTACGTGGACTATGATGCAGGCATTTTGTCCTTTTACAGCATCAGCCACGAAGTGCACCTCATCCACACGGTGCAGACCACGTTCACCCAGCCTCTGCTGGCTGGGATCTGGCTCAAGGATGTGGCCGACTGTGCTGAGATCTGTAGTCTTAGATAGTCCAAAACATGCACAGAAATGTATATCATTTTTTTTTGCAATTAGCTTTTTTCCCTGCTGAAAAAAGCAGATCTCAGCTGACTGTGCTGAGATCTGCAGCCTTAGAAAGTGGGAAACATGTACAGATGCATAAAAGATTTGTTTGTAATGAGCTTTTTTCCCCTGCACAAGAAATCTTTGTTTTTTTTCCTCAGCCGACTCTGCTGAGATCTGAAGCCTCCGGAAACATGCACAGATACAGGATTTTTCTAATGAGCTTTTTTTCCTGCTCAACAAATTGTAAATAAGATTTTTTTATACATTTACTTTACTATTATTATTACTATTATTTCCTGCCTAGTATTACTTTATGATTGCCAGCGACCTAGGCAGTGGGAGTTTTTGCTGATCCTTTTCTCATCAATTGTATAGTGATTAGTTAATCATTTTACAAAGACTTACTTTGAAGCTTTTTCCATGTGATTTTGCTCAACATCACATGCCTATATTGTACAAATGTTGATTGTCAAGAAAATTGTCAGTAAACTTGTTCCTGACACATATTGCTGGTCTACAATGGTTTGATTTTCCTGGGAGTTTGGAATAGGCCAATGTTCATGTTCACGGTTCAATGCTTAAAGCCCCTGTACCCGTTATTTTTGTTTTGTTTTTTTCAAATTGATTTACAAACAATTTTAAAATTTAATTTTAAACTGTTGCTTCGGGTTCAAAAGTATTGCTAACTTTATTAATGCATCTCTAATATCACCATTCTTCAGTTTATAAGCACATTTCACATATTTCTGAAAGCAACTGCCGCGGTGATGTACACAACTAGCCAGTAAGCTAATAACAATATAGCTAAATGCACAGCCCACAAAGGTCATATTATAGTAATGCAAGGACAAATACATGTGCACTACACATCTTTGCCACAGGTACAAAAATAAAAAACAAACAACATGTGTATGGCCTATAATACTTTAAACTATAAACTTCAATACCTGTATATTATAGCATATTTTAGGCAGTTTAACGCTAGGTCTTCATTAAACTACAGCTGAGTTTCATGAACTGGCCAACTTGAGGTAACTTCTTCAACACATTGCCAACTCTTTATGTATTTGGATCGAGACGAATTGCTCCGTAACAATAAAAAAAGTTGTTATTTTAGCCGTCTTTGTGCGCCATCTATATTGTCACTCTCAAGTCCAACCATCACTCTACGCTAGTGCAGTATAAACAAAACGTCAAGAGCAAAAAGAACCAGAAAACAGTCTGATTAAATTTGTTTTATTCATTCCAAAACACTGCATTACTGAAAGTAAAAGCCTCCACGGGACTTTGTGCAGCAGCCCACGAGAGTAATGTTTTGGCATCGTTGCTCAGAGGAATTACGTTTGTCTTTAACAAGGCATCAGTGGTAAAATTAGCTTTGATAGTAAAAGATACACTTTGTTTAAATACAATACACAGACGATAGAAGTGCAAAATAGTGCTATGTACTTCAAAGGTCAATGAAGGTAAAAATGAAGAAAATAGTGTTATGAAGATATTAATAATGCAACGCGAGTCACCGTTGCACTGTAGGTTATTTCTTTGAGCAAATAGCAAAACATATTTATCACAGGAAAATAATAAGTGGTTCTCAAACTGTGGTACTTTGGGTGGTGATCGGCATTTTTGTTGGGTATTTTCTTGAAATAGATCAGATGTTTTTATGTTAAATGTTTATTAAACCCATTACCCCCCTCCTTAAAGGAACAGGACACCGGTTTTCCATACTGAGATATGTTCTTTAGTTTTTTTGGTTTCTTTTTGAAAGACACTAGGTAGAAACAAAGAAAGCTGTTCAAATACCTTACGCGTTTCGATGGACAAGAAACTAGTGCCGTCTTCGTCAGACCTTGCGTCTTGCTCTGACGAAGACGGAAGTAGTTCCTTGTCCATCGAAACGCGTAAGGTATTTGAACAGCTTTCTTTGTTTCTACCTAGTGTCTTTCAAAAAGAATCCCAAAAGAACAAAGTTTATTACTCAAGAAGACATAATGAATGTAATAAAATGAGATATGTTCTTACCTGAGCTTAGACGAGTTGATACGTATCTGTCTGGTCTTTGTGTGTGCCCTCAGTCACGCAAAACGACCAAAGATGCTGCTAGCATTTGGCCTCTCCCAATGTATATTCCTATAGCTCCAAACGGGGTGTAGTTAGAAGCAAAGACATAGATGTATTTATCAACTCGTCTATGCTCAGGTAAGAACATATCTCGGTATGGAAAAGCAGTGGCCTGTTCCTTTAACCAAGAGCATATTTGTGGGCTTTACCCAAATCTAAAAGCTTACAGCCTGTAGGCCAGAGTAACGCCTCATTTGAAAGCTCCAGAATAGATGTCGCCTTTTTTTTCCACTCTTCTGTCACTTTGTTGTTGCGCTTTCATCACATTTTTCATTGTTTTATCATCTTTCCATCACTTTTTTGTCACTTTAATGTTGCAATTTTGTTGCTATTTTTTATGCTTTTAGATTCGGGTACTGACAAACCTTCAGAAAATATCCATTCAGGTTAAGGAGTAGGGCTACACAAAAATGAGCCATAAGACTGTCTCTCAATATCCAATATTATTGAGGACAAAATATTTGGAAAAATCAGCTGATGGATTTACACATTTTTATGCAAACATGGCCTGAAAAAAAAATTGAGTAGCTAGGAAACTACATTCCTAATTGTATTCCAGTTTAGCCTATTTTGGTCCCAATTTTGTATATTTTGATAAGTCATACGGCGTAATGCAGTTCTTTGCTCGGCATAGATACAGACGGCATCTCTGGAATCGCCCATATATGGTCATTTTTGAAAACAGTTAAGGGGGAAAACAATTTTGAAAAAATGTACATTTTCTCAAATTAGGCCGCTATTCAAAAACTGTAACAAACGCTGAATTATGAATATAGTTTTCTACTAAATAATGATACAAAGACATGGGGAGGAGCAAAGTGGTTCAACAGCCCATAAATACATGAATAACGGAGAATGCTAACTTGATGCTACATGTTAGCATCGGGCTAATGCTAACGGTTAGCTAGCGCTTGCTACAACTGCCCTTTTTTCACTTCTACTGAACAATCTGCTGTGAGAAAATATCCATATGGGCCTGATTTACACTTGACTTTATTTATGTGATAAATAAGTTCATATTCCACCAGAAAATGGCTAAAAAGAGTGGAAAATTGTGTTTCTCTAAAGATTCTATTTTCCCCCTCGGCGAAGCCACGCCCCCTTCTATGGCGAGATGCCGTCTGTATCTATCCTGGGTTCAAGTCCCGGAATCCAATAATTTGCGGAATGTCTTTCACCCTGTGCGGTCGAATAAAGCCAACAGGCCCAAAACCCTCGTCTAATGTTGAAAAGCTCTAGTTAAACACAGCTATATTGTGCTATCAAAACGTTCACACTTGTTTCATATTGTGCACAGCCCAGCAAGCCGCCCGTTGTCGCACTTTAACTTCCTTTACCCAGCTCACAGAACTCCGCGTAGGCCCCCTGATACCCCCCGAACCAGAACCCTGCGTACAGCGGCTGCGCGAACGCCGTCCGCACTCTGTGGAGCAACGTCACGGTGTCCGACACGCTGTAGAACGCCAGCACGCCCTCCTTGTGGTCCACGTACACCCCCACCCGGGACGTCCAGGGCCCCGATACGGGAGTCTTGACCGCCTTGTGTATGAACTTGTAACTGCTGCTGGTGTTGCACTCCAGCGCCCAGGACTTGTCGTTAAACCCGAACGCCACGTCCGTCATGGGGCCCGCCCGGGCGATGTCCTTGTACGCCACGGCCACGGTCACCCGCTTCTTCCGCCACTCCACTTCGAAGTAGCACTTTCCGCCGCCGAGACTCTCTTTGCTCAGCACCTGGCGCCATCGCAGGAATCTTTTCGGGTGGCTCGGATACGTCGCTTCTTCTCGCATCAGCGTGGCCCTCCGGTCGTTCTCGGACAGGGCCAGCTGGGCGTTCACCGTGTCCGGGTCCAGGGCGATGGGCCGGGCGTGGGGCAACAAGTCACCCCTGCTCGACGATTCAGTCCGGGATGGCGGTGACGCTTGGATCTCTTCGGCTGCATCCTCGAACAAAATCTGCTTTATCTTCTCCTTCACACTGGAGAGATTCGCAGCCACGTTGTCGAAGTAGCACCTCGGTTTGGTTTTCACCCTGGGTAGCTCCTGCGCCGCGCCGATTTCAGCCATGGATGGGTAGTCCTCCAAAAACTGGCTGTCCGTCTGGTAAACAAACAGCTTCCCCAGCTCGGCCTCTTTGCACTTCAACTCTGCCATTTCTTGCTCGAGCTTGTCCTGGAGCATTTGCACGCGGATGACCTCTATGTCCAAGTTCGAGCTGATTTCTCGCTTCACTTCATAGTGTCTCTTCTGGACGAGGCTCATCAGCTCAGAGAACACCCTGTCACAGTCTCTGCTCGCCTTGTCCACCGCCAGAAACGTCTTATCCAGCTCGATTTGCAGCACTTTGATGTCCCTCTCCTTGTAGGAAATCTGCTGGTGGATCTTCTGCTGCCTGGCCTCCAGCTCTCGCTGCCTCTCCGCCCGGGCGACCGCCGCCGGCACCACGCAGTGATCCCTGTGCTCGCACTCGGCGCACAGCACGCACACGCAGCTCTGGTCCACCTGGCAGAACATCGACATTACCTCGTTGTGCCTGGAGCAGATCGCCTCCTGGTCCCGGGTCAGCTCCAGGTCCTCCACCAGATCCGCCAGCATCGCGTTGACGGCCAGGGGAGGCCTCGGGCGGAACGTGTGGCCGCACTGGGGGCAGCTGTAGATCCTCCGCTGGTCCTCCTCGTCCCAGAACTTTTTGATGCAGCCCATGCAGTAGCTGTGCTTGCAGGGAGTCGTCACGGGGTTGTTGAGCAAGTCCAGGCAAATGGAGCAATAAAAACGCTCCCTGTTTTTCTGGAGACCGCTATGAGCCATTTTTTTTTGTTTTTTTGGTGTGTTTCTCTCCCACGTGTCAGCAGCCCGGGCGGAAACGCGATACTCCCTTTTCCAAACTTTTTTAGGCAGTCCGTTTTGGTCTGGGCTTGTTGTTGTTGATATAAAAAACAACATGGAGGGGGTGGCGCGACGCTAGTGAGCGGGATACGCGGATCCAGGCAGTATAGAGATTAGCGTGCGAGGGGAAACCAGGAAGTAGAGGGGCAGTTTGGAATTTTTTAAAGGGAAAGTGCTGCTGACGTAGGGAAAAAGTCGATTTCGACCATAATATTTTAAAATTATTCCGTGTAAATCGTTTATAATGTATTAACCTTCGCCTTTTCTAAGTTCAATTTGACCCAAACCTAAAAGTTGTTGCTGCATTTTTTCTCTCGCCTATTTTGTAGCTTTTAGGAATGAGTTTGAGCACATGTGGCTTCCTCTGTCATTGTTTGTCATAACAGAGTCGGGTATAGGGCCTTTAACCCCTTAACTCCCACCTGAACCGAGCACATTTTCTCCAGTTTGGCTTTACCCCAATCCAAAAGCTTCTGGAAAAAAGGTGTGAGAATAGTGCCAAAACTGAGACGAAAACAATGATGAAAATGTGACAAAAAAGTGAGAAAAGTTTGACAAAAAAGTGACGAAAAATTGATGAAAAAGTGGCAAAAATGTCACAAAAATGACAAAAGAAATGACAAAAAATGAAAAAAAAAAAGGCAAAAATGTGACAAAAAATTTATAAAAATTGACCAAAAAATTAGACGAAAAAAAGACAAAAATGTGATTTAAAATTGACAAAAAGTTGTTGAAAAAAATGACAGAAAAATGACAAAAAAAGTGACAAAAAAATCACAAGTATTTGACAAAAAATTGATTTAAAAAATTGACAAAAAAATGACAAAAATTAGACGAAAAAAGAAAAAAAATGACGAAAATGTGATAGAAAATTGACAAAAAGTTGACGAAAAAATTACAAAAATGTGACAAAATGACAAAAAAAATGAGTTACAAAAATGAGTTGAACACCCGACAAAAAAATTATGGAGAAAAAAATCTGATGACGTGAGAAAAAAGATCCTCTCGGTTCAGGCGGGAGTTAAGAGGTTAAGTGGCTAATTTTCAGGGGGAGTAGAAGCTACAGAGTAAGCTTTTTTATCACTTTTTTTAAATCACGTTTTTGTTGCATATTTTGTCACTTTTTGTCACTCTTTCCTTTTCAGTTTATTTGTAGAGCACGATTCATACACAAAGTGCTTCACATGAAATCAGCAGCTCGTTTTGTCGCCATTTTGACGCTTTTTCCAAGCTCTGATATCCTTGTCACGGTCGTCTTTGTGCCGCGTTATCGATGTGGTCGTTGTCTGGTTGGTTTTATTGAAATGGAAAACACGTACTTTAATGAATCGGCCCTTTCACACTTTGAAATGTGACCGTGACCTAATGGCTTCACACTATGGCCCGCTGATCACTGTGGGGTCGTCTCGTCATGGCCTGTTGTTGTGTTGATTTCCTCAGTCAGAGGTGTTTTCGTTACAATGCGGTCGATAAGAAGTGAAAGGAGGCCAATGGGGCAATTGCAAACGTGTCATAAATACATTGGCTTGGGTTTTTTGTATTTCAAGTAAACTAATCAGGCTGCACTTTGAGGGTTTAACTTGGGCAGGGTTCAAGTGTCACAAAATGAAGATGGAGGGAATGAGCGTGAATTAGCATTAGCATCAGGCGAGCACTCGGCAGGGGGTACTTACTTTCAGATCTAAAAAAAGTGAAACTGAGAAGTGTTTCAATATTATTTAAAAGAAAACTTATTTTTAATGATAATTAGCTGTAAAAGGTTTGAAACTCTGAGTGATTTTGCTTCATTTTTAACAGAATAAGATACAAAAAAATTAGTTTAACGGATTTTTTTTTTCAAAATAATTGGCTGCACCTCGGTGTTAATTTCGACAACATATTTTAATTTAGTCTTAGTCTTTTGACGAAAATGTAATTCAATTTTAGTCGAGAGTTAGTAAAAAAAATCTCCAATTTTAGTCTAGTTTTAGTCGGCTAAAATTGCAAGTAAATTTAGTCACTAAATTTAAGATTTACTTGACTTTTATTTATAATATTCATTCTAATCATATTTAATCTTGTTCCTCTGCTTCATGGAGCTGCTCCACATGATAAAGCTCAGAGCTGTTCACTTGGTGGTGACTGTAAATGATCTGAGGCTCTTTCAGACGGTCAATAGAAGTTTGGATGATTTTAGTCTCTTCTTTTCTTTTCATTTTTATTTAGTCTTATTGTCGTCCAGTGGTTCCCAACCTTTTTCGTCTCATGTACCCCTTGAAGCATTAATTTATACTCCGAGTACCCCCTAACTCAAAGATCCCGCCAAAAATCTTAACAAATTAAGCAACTAAACATGGATTATTCAGTATTTAGTAGAGTGTAATATTCAAAATACAGCAAAAATACTCTCAAAGTCAAGCCTTTTACTCAAAATCATAATTAAAACTAACTTTTCTTTTAAAGTAATATTGAAGCTATCTCTGTCCCCTCCTTTTTAAATCTGAGGTAAGTCCAGTACCCCCTGCCAAGTTCTCAAGTACCCCAAGGGGTCCCCGTACCCCTGGTTGGGAAACACTGTTGTAGTTTAGTTTAGTTTAGTTTAGTTTAGTTTAGTTTAGTTTAGTTTAGTTTAGTTTAGTTTAGTTTAGTTTAGTTTAGTTTAGTTTAGTTTAGTTTAATTTATTTGAGCAACTACATTTACCTGATTTACAAATACACATTAACCAGTCACAGATGCTCAAAAGGAGTCGGCTGAAGCAAGAAGCTCATGAGCGCCTGCCCCACATTCAACATAATAAACGTTTACCATTTACAGATATACATGAAGACTGTATCCACAACCAAGAAGAAGTTTGCACATAAAAGGAAAATGAAATGACATGAGTGGAACGCAGAGACTCCATAGCTAGCATTTCCTATTTGATACTAAACAAGTAACAAGAAAATAAGGAAATAAGAAAATTCATGTATTCGATTTTCCAAACCCAGGCTCATACAACTGCGTTTAAGATTTACATTTATGCTATTGCATTCATCAGAAATGAGAATTATGAATTATGATCATACAAAACAAATGAATTTGTTATTATTATTAATATTTAAATGTTATTACCATCATTATAAATTATTTGTTTTTTATTATTTTTGATGACATCCTAGATATTGCGAATGAATATTATAATATTACAATATTATACTATTTTACAGGCATATTTAATATTCCGAGATTAAGTGGGATCTTGTTTACTAGACACTGAGATCCTGCTAAAACAATTGTTGTCATTACTATTGCCACTACAATATCTTTATGTACAAGTGTTTTTGCCCTATAGTGTGGTGCATTAAAAGCCAACAAGCCCTCCCCCAGCTGACAGACTAAAATATCTGGGCATTTTAGTCATAGTTTTAGTCTCATTAAATAAATCATAGGAAATATATGATTGGAATAGTTGTGTTATTATTACGGACACCAGTTACAAAATGAATGACTAAAATAAGAGCTAAAGTGAGTTTGTGGAGCCTTTCATGTGTTAAGGATTCAAAAGTTTAACAAGTTTAATGAAAATTTGATCAAAAGTGACCATGAACTGATCTCGCACAAGGAGCCTTTACGCTTTATAGCCCAAAACTGATAACCTCTTAACCCCGGCCATAACCGAGCACATTTTCTCCAGTTCGACTTGACCTGAATCCAAAACAAAAAACAACAAAAAAGTGCTGAAAAAGCAAAAAAAACAGTTACAAAAAGTGACAAAAATGTTTCATAAGTGAGGATGAAAAACCCATAACAAAACAGGCAATGAAAACGCACTAAAAAAGGGAAAATGCCAGTTTTGCAGGTCTTAGGTTTCAGATGAAGCGTTACACTGGCCTATAGCTGTGAGCTCCAGTCAGGAAACGTTTAGATTTGGGTAAAGCTGAGCTGTAGAAAATGTGCTCGGTTCATGCGGGAGTTAAGAAGTTAAGAAAGTTAGGAATGAGTTTGAGCACATGTGGCTTCCTCTTTCATTGTTAGTCATAACAAAGTCGGGTATAGGGCCTTTAATCCCCCCCCCCGAGTGAGGGACGGATGGAGCGTGAGATCGATAGATGGATCGGTGCGGCGTCAGCAGTGATGCGGTCGCTGTATCGGTCTGTCGTGGTGAAGAGGGAGCTGAGTCGGGGCAAAGCTCTCGATTTACAGATCGATCTACGTTCCCACCCTCACCTATGGTCATGAGATTTGGGTAATGACCAAAAGGACAAGATCGCGAATACAAGCGGCCGAAATGAGTTTCCTTCGCAGGGGGACTGGGCGCACCCTCCGAGATCGGGTGAGGAGCTCAGCTACCCGGGAGGAGCTCGGAGTAGAGTCGCTGCTCCTTCACGTCGAAAGGAGCAGCTGAGGTGGCTCGGGCATCTGTTCCGGATGCCTCCTGGTCGCCTCCCGCGGGAGGTGTTCCAGGCATGTCCTAGTGGGACAAGGCCTCGTGGAAGACCCAGGACACGGTGGTGGGACTATGTCTCCGAGCTGGCCTGGTGTCGCCTCGGGGTCCCCCCAGAACAGCTGGAGGAGGTGTGTGTGGATCGGGAAGTTTGGGCATCTCTGCTGAGACTGCTGCCCCCGCGACCCGGCCCCGGATAAAGCGGAAGAAAATGGATGGATGGATGGCTTTACCCCAATCCAAAAGCTTCTGGAAGAAAGGTGTGAAGATAGTGACAAAACTGAGACGAAAACAATTCTGAAAATGTGACAAAAAAGTGAGAAAAGTTTGACAAAAAAGCGACGAAAAATTGATGAAAAAGTGGCAAAATGTCACAAAAATGACAAAAGAAATGACAAAAAAATTACACAAAATTGATGAAAAAATGACAAAAATGTGATAGAAAATTGACAAAAAGATGACAAAAAAATGACAAAAATGTAAAAAAAAAAAAAAAAAAAAAAAGAGTTGAATACCTAACAAAAAACGGATGGAAAAAAAATCTGATGACGTGAGGAAAAAGATCCTCTCGGTTCAGGCGGGAGTTAAGAGGTTAAGTGGCTAATTTTCAGGGGGAGAAGCTACAGAGTAAGCATGGCCACAAGATGGCGCTCTCCTGCTGAGGCTCAACATGCCTGTGGGCCACAGTGAGCGTAGCTCGGGCAGTAGGGCAGCAGCAGCACTGTGAATGTGAATGTGAATGTGAATGTGAATGTGAATGTGAATGTGAATGTGGGGTGATGTTGACGTGTCCGGGCAGGAGCTGGTATGTGCAGCAGACACTCCCCTCAGCTCATAGTTTCTACTGCCTCAGGGCATACTTTTTACTCCCCAGAACAGTTTCAGTGTCATACTTCAGCCCTGCAGTGCGGTTTATCAAGCTAAATGTAAATACACCAATGTATCAAGTGAAACTCTTATCCAAAATGCTGTTAGAAAACGCATTATAACCGCCCACAATGAATATAATAACATCACTGTCATCCAAATAGATGCACCATGACTTCATTCAAAACACTGTAGAAATGTTCCATATGCTGCCAGTGTTAGTATGACTCATTATTTAAGAACGCTCAGTCAACGGAGCAAACAAGTACAATCTAAGAGGTCAATGTCACGACACAGGATGAAAATATTTCTACTTTTATGGAGGAATGAAATACAGTTAAGTATTATTGTACATTATGTGACAGGAAAGTAAGTCCAGTTTTATTTTACAAATCCACACAGACAAAGACACATAAGAAATGATACAGTTCATGTGACCCAAAGTCAAAATACCACATACTTGCTGTACATACTGTTGCTCCCAGGCTTTGTTCACTTTTAGCTTTCAGTTTTATGCAGTTTTAACACTTCTTAAATCCGTCAGTGAGTCTCAGATGTGTACGAGAATGCCATGGTGATGGTGGAAGGATACACTGTCCTAAGTAAAAATGCCTTTTTTTTTTGCTTTCTGTTGCTCCTTGCCTGCTTATCCGAGCTGATCTTCTATTTTAACCTCTTAACCCTCGATTTAACCAAACACATTTTCTGCAGTTCGACTAAAAGCTTCTTGAAAAAAGCGCCAAAACGAGGCCAGGAAAAATCTCGGATCAGGTTTGTAGGTCTTAGCTTTCAAGTGAGGCGTCACCCTGGCTGAGCTGGAGAAAATGGGCTCAATCAAGGCGGGGGTTCGGAGGTTAAAACACATGAAAAGCAAAAGAATCTGTAATATTTGTGTGGCAAAAGAATGTAATAACTTTCATTTCATGGCATCAAAATCCTGGCGTGTAAAATAATAAAGCATCATTCCATTAGAAATCTCATTGTCCCGTTTCCATAGTGACAATTCCACAAGTCCAGCAAATGTAATCCATGACTGACCATGAATATTATACACTTCAGTTTTCAAATATCAGCATATTCTCCGCAAAGTGTCCATTCAAAGTAGCATACAGATTTATACACACATCCCAAAAACACCAATACTACAGTTCAATGGAAAAACACAATATAAAAAGATGTACGACTCAAATGGGCCAAATATGTTGCCGTATTTTAAGGTAAACTTTGCAGCTTTCTTTCTTTTTTTTTTTTTTACAGCGCCCATCAGTCCTTTTCCGGCGTGCGCCTTCAGACGTAGTCCCGTCCGCTCTGTCCCGAGGAGGAGGGAGGGTAGCGGGGGGCCTTCCCGGAGCTGCCCTGGCTGCCGCAGCTACAGCAGAGGAACGCTCCCCCGATGATGCTGAGGAAGGCCGCGCCCCACCCCACGTACAGCGCGCTCCCAAACTCGTACCTGCGGGAACGACACGGCACAAGCTCGTCTCATCCTCGGATTTCAAAACACATCTTCCAAAAATCCATCAATAACAGACGTTTTACCTCAACGGAGACCAGAAAAACAAGGAAGGAGCTTGGATGAGTTTTGAAGGCCTTAGCTTTCAAATGAGGCGTTACCTTGGCCTATAGACTGTAAGCTCTCAGGCCTTTAATATTTGTGTAATGCTGGTAATTCTGAACTGGAGAAAATGTGCTCGGTTACGGCGGGGATTAAGGGGTTAAAAGCCGATAGACTGTGATATTAAAGGCGCATTGTGCAACTTTTTATTGGAAAAAAAAGTTGATTTGTGTGCCTGTTTGACCTTGTAGTGACCCAGCGGCCAAATGAGTGGTCTCTACAACGCTCTGGGATCAGTTGGTTTTGTGGTGAGAGGGTCCGTCAGCAGAGAAAACCTCCCAGCGCCTCCAAAGTAAGTAAGAGCTTCATTTGTATATCTCAGAGACCACTGTATCAATGTCAACTTTTTCTCCCCACATAAAACGTTGCACCATGTACCTTTAAGGCGAGACACTGCAGGTGAAGAGGGAAAAAATGTATATTCACAGATATCAATTTGAAACTTTTGCTGTCGACTGGCATAAATGTGAGAAAAAAATACATTGCAAGTTTTCTGTCATTTTATCTTTTCATTTAAGAACAAGGTGTTTTATGCCTAAAAATGATCCAAATTTCCCATCTTTTCGGCGACGAAATCTGAATAATGGATAGAGCTACTTTCAAATGTATGGTTTCATTTTATTGATAAATGAGTTACCAAGACTTTTTCAGAGGGGATTTTGGATTTCTTGTTTAGTTTTAAAATAAGCTGTTTTTTAGTGGAAAAATTTGTAACAATGTAATTTTCGACTCATTTTTTGACATTCAAAACTCAATAAATGGGGCCAGGGATTAGATCATAGGTGTCAAACTCTGGCCCGCGGGCCAAATTTGGCCCGCAATGTAATTATATTTGGCCTGCAAGGCTATACCAAAATGACTACTCGAGCTGGCTCACCGGTATTATACTTTTTTTTTTCAGATTTTGCATATCTGGACTTTTAAGTTACATATTGTATAGTAATAAGTGTTGCTTGTTCCATATTCAATGTTAAAGCAAATCTTGTTTGGGTCCATATTAAAAGGTTCATTTGTTCCATGGTGGCCCGCGACTTTGTTCAAGTTTTACATTTTGGCCCACTGTGTATTTGAGTTTGACACCCCTGGATTAGATAATAAAAAATCCCTCTGAAAAAATCTTCCAAATATTGTTCAGTCCAAGGCTGGAAAATGTGAAGTCTTTAGGTCCGACTGACGTGGACATAGTGTCGCCACAATGACAGAAAAATGTGTTTTGAGAAAAAGAGCCTTGAAATTGCATTGTCCCATATAAGTCTATGGGGGAACATTGAATCAGCGCAATATTTAAACATGTTTTTGTGAAGATTAGGCATATTTTCTGTTTCCGGGTGAAAGCTTATATGTTCAGAGACCAATTTGGCCCAAAACCTGAAAACTGAAAAAATAGAGTTTTGCCTGTAGTGTCTCCCTTTAACTGAAACTCGGCTAAAGATCAACGCGGTGATTATGAAATTCCTTCAAAAGTGGCGAAGTCAGAGCGTACCTGGCGTTAGTGGGAGTGAAGGGGTTGTAGAAGTCCTGTGCCACCCTGTGCCCGTACCACGACGTTCCCACCAGCGCCATGACTCCTGGAGAGAGCAGGAGAAGAAGACACACACAAGTTACTTCATGTTGGAGGAGGTACATTTCACCTGTTTTTTGGCTCAAATAAACAGCACTGGACATAATACACCCTGAACAACAGAGTCATGTGAAGCCCATTAATCCATTTTATTCAGTTCACTACGCGTCACATAATACTGTAACGGCCTACTCACTGGCCTCTCTAAACGAGCTATCAGACAGCTACAGTACATCCAGAACGCTGCTGCTCGAGTCCTGACAAGAACCAGGAAATATGACCATATTAGTCCAGTGCTCCGGTCTCTGCACTGGCTTCCTGTCAGTCAAAGAATAGACTTTAAAACAGCTCTGCTTGTCTACAAGTCTTTTCATGGTTTAGCTCCAAAGTACAACTCTGACATGTTAGAGCCGTATGAACCATCTCGGGCCCTGAGAACTTCAGGGAGGGGTCTCCTGGTGGTTCCCAGAGTCAATAATAAACACGGTGAGGCTGCATTTCAGTTTCATGCAGCTAAAATCTGGAACAGTCTTCACGAGGATGTGAGACAGGCCTCAACTCTGACAATGTTCAAATCCAGGCTGAAAACAGTTCTTTTTACCAATGCATATGACTGAAAGTATTTATCTGCACTCTCGCCTTTTACTGTAATTGATTAATTTTATGTTGATGTTTTTATTGATTCTATTTGTTTTCAACTGTGAAGCACTTTGAATTGCCTTGTGTATGAATTGTGCTCTACAAATAAACTTGCCTTGCCTTGCCTTACTTAGTACGGACCTCTAAGGCTACTGTGGCACTTGCTAAACCCTGAAAAGTTACATAGTGTTTCTTTAATGTTTTGCTGGTCAGTGAATGGTGCACTATGCGACTTTTTATGTAAAAATTTTCCATAAAAATGTGACTGAGCAACTTTTACTTTTATTGGATTCACATTTGATTGGGTGTGAGTGTGTTTGACTTAAAGGGACACTGCGTAACATTTTGGACTATATTGTAGCCATCAGTGCAAAACGTGCTCTTTTTGACCAGCACCAACACAGAAAAATGCTGTTACTGCAGGGAATAATCAAACAATGGATTTGGACATAACCTATTTTAATCTAAAATTCTACTGACTTTAGTCACATCTCCATGGAGACGAGCTGGAGACGCACCCACTCCTGGTAAAGTTACAGTCATGTCTTAGGAGAGCTGAGCCCCTCACAGCAAAAACACATGTTTGTTTGTACATTTATGAGGGATTTTTCCATCTATCTCAAAGGGGTATTATGCAAAATCGACTTTTTCAAGCATCATGTTATTCTGTCATTCCCTCATTAAAAACATGCCTGAAGTGTTGCCTTGGCACATTCACGTATTTTTG
Source organism: Gobius niger (assembly GCF_951799975.1). Classification (NCBI taxonomy): domain Eukaryota; kingdom Metazoa; phylum Chordata; class Actinopteri; order Gobiiformes; family Gobiidae; genus Gobius; species Gobius niger. The sequence goes on from NC_136864.1 coordinate 26,556,557, forward strand.
AGTAATCTGTAAAAACTCTGATGGCGGCCATTTTAGGGATAGGTTTGCCTGAGTCCTCCTAGGAACGCCCCCACCTCCTAGAGACGCCTCCGAGCTTTCGTCACCAGCCGAGTAACCAACCACTGCTCCTCAGCAGAACCCCCTCCCCACTGATGCCACAGACAGCGTGTGGAGGGGGCGTGTCGGAAAGGGTCAGAGGTTCTTAAAGAGGGGGTATTATGCTTTTTTCAATCACATAGCACCAGTCTATATCACACTACAATGATGACCAAACCTTCTGTTGGTCTGTAAATGCAGTAAATTAGAATAACTGCCTTGTATAAAATTGCTCTCTCAAAATGGCTGTAGTGAATGTCTTGAAATAGGCCTCTGTCTCTTTAAGAACCTCTGACTCTTTCCGACACGCCCCCTCCACATGCTGTCTGTGGCATCAGTGGGGAGGGGGTTCTGCTGAGGAGCAGTGGTTGGTTACTCGGCTGGTGACGAAAGCTCGGAGGCGTCTCCAGGAGGTGGGGGCGTTCCTAGGAGGACTCAGGCAAACCTATCCCTAAAATGGCCGCCATCAGAGTTTTTACAGATCATTCAAAAATACGTGAATGTGCCAAGGCAACACACATGTAAAGCTTGAAAAAGTCAATTTTGCATAATACCCCCCCTTTAAAGAGACAGAGGCCCGTTTCAAGACATTCGCTACAGCCATTTTGAGAGAGCACTTTTATACAAGGCAGTTATTCTAATTTACTGCATTTATAGACCAACAGAAGGTTTCGTCATCATTGTAGTGTGATATAGACTGGTGCTGTGTGATTGAAAAATAAAATAAAAATAAAATAAATGCTGGTATTTCGATTTTATTTAAAAGTTAAATCCTACACGGTGTGGCTTTAATTAATTAAATCAAGTACTTCGACTGTCACTGAACTCTCACACACGCACTGCCACATGTGATTTAACTTTAGATCATTATGTGGACCAAACTGTAGTGACCAGAGTGAAGCACATACACAGCAGTACTGCAGTTTGAATATGTTCTATTGTTTGTGCGTAACCCACAGATTCACACTGACCCGCGATGATGAAGACCACCCCTCCGGCCAGAGCCACCTTGTCCTTCTGCTGCGGGGAGTCTGCCATACACGTGGTGCAGCGCATCCCCACCACAGCCACCATCATCGCAATGAAGGAGAAGAGCACCGAGGTCAGCATCAGCCCACGGGTGCCCTGGACGATGCCTGCACAGAGGAAGAAAGAAAGGTGAGTGTCCCGGTGGCTCATACTGTCGCTGTGTGGAGAGGGGAGAGGGTTAGAAGGCAAGCAATAATAATAATGGCTCACGTTTGTTTTGCGCTTTACAAGCCTGTGGTTCCCCCCAGGGTTCAGTAATTGGCCCTAAACTTTTTATATTATTTATTAATAATATATTTGAGGCTTCCAAGGACATGAATTTTTTGTTGTTTGCTGATGACGCAACTGTGTACAAGTCTGGAACAGATTTAAATGAATTAATGGCCAATGTTGAAAGAGAAATGACAGTATTATATTAAAGACATGGTTTGATTATAATAAATTGTTCTTAAACTGGGATAAGACAAATTATATGGTGTTTGGAAATAAGAAAAATGCATGTACAAAACTAGTTATTGAAGATGTAAATATTGAATGTGTCTCCAAAATCAAATTTTTGGGGGGTTATCCTAGACAGCAAACTTAGCAGGAAGCCTCATATCGACCACATCAAAGGTAAAGTTAGTAAAAATATTGGTATCCTATATAAGGTTAAACACACATTGGATGAGGCTTCATTACAGCTTTTATACTCAGCCTTAATTGTTCCTTATATAACATACTGTATTGAAGTGTGGGGTAATGCATGCACCGGTTATACAGAAAGGCTGTTCTTGCTCCAGAAGAAAGCCATAAGAATTGTGACTCTCAAAGGTCCACGAGACCACACAAACAAATTGTTCATAAAATTGCAGACCTTGAAATTTAATGGTCAAATTTAAAATACTACAAATTATGTGGAGAGTGAAAAATAAGTTGGTGCCAATACATATCCAAAACAAATGTATGTTAATCACAGATAGTAGCAACAGAAGAAAGGGCAATTTCTGGGCACCATATTCACACACTTCACATTATTGTGTCTGTAATAACGCCATGGCTGGATAAAAAATTTGAACTGAACTCAACAAGTTTCTCAAAGTGCTCACTGTAGTCATTATTGCTATGCTAAGCTATGTTGTAGCCACAGCCGCCCCTGAGTAGACTCATCTAGTCTGCATCATTGGCCCCTCTGACTGCCAACCACCCATGGCCTCTGGTTGTGCTGTTTTACGACCACAACGCCCGACATTGATGCAGTACCTCCATATAGGGGCGGCAGAATAAGCTAGTCTTCCATAAGCAAGCATTACACTTCAAAAAACAACTTCAAAGCCTGGTGCCTGATTTTCCTAAACTTTCTACAACTGAAGCTGAACCGCTCACAGCGAACACACGTGTTTGTTTATTCATTCTATAGGTATTTTTCAACAGTAAAAAATATCTGTAATAAAATAAATGCTCGTATACTATTCTGGCCTATAGCTGTGAGCTCCAGTCAAGAAACGTTTAGATTTGGGTAAAGCTGAACTGTAGAAAATGTGCTCGGTTCATGTGGGAGTTAAGAGGTAAAGAAAGTTAGGAATGAGTTTGAGCACATGTGGCTTCCTCTTTCATTGTTAGTCATAACAAAGTCGGGTATAGGGCCTTTAACCCCTTAACTCCCACCTGAACCGAGCACTTTTTCTCTCAGTTTGGCTTTACCCCGATCCAAAAGCTTCTGGAAAAAAGGTGTGAAAATAGTGACAAAACTGAGACGAAAACAATGATGAAAATGTGACAAAAAAGTTTGACAAAAAAGTGACAAAAAATGGATGAAAAAGTGGCAAAAATGTCACAAAAATGACAAAAAAAGTGACAAAAATTACAATAAAAGTGACAAAAATTTGATAAAAAAGTGACAAAAAAATTACAAAAAAGTGACAAAAATTAGATAAAAAAAGTGACAAAAAAATTACTAAAAACTAGACGAAAAAATGACAAAAAATGACAAAAATGTGATAGAAAATGTGACAAAAATTTGATAAAAAGTTGACCAAAAAATGACAAAAATTAGACGAAAAAATGACCAAAAAAATGACAAAAATGTGATTGAAAATTGACAAAAAGTTGATGAAAAAATGACAAAGAAAATGAGTTGCAAAAATGAGTTGAAAACCCAACAAAAAAATAATGGGAAAAAAAAATCTGATGACGTGAGGAAAAAGATCCTCTCGGTTCAGTATACGAGCATCAATAAAATAAATGCTCCATACTATTCTGAGTGAAATGTTGTGCAGTGTGGCTTCAAAGTGCAATAGTCATTCCACTGGCAGATTTTTGTTACTGGGCAAAATAAGGACAAACAACTGACAAGGACAAGGTTTGCAATGAGAAGTGCATTGAAAAGGATTGAAAATAGATTTGAGGAATCCTGTCTTTACTATAATAATAACATTACAAATTGTGAATAGAGTGTTAGTTTGTGCATTGTGCATGTTTTGCTTTGCTTTCCTGAGTCCTGTGTGAAGTGGGTTGTGGTATTTGACTGACATGTCCCTACTGGCCCAGAAGCTCCCGCTCACTCACTTCTGAGAAAGATTTGAATGACCACTGACTTTGTCCATGAATACATTCCAAACAGAAGAAGAAGAGAAAAAAAAAGCTGTTTCTGTAGCTCATATTGTTGCTTTTATATTACGGGTTGAAAAACGTCAAATTTTTAGAGATACAGAATTAAATCCAGGCCTCAAAATTGGTTCACTGCACGTTTTTATTCTTCTTTTCTACACTGAAACGTTTCAATCTCACATATTCTTTGAAACAAGCTCATTAAAAGTTGTCGTTTGGAGTTTCAGCACAAACAGAGCAAGCCTCACCTGGCAGCTGCAGCAGCGAGTCGTACACTTTACACTGCACCTGGCCCGTGCTCTGGGAGGCGCAGGTCTTCCACAGCCCCTCGTACAGCGCCTGTGCCGTTATGATGTTGTCCCCGGCGTACGACGAGGCCTTCCACTCCACCATCACCGTGGACGCGATGGAGCCGATGAAGCCCAGGAAGGCCAGGCAGAAGCCCATCAGCTGGATGCCCGCGTTGGCCATATCTGTTCTTTTTCACTCGGAGGGGAGCGCGGTGGTGCTTCTGCGAGGGAGAGGGCTGAGGGAATGGGGGCAGGTGGCGCCTGGTGCAGTCAGAGAGCGGTTTACCTGTTGTTTCGTGACCTGCAGCAAAGGATGGTCCCGAATTCCACCGCCGGGACGGGAGGAGAAGGGCCGGTGGGACATCTAGTGGAGGTCGGGCAAAAGTGCAGAGCAGATGTGACAGTGGGGAGGAAGAAAACATAAAGTTAATTTAACAAAAAACAGAATTCAAACCATTTGCGTCGACTACTGGTTTGCACACTTTTAAGAATTTCTCAATGGTCTTCAGATTGTAGTCACCGGAAATGGCTTTGACTTCACAGACCTGTTGAAAACCACTTCAGATGACTATATGATGAAGCTCATTGAGAAAATGGCAAGACTAAAAGATGGCAATTTTGAAGAATTTAAAGGGGCTAGATGCAAGTTAGCCATTGTATACACATTACTGCCACCTCAGGTCATACGTGTAACTGCAGCTTCTATATTAAGCTCGTGCATGACGGCACTTCGGACCCGAATTAACACCTTTTTGAGAGACAGTGCAGGATTTTAGAGGCAGTTGTGGTGAACAGGTCTGGGCTCATTCTACACATTAGGACATTACTGGAACATGCAGCGGGAGGAAAACACTTAATTTTGACATTTTTAAACTCTGTATAGTCCCTTTAAGACAGGTGTGTCCAAAGTGCGGCCCGCGGGCCAAATGTGGCCCTCAGACCAATTTTTGGTGGCCCTCGGGCTGCTTGCTGAATCGGTTCACGTCATCAGAGATGGTCCTTTTTATTTAATATGTGATAATTCTACACAATTCTAACCTAACAACTAGCATTTTATTGTGAGACAGAGCTGGCATTAAGGTTTTAAGCCTAAATAAAGGCATGAGGCACAATTTAAACCTCTGCTACTCGAAGGTTTCGTGGAACTAACCACCGACCCATGGCCCTTTACCCCGTGTACGCTCCAATATGTGACCCCCCATGAAAAAAGTTTGGACACCCCTGCTTTAAGACATTTAATTGGGTTATTTCACACCTTCATTCATAGTTGAATGCCTTCGATGCCTTCGATGAGAATAACACAACAAAAAAGTGTTTGACGGATACTGTAATAAAAAAATAATAATTATAAAAATAAATAATAACATGAAATCTCACTTTACAGCTCAATAATAACATGGTTATATGAACACTATATATTTTGTGGTAATGTACAGAGGTTTATAATTAGTCATATTACTGTAAAATAAAGCAGATAAGCAACTGTATGTCCCGTTTCCACATCTTTTTTTCCCTTTCTGCCTTGTTTTGAAATTTGTACTGATTTTTCGCGAGCTCTGCCTCCGCTCTGGCCAAAGGTTCTGTTGCCTCATTCAGTTCAGACTGTGTTCACTTGCTCTCTGCGTTGGCTGGAGTTTACCTTCTCTTACTGAGGTGAGTGTAAATAAATCATTTCCTTTGAATCCCTTTATCTAGATTCTTATTCTGCCATTTGACCGTCTTCCTAGAGAACATGGCCAAGCCGCTGTTGATCTCCTTGCTGCTGCTGCTACTCGCCCTGGAGCGGAGCATTTCCCAGTCTGACCTGTGCCCCTACCGCTGCCAGTGCTTCAGTCCCGCGCAGGTCCTGTGTGCCGACGAGCGCATGTCCTCCCTCCCCCTAAACATGTCCCGCCAGGTCCGGGAATTCATCGTGATGACCTCCTCCGTGTCCTACCTCTTCGCCAACTCTCTGGACGTCGGCCCTCAACTCTCCAAACTGGTTTTCCTCAACAACGCCATCCGCAGCATCCACGCGCACACCTTCCAGCACCTCACGCAGCTGCGGGAGCTGGAGATCAGCGGGAACCCTTGGCTCGAACGCCTGTACCTGGGGACGTTCTCCATGCAGCGCGACTTGACGAAGCTAATGCTAAACTACAATCGCTTGAAGACGGTGCTGCCCGGGATGTTCGCGTCGCTCAAACAGCTCGACACTTTGCAAATGAAAGGCAACATCATCTCGCATCTTCCGCCGTTGGTTTTCGGAAACATGAGCAATCTCAGAGTCTTGGATTTGTCTCTGAATAAACTGGAGGTTGTGACGGGGCAGACGTTTGCCGGTTTGGACAAGTTGGAAATTCTAAAACTGAACCACAACTTGCTGGCGAACCTCTCTTCGGACTTGTTTTCTGATGTCGCGACGCTGACAGAGCTCCACCTGGAAGGAAATAAGATCTCTCAACTTAGCGAACACTGTTTTGTCAATCTGACCAACTTGGAAGTGTTGAATCTCAGGGGAAATCTTTTGAAGGCGTTTAGCGGCGACGTATTTGGATTGTCTCCGAAGTTGCGAGAACTGAATCTAAAAGGCAACCGCCTGAGTGAGTGTGCACATTTGGGAAACCTGTCTTCACTGACTGCCCTTGACTTGTCTTCAAATCAACTCTCCACTCTTCACGGGGACGTCTTCAACAACATCACAAGCCTTGAGAACTTGGATCTCTCCGATAATCACATTTCCTTTTTGCCCGAGACCGTTTTCAGTGATCTTTTCGACCTCAAAGTCGTTGATTTACAATTCAACAATTTAAGCATGATCGAGCCGAGGCTATTCGAAGACCAGGCGCTTATCGAGAAACTTTACCTGTCCCATAACCGACTGCAAACTCTCCCGGAAGGACTCATGGACACGTTTTCGAATCACCACGTGTTGCAGCTTCACGGTAACCCTTGGAAATGCGACTGCGGCCTGTGGTACCTTCACGACTGGGTTTTGCGAAACGGGCAAAACGTGGAGATGCTTGACAGGACGTTGTGCGAGAGTCCGGGATTTCTGAACAGACGCTCGCTGGATTCTGTGGACAAGGAGCAGCTGGTTTGTCGCGTGGCTAAAGAGCATTCTGTGGACGTCCGTAACTGTCTTCTGCAGGTGACCGGCGACGCGGTGGTGATCAAATGCAAAGTGGAGACGTGTCTGCCGCTAACGGTGAAGGTTCAGCTGCAAGACGAATCGGGGAATGTGAAAGAGCACGTCGTTAGGAATGAAGGTTCCAATAACACCCAATGTAGCATTGCCAAGGATGTCAAGGCAAACCAGTTTTCTGATTACCCTGATCTTTAAAGGGCATGGGTTGGATAATTGTAAGAAGTGTTGAACATGCGTTGTATGTAATGTCTCACGAACAAAAGTCCAAATGACAGAAAAAAATAAATCTAATGTCCTGTGCAGCGTTTAGTGTCATTTTAGGTTGAAGACATTGGTTCAGGACGTTAACTGGACGCAAAGAGCAAACGTGCTAATTCTTTCTGCAACTAATTTGAATCAGCATGATTAATATGAATGTGTGGGTTGTTTCTAGATTTACCACTGAATGGCTGCAAGAACAGGGCTAAAGAGCGGCATGTGTCAGATATCTGATAAAGAGAAGCACACTTGCAATGCAACTTTATTATATTGGCTTACATTTAACGTATGTTCCTTTTCCTTTTAAAGTGATAGTGTGGAAGTCTAAATGTGGAAGTCTTATGTACACTATCACTTTTCCTTTTAAAGTGATAGTGTGGAAGTCTAAATGTTTTACAAATTTTAAAATAAAATGAGCAAAATCGACCACTGGTCTTGCATTTTGATGTAAAGTAAGTAATAAGGTGTTGTTCAGGGCTTAATTTGATCACCCGTTTGGGGGAACGCATTCCCCCAATTCAATTTTTTTCAGGGTAGAGGATCCGGGAAATATTTGGGAGGATCCGGCAAAAAAATGATCTGATATAATGGTGTCTAATGAGAGTGTTCTGGCAAATGTTTTGGTCTGTTCCCCCAATCCATTCACATCAGACCAAAGGTGTTCCTGAAAATACTAATTTACAAATTAAGCACTGGTGTTGTTTTTATAACGTGTTACCATTGAATTTCAGTAAAGTCCCTCTTTCCCGGATCTTAACTAATCAGAGTCCTCCCGTGTCGACCAATGAGGCGAGCTTTTCCTGTGAGCCAGCCTGTCAGGTCCAATCAGGAGGGAGTGGGAGGAGCTTGATCATTTACTTTTGAAGATTCTATTCCTGCTCTCCTCATTTTGCAAACTAAGAAGGGCTTTCTGGTTAAAGACGGAGGAATTTGTTTACTTTCAAATTTCACTCTATCGCCCCTCACTTTGCAAACTTACGGACTATCACTTTAAATGTATCAAAAGCAAATCTTAATGTAATGTCTTCCATTACAGCCATAATTGTGGAAAAATACAGCATCTTCTCATAATTGGTGTTAAAAATGTAAAAAAGAACCCTTTGAAAGCAGCTCCCAAAGCCTCTCTTTGTTTCTACATAAGCTTGAAGAGCCACATTTTACAAGCATTTCCTTTTTTGTGCACACTCTGTAAGCACTTAGGCAAATATAGTCTCGTATCCGCGTCTAGCTGGTCATTGTTGACATTTCCAGAAAAGCAAGGGCAAGATTTTATAAAGTAAAGATCGATCAATGTTCGATCAATGCTTTATGCGTTATTGAAGAAGTAGGCACCATTTCTGGGTGATGTGGATAGAAGGTAAATACAAAGTTGACATTAATAGGGGAAACAGAAAGAATTTGCTGACGTCATTGTTTTTTCTGAGTCAATACAGTAAAGCCTCCGTCAGCTGATAGACAGTAGACATGGGGGCTGACGGTCAAAGATCAAGTCAACACGGTTCATGAAAACCGGAAAGTCTGGGTCAACAGCTCCTCTTTCTAACCCTACTGAATTTAGACTTTCCTGGATATTTATGTAAGGTCAACCAAGAAGATTGAGCTTTTGGTTTTCCGCTATCGTCACCTGCTTTTCACTGTCAGTCCGTCACATCTCTCAAACAATCCCCTTTAGAGTGTTCGGTGCAAGTCGCGTTGTCGCAGATCTCTCGAAAAATCAAGAGCGCAAACAAAAGTGTGCAGCGGTGCCTTGAGCCGAGTGCTCCTGAAAGCTGCTGACAAGGGAGCTCACAGATGGCTACTCCCGAAGACACTGGCCGGCCCCGTGGTTTAACAGGGGTCAGAGGCCAGGGGGTCGATTGGGTCGTCGGGCCTCTGAGTGACATCACCGTTCAAGCACAAAGGCACTGTCCGTCTCACTCCGAGGCCGTCCGGAGAGGGGTAATCCTCGCTCCGCCTGCAGGAGAAGCTAATCACAATTCAGACTTCGGCTTATTGTTGTTTGTTTTCAATCAGTTCACCATAATGTTTCATAAGAGATCCAAATGATGAAGAATACTTACTGGACAATGACGGGTAGGGACAGTTTTCTTTCTGATCAAACAGGTGGAGGAACCAAGCCTTCCCATTATTATTTTTGGTACAAATATTAGTACATCACATTGACAACTTCAGGGAAATCTTTTACAGGAAGTGACAATATCTTCCTACATTTTTTTTGAATACGTTATCAGGTATTAAGACCTCTGTTACATACTATAATAATGTTCATAATCTATCTTAAGAAGAAATATTCCCGCACAACTCAAAAAAGTATGTCTGTTACACGAAGTGGAGTCGACCTCAGGAACTCTTTAGAAGAGGATTTAAAAATGTGTTCAACTGTAGGACAATTTAAAATAACGTACAGAAAGCAAATACTGGAAAAGTCTGCAAAGCTCCTGTAATTAATCATCTGTTCCTGAACTTTGAATTGTCTTTGTTATTTTGATCCGATAATGAGAAGTATGTTATGAATGTGCACCTTCAGCCTTATGCAAGTGCAAACACAAGAATGTTATGAACTAATGACTTTACTGTCTGGGATTTGCTAAGAGGAGCCGTTTGTTGATTTAATTTAATATTTGCTACCAAGGCAATTCCTCAGTCTGGAATTGCCGCATAGATCTCATGGTTAAAGCCTAATTATACACTAAAAATATTGTTCCGTGAGCAGTAGTTTAAGTTGGGTAAGTCTGAAAGGAGGGGTAGGGCCTTATAAGTTAGAACTAACTTCTTCCCACTCCCTTTGAGCAGCACTAACCTCTTATGTTGTGAAAAAATCCTGTATGTTATATGTATACTATACCTGTATGCATCTGTTGCTCAAATAAACTAAACTAAACTAAACTAAACTAAACTAAACTAAACTAAACTAAACTAAACTAAACTAAACTAAACTAAACTAAACTAAACTAAACTAAACTAAACTAAACTAAACTAAACTAAACTAAACTAAACTAAACTAAACTAAACTAAACTAAACTAAACATCTTGTGGTCCATCCAGACTAGGAACTTTGCTGGACGTTGCCTGCCCCAAAAAGTCTCTTTTGCAATTGCATTGCTGCAGGTCCTGTAACGTCCTCCACTCTTACCGTAAAATACCTGAAAAGACAGGCAGTGATGAGACAAGTTCTCAGTTTTGTTGCACTTATTTGAAGAAATGTCAACAGGCATTGCAATTGCAGTGTGGCCATGCTGCTCACAGTGAAGTGTGTACAAAGAGGACGTCTTTTTTTGTACAGAGTAGGGCAGGCTATGCTTCAAGGGGGAAGTTTTTATCATTGGTGTGTGAGAAGTCATGGGAGAACCGCTTGCCGGGGCGCTTTCCTGGCCTTGGACCCTTATCAGCACCTGCTCTTCAGACACAACCGGAACAGTGCCACTGATTGCTGGAGTCAGTCTGCAACTTCACAATAATTTCAGATGCCTCATTTCTACAGATTAAACGAGAGTGACTATGCGTTCCCTCATATCTCTATCTCTAAGTTAGCACTTGGAAACTACCATGGGCAGTGACTGATATAGAGAACTGTGCAGGGTCTTCGGATCAATCACTGACAATTAGCCTTCCTGCTTATAGCGTTTGTCAAACCCCCCGTCCCCCCTGACCGGACTCCCGTGCCTGCTCGATTGCCCTGCTGTGGTGCCCAACACAAAGTCCTGACGGAACAAAGCAGCAGGGTTTCCCACACGCTGCAGAGTGGACACTGAAGTGGGAGGGCGCGGAGCAGGTCCCGGGGACAAAGGGCAAGGGTCGAACAAGATTCAGGCCACTGGCTAGAGCTCGGAACGGGACAGGAGCGGGTCATTAGCATGCAGAGGTATTTCCCGCCCCTATATATCTGTCATTCTCTTTGGCCTGTGTACATGTCTTTATACAGAAACGATCAGGAGGCCGAGACCGATTGAAAAGATACAGATTAGTCGTCCGAGCATTTAAAGAGGCTCCGTGCACCATCCGTGCTGTGTGTGCGCGGGATGCTTTCGGCTACGGTAACTTCCTGTTGGCCAGTGTCAAGGTTGCCAGGTCGTTGAATCGTAGCACTTGACAAAATACAATTACACTCATTCCGAACTGTAGCATTTAGCACTGTAGTAAATAAGTAATTTATACTCGATTAACCTCCGTAGAGCTAGTTGTCTCTGCATTTCACCAATCCTAATGGTCAGAAACACCTGGCTGGAAGATGAATCTATTGTATATGTTTTTAGTAGATACAAGCAACAGCTAACACCCCAAACAGCTAAAACGATGACTGTGACAGCAAACTGGAATAGAAAGTATTTGTATTTGTACCTCATGGGTGTCATTGGTATATCTTTAAAGGAGAAGCATAACTTGCTGCCGTAGCTCAACTGATGGTTCATTATTATTGGCATTATGTTTACAACAGAGGTCTATACACAGGTTTCACCCATATGTAATAATCTGGTCTGTCAAATTATTACTTGAGGCAAGGTAGTACTTCAGGTAGAATATCATTTAAATAAGTGTGATGAATAATAACTTTGCAGCTTCAAGAACATGAAGATCCCATCTGAATTCAGCACCTGTGCGGCAACAGTATAGGGACAAACCCTCTTCCCTGTGGTGAGTAAGTGACATTGACAGTTTTAAATGGGAATAACATGATCATGCAGCTATTTGTTTCTTTTATCTTTAGGGCCTTAATGGGGGTTTAGCAGAGCAGGAAGTATATTTATAAAAGTATATAAATTTTCAATTGAACAGATCCTCAAAAACTCTACTTTAAAGGGACTAGACTGAATTTAAAAATGTTAAAATTGTTGTGCCGTCATGCACAAGCTTAATATAGAAACTGCAGTTACGCGTAAGACCTGAGGTGGCAGTGGTGAGTATAAAAATGACAACTTCTATCTAGTCCCTTTAACGCAGTATACCTAAGCAACGCAACTTAGATATTGACCACCTTCGCATGCAATAAACAGCAGTGAAAATCAATATTTCAAAGTGGGAACTCCTCAGATCCATAGCAAGGACAACAACCCGATTAAAACCCCGACCGCCCACACAACCCCTTCTCCAATTTATATCTGATTGTGTTTTGTCTTAGCGATTATCCGAATCTCTTCAGTGAGTCGTGAAATGGGAAGCTTTCTGTGGCAGGTGTCCATTAGCTCCTCCGTCCCGGCCAGTGGATCCCAGACACACCTCTCCCATGATACACAATGACTGGAACATCGCCAGCGCACAAAAGCTCCTCTTTTGCGCCCTCCGCAAAAAAGGAGCGCTCCTTTGCTTACAAACAAGCGCCATTCTTCCCCCCCGGCCCGACCCGACCCGCCACGCACAAATCGCGGACGTTTTAGGGGCCGAATTAGGGACAGCTGACCTGATGTGGATGTTAAGTGGACGTCGGCGATGTCACCCACAATGGTAATCTTTCAGAGATCAGCCAGAGATGGGGTTTGTCTTGTTCGGCCCCCCGGGGGAGGATAACAACGGGCGATAAGCTCCTTATCATCACATTACAATTATTGACGGTGAATTGGGACCCCCTCTCTGTCCAGCTCCCCCTCTAACCCTCTCACCGTTTTGTTTTCAGTTCAAATGGGGAGGTTTCTTACTAAAGGAGATATAGGCATTGTTTCATAAGTAAAAACTCGGCGGAGACACAAAGGCGGACGCTCCCACACTCCGGCGGACAGCAGCTTCTCGAGTGCTGTTTGTTTGGCTTTAGAAATATTCTCAAGTATCACTCAAAACTCAAGGGCCTTCAAATCAACTCCACAACTTTGGAACGGACTGGTTCATTTGGACGTTTTTGTGCTATTTGATATGATTATTGTTTAAAGAATGCATTTAAAGCAGTACTAAGTAACTCTTCCCCCTAGAGGCCATAAGCGCAACTGCAGGTGTAGTAGCAAGTTACGATTTTTTTACTTATTAATTGTCTTGGAGAGCAAATCCTACACTGACAGGAAAGGCGAAGGGAGAGAGGGATATTGTACATCCAATTATACAATGGAAATATTTTTTTTCACTCAAACTTGGCTGTAAATACTGTTTAAAGTGACGTTAGCCCGCAGTTCGCTTTGCCCGTTAGCATGTTAGCTTCTTCTTCGTGATTCCATTAGTGTGTATTGCTTTCTCCGGACCGGTGGCAGTCAAGTTGCAAACACGGTTTTCTGTTCAGAGACACCAGGGGGAGATGAAAGACCCTCCAATCATCCCATAAACACTTGTATTACCCCCACAGGGACTACGGAAAGGATTTATTAAGGTAAACACGTTACTTAGTACTGCTTTAAATAACTCAAAAGAAAATTCAATTTCCATCTTCATAAATGTTGATTTTAACATCACAAGTTTCATTACGATACATGGGGGGGAAACTGGTACAGGGCCTTTAGTTCTTCATTGTAAAGTTCGGTGTGAACAGCCTTAATGCTACAGCCCCGCCTGTAGTTGCCTTGCTGTCTTTGTTGGTTGTCATTCACCCGATTGTATCACTTCTATGTTTTCATATGTGCTTGTAGGAGAGAGGTTTCTATTTTTCTTTACAATTATTCATGTTACTACATTGTTGTTGCATATGTCTTTTTTTTAATTCTCTTTTTGTCTGTCCTTGACACCAAAACATAAATCCGACTCAAACATTTACTTGAGACAGTCACAACTTTTTACTCGAGTCAAAATTATTACAAAATAACTAGTGCTGTCAATTGATTCTTTTTTAAAGGGGCTAGATGCAAGTTGGCCATTTTATACTCACTACTGCCACTCCAGGTCATACGTGTAACTGCACCTTCTTTATGAAGCTCGTGCATGACGGCACTTCGGACCCGAACTAACAACTTTTTGAGTGACAGTGCAGGATTTTAGAGGCAGTTGTGGTGAACAGGTCTGAGCTCATTCTACACATTAGGACATGGCTGGAACATGTAGGGGAGGAAAATATATAATTTTAACATTTTTAAACGGTGTAATTAATCACACTTAGATTAATCACGGCTCATTTTTCTCGAATAATTATGTTCATTGTTGATCCTTGGCCAACATAAAACACTCAAATTTAAAGCATTTGCGACATTTCATTAACCAAATATTCACAGTTTGATCTTTCTATGGGAAAAGCCAAACAGTTTATAACAGGGATCTGCAACCTGTCGCTCTCGCTCTCATTTCTACATGAGTCACATTTGGTGCTGAACATTTGGAACAGAATCTGCTAACTTTTATGGAGATAAAATAGAGTTTCCGGACACAATTTAAGTCATTTTCATTGAAAAAGACACAAGCCTGTTGCTTTAGCTCTGTTACTTTTGTTACATAAAAGTCCCTCATTGTGTAAAAAGGTTAGACATGCTTTCAGCTCATGTGTGTGTCAGATACAGGAGTGTGTTTGGTCAAAACATATGAGGTGATCAATTGCGATTAATTCATGATTAATGCATAAAATAAATAAAAATAAAATGTATTTTTTTCAATTAATCGTGAGTTAAGTACAGCTTTAATCAAAAAGCTTCTTGAAAAGAGCGTCAAAAACGAGACGTAAATGAGGATGAAAACGTGACAAAAAACGGCACCAGAAAAACAACAAAAAAGTGACGTCAACATAAGGAATAATCTTAAATGTTTTGCAGGTCTTAGCTTTCAAATGAGGCGGTACGCTAGCCTGTAGGCTGTGAGCTCCAGTCCTGAAGCTTTTAAATTTGGGTAAAGCCAAACTGTAGAGAATGTCCCGGACTTAGCTTAACCTCTCAACACAGCACACTTTCTCCTGTTTGGCATTACCCAAACCAAAAACCTCTTGAAAAAAGGTAAAACTAACTAAAAGACAAAAAAGCATAAAAACAGCAATAAAAAGCAACAAAAAAGTGAATATGTTAGGCTACTCTGCCCTCCTATGACATTTATATTGGATGATATTCTGATACATTAAAACATATAGATTTTCCACTGATTATTTTCCATCCATAATCCCCACAAAACACACGACACAAACAGGAAAAAAAAAGTCTCGTATCGTTAAGAGCCAAGCAGTGTCACTTTTACATAAATTCATCTTATTATGCAATTCCCGCTCGTCTTTACAAATTCTTTAGACTTTTGTTTCAGTCACGGCAATAAATAAAGTGTTTTTGGACGTTGCGAGCATATGGCCCGGGGAACCATGAGGCCCCCCCTGAAATGCCGCTGCTCTCCTCCACAACATGGTCTTTGAAGCCACCGCGCTGACGTGTGATGGATGTCTATCTCACAGGCCGCCCCGCGCTCCGCTCTGTGCGCCCCCTGCTGTAATAAATCTCAGGCTCAGCGCGGCCCGTCACAGGACGCTCCCCCGGAAGCGGCACTTCCTCCCTCGAAAAACAAAACAAAACAAAAAACAAGTCGCTAAATCAAATTTGAGATAACGGACAGAGGTCTTTGTTCATTCATTGGGAGTACATAATCTATTCATTAGGCCTGATATGCAAGGCTCTACTTCAGATACGGCCACCTCCTGAAGGACTACACATAACACACACAACTCAAGGCTCTGCACTTTGACCAAGCACATTTTCTTCAGTTCGACTTTACCCAAATCCGCAATGATTCTGCATCATCAGAGGAGAGCAGTGGCTTTGTAATAAAAATAAAAAATAAAACTCCAACCGTACCATAGGATTTAGGCAGTTTTATGGATATTTTCGAGCGGGTTTGGCTGCTGAGACTCGGCAACCCTGTCGTGTCCCCGTCGTGTTGCCGCACAGGTGGGGAATTCAAGCGCAATTTTGATGCTTTTGATTATTTGATTTGTATCTTCTACGCTGAATATTTAAGCAATTTCTACAGCAAGTTTATAAATAATGGGCAAGTTCACGGGGGGCCCTTTTGCATGGGTGTTGCTATTCTTCCAAAATGTGAGAAAAGAGAGAAAAGGGGCATTATGAGTGGTTCATAGATCTATCTTTGGAATAGGAGATATTCACCTTTCATTTTTGTGTTTGAATAGAACCTTCAATGTTACTGGGCATAGAAGCAGCAAAAACCAAAACAATAAATGAAAGCAGAAACATAACTGAATGTGATTTTAAACGCTCACGCTAATTTGTATCTAAAGTAAAATCTAAAAATATCTGTACATTTAATATAGGGCTGGGTGATATTGATATTGATATGAGATATATTTTTAAATTAGATATGGAAATAGACTATATCGCATATATCGGGATATTTCAAATTCAGATAAGCTATTATGGTACCAAAAAGAAACAGATAATCTCAAGCCGATTTTTAAAATGTTTGTCTTAAACTGAGCACTTTATTTTTTTTCTCTTTATATATAAATGCCGCCCTATTTTATTTTATAGGTTATTTCTAGCTTTAGATAGTTTTTTATCTTTGTTATACAGTGTTTATGTTTACATTTTAAAGATAGTTTTCAATAAAACTGCTTGTGTTTGGCTTTGACTTTGACATAGAATTTCATTTCACAGCTCTCACTTTGCGGAAAAAATATCCGGATATATATCGTATATCGATATTCAACCTAAATATATCGGGATATGACTTTTAGTCCATATCGCCCAGCCCTAACTTAATAATGCGATCCAGATTGCTAACTAAGCTTTGACCTCACCTAAATGTGGTTGATGGACTGACAACAGCTGAAAACGTGATGGCTAAATGCTAACTGCTAACTAGCCGCATAAATTAGGATCGAACGCGGCTTTTCCTTTTTATTTCTATGGTTACTGGACTGAAAACAATAAAAACAACACAGATTTGGCCTCTCCTCCCCGGTTATTGCTATGCTGTGACCTCACCTGCATACCCTCTATATGGAATTTTTCCTTATTTCCATATCATTAGAACAAAAAAAATCGACTTTTATCTCCATGTCACCGTCATGAATTTGCCTTTTCACTGGTGTAAAACTTCCCACAAGCATCCCATCAAACCCTGGATCAAATCCCCAAAGTAGAGCCATCACAGCTGATCTGAATGCGGGTTAGCATGAGCGCTCATTATCTAATCTGTGGAGTTTAGCCGGCGTACCTCAGGGAACGCCCGCACAAAGCTCCCTTAAGCCTGGTGAAAGTGACAGCGCGGCCCCCTCTTCCTGGATAAACAAGAGGAGGGCCCTTTATAGAGATGGAGAGGCTCTCAAAGAGGGGCTCTCGGGGGCCCGGACCCTTTTGTTTCTGTGTCTTGGGCTTGCTTCTCAAAAAGACACTGTGATGGGAACGGGGAGGGGGGGGGGGGGCGGCCGACTTTGTCTTTTAGCTCTCATTACGAGCGCGCTTCTCCCCTCGGCCGGGCCAAAACAGAGATGTAAACTTAATTGACTAGATGGTTTGCACAAAGTGAGGGCTGTCTGTAAATTCTGCCCGACATTTGTTACATGTTTGCGTTCATTTGCATCTGAAATGAGCGGCGCTTTCTCACGCAAAAGCACAACAACAACACACAAGTCAAATACACGCACCTGTTGCTTAAGTATTTAATGGGCCTTTTGAATGGAAGTCAAACATTAAGAGGGGTTTATAGAGTTATAGAGTGGGGCGAGGAGATTTCAGACCACGGTGATTATTCCTCAGTTCATTGTGTGGTAGAGCAGTCTGGAAGTAAAATAAATGCACAATAAATGCTGGCGAAAAGAGAGAAAAATAATGCATTTGTTCATATATCAAACTAGGGTTGGCCTTTTTCAGGTGATACTCCGGGTCACATCCAAATGTATTATTATTATTATTTTAAACCCTTTTAAAGGAATAGTTCACCGTTTTTCCATACTGAGGCATGTTCTTGCCTGAGCCTTGACGAGTTGATGCGCACCCGTCTTGTCTTTGTGCGTGCCCTCAGTCACGCAAAACGACCGAAGGTGTTGTTAGCATTTGGCCTCTCCCAATGTATTCCTATGGCTCCAAACGGGGTGAAGTTGGAAGCGACCAAGGTCTTCCACAGGCACAAAGAGAAGACAGATACGTATCAACTCGTCTAAGCTCAGGTAAGAACATATCTCAGCATGAAAGAACTGTGTGCCCTCAGTCACGCCAAACGACCGAAGATGTTGTTAGAATTTGGCCTCTCCCAGTATATTCCTATGGCTCCAAACGGGGTGAAGTTGGAAGCTACCAAGATCTTCCACGCGCACAAAGAGCAGACAGATACGTATCAACCCGTCTAAGCTCAGGTAAGAACATATCGCGGTATGGAAAAACGGTGGCCTGTTCCTTTAAGACCAACTTTAGTTCCAGTACAGTGGTGGGGTGAAAACATGTTGCCTCCCACCTGCTCTGGTTAAGCCGGCCTAAAGGGGCTCTCGACCTGAGAGCGGCTGAACAGGTCCTTTCTCCCCCTTTTCGTACTCTGGGGCAGAAAGAGTTTGGTGTGAAGGCAGCTGACACCGGTCCAATCTAGTTTTTTATTTATCTTTTTTATTTGAGCGATTTACATTCTTAATTTACATCATCACATCATTACACAGTAATGACAACTCAAATGGAGTAAGCCGAAGTGCCTATATTCAAAAGTGATTTACCCTCTGAACACTTGCTAATCTACACAGAGATGACATGTGTGACGTAGTGCTTTGACATCCATCAGCAGGGCGCCGCATTTTTTTACTAGAATGGGAAAGGCCACATTTGAGAACAACTCTAGTTTAAACTGATCCAACCTACCCGTAGATCTAAATCTAACCCTAACCTTAAAAACACAAAAATTAATGGGAAAAGCCCTTTCCCATCCTAGGAAAAAACCAGGAGACCAAAACCAGGAAGGATAAGCAGCCAGAGGACGAACACTGAAAAACTAGAGTTTTACTTTTTGAGTAAAGTCTAGTGCCCCCAGCTGACCAGCCCTCACACTGCCACATAAGCTTATGGAAATAGAAATAATACACTCCCTAGAAGCTGAATTTATCCCTGGTAATGCCACTGCGACACGACCTCTGACAGGGGCGGACTGGGACTGAAAAATAGCCCTGGACTCTGGTCAGCCTGGCCCAAATTAGCGTAAATGTAACACTTCCACAAATACACATGTTAACCTCTTACCGAGAGCATTTTCTCCAGTTCGGCTTTGCCCAAATCTAAAAGCTTCTTGACTGGAGAGCAACACTGTAGCGTCTCATTTGAAAGATAAAATCTAGAAAAGTCATTGTCACTTTTTGTCACGTTGTCGCTGCATTTTTGTCATGTTTTTGTTGCTTTTTCATTACTTTTTTGTGGCTTTTTGGCGCGTTTTTGTTGTGTTTTTTCATGGCTTTTTTCATTGCTTTGTCGTCACGTTTTCGTCACATTTTGTTGTGTTTTTGTCACTTTTTTGTTGCTTATCCAGCACATTTTTGTTTTTGGATGCTTTTCTTTGAAGCTTTTAGATTTGGGTAAAGCTCGATTTCGCCCGGGGGTAAGGGTAAGGTAAAGTGAGAGGCCGTACCGGTGGCCCTAGAGCCAGTGGCCCTTCTGTGCTCTTCCAGAATGGACATATGGCCAGTCCGCCCCTGACCCCTGATGCACACGTGAATACAGAGGCTGAGACTGCGAAGCGCTGCAGAGGGTTATGAATTGAACTAACTTTATATTTGGAATATATATATGTATTATACAGAGGTAAAGGTCTATTGCCCACATAGTTCATACATCTGGCAACTCTGATCATTGGTGATTTCAGATTGTTTTTGATAAAATATTGTCGGAAAAACACAATTCTTTCGGTAACCAATCATTTTATTCAGTCTCACAAAAAGAGCTTTACAAAAATCTGTCGGCTGCATGAGCCAAACACATGTGCCGTATAAACACAGCTTATAGAAACCTCTTGTTGGGCGCTAGCTCTACCCTCGGAGTCACCTCTGTGCTATAGCTAAAAAGTGTTCACTTAGTGCTTTTTCTGTGTCCTGTGTCAGAGAGAGCTGCACCCAACAACACCAGCAATCCAAAACATCAACAAATAAAAATGTCCAAATCATCAGCGTATTTACATCATGTACAAAAGTCTGAGCAGAAAGTCCTTCTGACGCCGCTACCAGGGCCTCCACACAGAGTCTGCGGTGAGCGCGGGCCCGGCGGGGGACAGGAGGCTGTGGGGGCCCGCGGGGGAGAGCGCCACGCCGGGCACCAGCAGCGCCACGTGTCCCTCGGGCCTGGGCAGCAGCTGCACGCCCGAGTACAGGCTCACCAGCTCCGGGCCGAGGGCCGCCTTGCAGCCCAGCATCAGGGTGGGGGACGTAGGGGCGGGGTAGAGGGCGCCGCAGCTCATCTGGGACACGCAAGAGGCCAGGTGGTTCAACAGGCGGGCGCGCACCTCGCCGTGGACGCCTTCGCACGTGGAGAGGAAGCGGGTGACCTCCCCCACGCACTCGCTGAAGCCCGCGCGGTATTTACCCAGCAGCCCCGGGTCAGCGTGGACGGCAGCTGGACGGGATAAGAGAGAAGAGTAAGAAACAGCGCACTCGTTTTTCAACATTTTTATAGTTCGCCAACAGGTATTTGATCATTGATATTGATTATTAACAGAGGTTCTAGAGCAGGGGTTCCCAAAGTGAGGGCAACACTGTCACTGTAAAACAGCCTATGTGCTATAGCAGTGGTTTCCAACCTTTTTTGTCTCACATACTCCTTGAGTCGTTCATTTATGCACACCGAGCACCCCCTACCATGAGGATTTTGCCAAAATTATTACAAAGTGACCGACTAAACTAAATGATTCAGTATTTAATAGTGTGTTGTGTTCAGAGTATAGGTAAAATACTGTCAAAATCTAACCTTTCACTGAAAAACTCGCTCAGTTTCTCTTTCTCTTTTAATCTGAAATCATTCCAAGTACCCCCTACTAAGTGCTCGAGTACACTAAAGGGTCCCCGTACCCCTGGTTGGGATACACAGTTCTAGAGGACCGGATTTTGCCCCTGAACCAGACGCTGCCTAACCCTTGCTTCATATGGTTGACTTTAAAAAAATAGCAACAAGAGTAAAAAGTATTATTTAGCTGAGCAATTATCTGTCCATCCAGTATGATACTTTTAAAACAATCCAGTTAAAGCTGCATTATGCAACTTTTCATATACATAAAAAAAAAAACCTGACCTTGACCTTGTAGTGACCCTGTGGCCGTATGAGTGGTCAGCGCGGCGCCTCCGCTTTCCATCACAGTGGTCTCTACAACGCTCCAGAATCAAAACCTTCCACATAAGTGATCCTGGAGCGCCCCAGAGAGCACCGTGAAGGAAAGTAAAGGCCCCGTGCTGACCAATCATACAGCCACTGGGTCACTACAAGGTCAAACACACACAAATATAAACTTTCTTCTCTGAGTTGTATTCAGCGTGAAGACAGACCTGTGAGCCGGAGCCGCTGCAGGTTCCTCAGGTGCTTCACTGTCATCTCCAGAATGTCGGCCTTCTCCAGTTTGGAGTGTCTGGACGTCTGCGGGAGCGGCAAAAGTCGAGGTTATTAACGATAACTAACGTGTATTAAACATGATCGAACGGTATCAGTGCCTTACGTCTTTCTTGAGCGCCTCCAGGATCAGCATCTTCAGCTGGCCCAGGCTCTCGTTGATCCTGGCCCGTCGCCTCTTCTCCATGATCGGTTTGGACGACTGGAGAAAAGTTCGGAATGAGACGTGGATTATTATACTGTAAATCTGTTTCTATAAAGCAAGCAACACAGCGCTTTAAGGATAAAAAAAATAATAATAAAAAGTTCTTCAAATAGGCTCAATAAGGCTATGAATATAATATGAATAAGGCTATAGGCGTTGAATATGTATCGAGCATAGGCCCATTTAAAGAGCGTCAAAACAATAAATGCAATAAATGTATAATAAGCCATAAGTAAATAAGTTGCAACAAATCAAAAGGCCTTTAAAAAAAGAAAAGATAAAATGATTTAATAATATAAGTTAATGTAAGTTAACATAACAAAATAAATGCACACATGAATTAAAAAATAAACTATCGGGCCTGTTGGAAAATGGACGCTTGCTTTAAGTGCATTGACTTTCGATGGGAAAAATAAAAATATAAAGTTACTAAATTTCTTTTCATGCTTAATCCTATAGGGCTATATTTAAATCTGTGCACTATGTCAGCGCATTTCCCTGGCCTCCGCAAGAAACTGTAATAAAAATAAATTTTGAAAACTAAATAAATAAAATAGGCTAAATAAATAAAGTTATCCTATGTGGATCTCGAACGCACCTTCCTGCTCTCGGACGCAGCCTGGGGCTTGTGGTCAGTCCGCGCCGGGGTGAGGACCAGTGAGTCCGGGGTAGTTTGCTCCAGAGTCCCCGCGGGCATGTTCTCCGTGGGCCGCGCTTCAAAACAAAAACAAAAAAATAGAAAAGTCAAAGTGATGTCGAATCCAAAAGTCCGCTCTTCTCCTCCGTCCTGGCGCCAGACTGTGAGCTGCGTCCAGCCGCTCACGTTTTATTTATAGACGACGGGGGCCGCACGCGAACGGCTCGTGCGTCGTTCCACGGGTCTCGCGCGCTGTATCCAATGAGCGCGCGCACAGTTGCCTGGAGGCTGCGGGCTCGAGCGGCGCGAGGCTCCCATTGGCTGCGCACCTCCAGGGGTTTATGCGGACTTGTGTGTGTTTGTGTGTGTGTTTGTGTGTGTGTTGATGAGCGCCATTGACACGCGCGCGCACGTCTCTCAAAAACGACAACAGCGCAAACAAATGTTTTTAGTTTTACAGCACAAACGATCAGACACAGAATTCATATGTGTTTGAAGATTCAATAGGCACGATTTCTGAAAACAAATTATCTCAATCATTAGCGTACGATTATTAGCTATATGCTATTAGCTGACAGTAAGAGAAAATATGCAGGCGAGTTACTGTAACAAGAAAAGGCCTCCCACCTGTTTATTATCTTATTTAAGAATACGAATCAGAATTGGCTTGTTGCACGGTATGGCTATGCTAGTTCCTCTGACCTGAAGTTGTGAGCGCCAGTACTTCCTGTCTGTATTCCTTTCCTGGAATAATAATCATATTGTCTAGATCGGAGACACCTGTGATCATAAAGGATTGAGCTTGTCTTGAAGCTAAAGGCTAACATGCTATTAAAAAAATGAATAAAAGGCACTATTTCAAATTGTATAATACATGAAATTAATGTTAGCCTTTAGCTTCAAGACAAACTCACTGATCCTTATAAACATAGACGTCTCCTCTACGGAAATATTTACACTGTACAGCAACTCGTTCACCTGCAGGAAGTGATCATCTACCAGGAACTCACTGTTCACCACAGAATCTTTAGGAAATACCATGATTCGAACAAGTCTAAGCTAATTTTAATGGAAATTAATACGAACAGGAAGTGCTAGCGCCCATAACTTCAGGTTAGAGGAACTAGCGTAGCCACATTGTGCAACAAGCCAATAAGCTTTGGCACAAACAAGATTCACAACCTTGAAGTTAGCATATGATGACATAGTCAAAATAACACTGTCCGTGAGTTAGCACATAGCTGATTAGCAGGCGTCGTGCCATTAAACTCTAAAGACTTTTTCGAAAAGTCAATGTTATATATATATCGGATTTGGGATTTTTGTGTTGTACCCCGACACGTGACCGGGAGTGGGTGGGACTGTGGAGCTCTATAGCCCAATAACAAGAGGCCTACATTGATTCTAAACTTTGGTGGGGTAAACACTGCGGAGGCTAATTTTCTCACATTTTAGTGAAAGTGACCCTGCACGCTGTGAAATGTGCCTATAAACACATTTTTTTATTTGCCCTTTATGAAAGTCCCACTGAGATCTCTTTTTCAGGGGAGTCCTGGCCCCAGAGGGAAACCGATTGTACATGTTTTTAGTGGTAGGGGAAACCGGAGCGCCTGGAGGAAACCTACGTAGACACTGGGAGCGCATGCAAACTCCACACAGAAAGGCCCTGTCGTGGTGGGAATCGAACCCAGGACCAAGGCCGTGGGAACCCAGGGTGCTGAGGGCGCTGCAGCACACCCTAGTGGATAGTTTGTGAACTGCAGGCAATATTAACCCCTTAACTCCCACCTGAACCGAGCACATTTTCTCCAGCTTTACCCCCAGTCCAAAAGCTTCTGGAAAAAAAGGTGTGAAAATAGCGACAAAACTGAGACGAAAACAATGATGAAAATGTGAAAAAAGTTAGAAAACATTGATGAAAAAGTGACACATTTTTTTACCAAAAATGACAAAAATTGACAAAAAATGGACAAAAAAGTGAGAAAAAATTGACGAAAAATGGAGGAAAAAATGGAGGAAAAAGTGATAAGAATTTGACAAAAAAAATGCGAATAATTTGACGAAAAAGTGACAAAAAAGTCACGAAAATTGGACAAAAATGAGATCAACAAAAAAAAGTGATACAAAAAAATCTGATGTGAGGAAAAACATCAATTTAGTTTTGCAGGTCTTTCAAATGAGGCGTTACACTGGCCTACAGGATTTGGGTAAAGCTGAACTGGAGAAAATGCTCTCGGTTCAGGCGGGAGTTAAGAGGTTAATAAATAGGATTTATGCACAGAAAAAGTATTTTGGGGGTGAATTGTGTCCCTCAGCGCCCCCTCACTAAAATATCTTCCCACGGCTCTGTCCAGGACCTTCATGGTGTGAGGCACCCATCCATGTTGCATTGGGATGCCACAAATAGATAAATTCAGTGGTTTCCTCGTCCATTCCAATGAAAAAATCATATATCCACTATTGCCCGGCCCGTCCAACGACTGTTGAAAGCCCAAATGTGGCCCTCACAAATACCGCTCTGGGCCAAAGCTTATTCACTGAGAATAGCAGACTAATAGCCCAGTCTCTTGAAGGCACACTTGAGAAATGTAGACATCATGTGGCCCAGGTTGATGTCCTGTGTCCGCTGATGGACTTAAAGCCCCAGAGCATTAGACCAGCCTCTGTTTAAGTGAGTGTGTCCGGAGCAGGGAAGTGACCCAGAGAAGCAGGTCAGACTGACCACAGGCTCCCCCCCCCCCCCCGTCAGGCTCCAGCGCATCGCCTCACACGGCCCAAAAATAACCAAAGAGCGCCTCAGGTTTGTCATATAACTGTATTTGTTTTGTTAGTCTCCACTGTTTGCTCGTTCCTTGTAAAACGGCGTATTACGGCAACGATAAACCTAAAACATTCGATTCCAATCTAGATTCCCATTGAACATCCAAAACAGCGGTGGCTCCTTGTTTCCTCGGCAGATGACCGAGGGGCCCGGCTCCAATAAATTATGAGCCATCAGTGGTGTTTTCCGCGGCGCCGCCACAATCGAGCCTTTATTGAGCGGACCGCGTGGACAGAGGTTTATGGCACAATTCAGATCAGTATCAGTGTGGGAACGCCGCGGCTTCAGAGTCCGCGGAGGGACAAACAACAGAGAATTAGACCGTTTAAAACGCGCAATCTTCCCCTGTCCGAGACATCGCTGTCCAAGTGCGGCAGTTGTCAAAAGTGTGATCCTGCTTTAGTACTTTTATCTGGTCTGCAGTGGGTTACATGCAGGCACTACCTAACTTGGGGTGGCCATTTGAGAACTGAGGGTAAGAACAAGAGCGGTTCAGAAGCCCCGACAGGCCCGGTTAGAATCGTGGGGCCGTCCTTTCCGTGGACCCACCACCGGCAGGAGGAGCCATGGGGGGCTGGAGCCATGTGATTTGACCCGGCAACGGACAAGTGGAAGAAAATGGATGGATGGATTAATAACAGTGAGATAGGTTTTCAGTGACACGGGGTGGGTTGCACTTGGTGTGGGGCCAAGAGCCACACCAGGGCACCCGTCCAGCTCCATCCTTGCATTTAGGCAACTAACTCACGGCCCATGGGCTCAATATGGTTGCAGGACAAGATTTTTGGAAATTCTACTACTTTATGTCGTTATGTTGTCCCAGCGGGATAGAAGGACGGGTCAAATGCACATTTCCCTACAGTGATCAATATGAATCATATATGCCTTACATCCTGCGCCAAAGGATCAATTATAAATATCGCAAAATGTCAATCCAAGAGAAACTATGATTTGTGACAACAGTAATCAGAGGTGGGTAGTGGCCAAGTAAGAGCAACTTTACTTTGAAATAATTTTTCTCAAGAAAGTAAAGTAAAAAGCAATGACCAAAACAATCACTTAAGTAAAAGTAAAGAAAGTACTTGAAGAAAATGTTACTAAAAGGGACTATACGGAGTTTGAAAATGTTAAAATTATGAATGAGCTCAGACCTGTTCAGCACAACTGCCTCTAAAACTGTCACTCAAAAAGTTATCGGGTCCGAAGTGCCGTCATGCACGAGCTTATTATAGAACCTGCAGTTACGCTTAAGCCCTGAGGTGGCAGTCGTGAGTATAAAAATGTCCAACTTGCATCTAGCCCCTTTAAAGGAATAGTTCACCGTTTTTCCATACTGAGATATGTTCTTTCCTGAGCTTAGACGAGTTGATGTGTACCTGTCTGGTCTTGTGCACGCCCTCAGTTGCATAAAAAGAACAAAGATGTTTTTTAGCATTGACAACTCCCAATGTGTTCCTATGGCTCCAAACAGGGTGAAGTTAGAAGTGGCCACAAAGACCAGACAGGTACGTATTAACTCGTCTAAGCTCAGGTAAGAACATATCTCAGTATGGAAAAAACGGTGGCCTGTTCCTTTAAGTAGTGTGAGTACTGAGTAACTGTTTGAGCGGGGGAAAAAAAAAGAAAAAAAAAGATTTATTTTCGATGAGTAAATTGTGTGAAACAAAACATAAAATCATGTGGAATTTTTGATGTTTCCAAGAAAATGGAGATATCAAAAAATGGCATGAAAATCCAGAAAATGTAATAATTCTAAAGAACAAGATGCACAAGAACTACATCTACTTTATCGATCAAAATGAAGCATTTGCCTCTTAAATATGTAGATGAAAAAGATGAAAAAGAGAGGAAGGGTGTAGGCCCGAATAAATAAATACTTTTTCTGGGAGCCACTGAGTTGTGCGGACTTTTCTCTTTTTCATCTTCATAGTCAACTTTGGTCCTGCACACTATTTAGATTGGATGTGCGTGTTTTTCCATTTTAACCCTCTTAAATATGTACTCACAGTGGAAAAAGTAACTATTAGTTTTACTCAAGTAAGAAACAGATACTGAATAATAATTTTACACAAGTAGAAGTAAAAAGTACCGTAGGATAAACGTACTCGAGAAGTAGAACTTCTTAAAAAATGTTCTCAAGTACATTCTTGAGTAAATGTAACTGAGTACTACCCGCCTCTGGTAGTAATAAAAGTGTGCGTTAACTATGTTCTGGGTCTAATCTTATAGTCATATGCACTTAATATGCACTTCTTATTATTATTGTGATCATTTTACACCTGCTTATCATGTGCAATAATAGCTCCATAAACCTTCACCATGTACACGTGATAGTAACGATATAAAAGGGTGTGTGTGACAGTGGGCTCTCTCGGTAAGTGTGCCTCTCCTCCAGGCGGCAGTGAAGTGGCCCTCTCCATCACGCGCTCTTTCAGCGGCGTGTGTGGAGCCGAGCAGAGGGCGCACAGACAGTAGGATCATGCCGCTCTCAGCTCCAGAGCGGCTCGCGGCCCGGCCTTTGTCCCCCCTCCCGGACGCCACTTTCTGCTCCAGGAGCCTTAGACAAGGCCTCCTTTAATTGTGGAGCTGTGTGGAATACAGCAGGCACAAAGGGGCCAACAGAGTGTCCGGCCCCCAGACAAGGCTGGAAACAAGTGGTACAGGAATCCTGCCGAATGGACTGCTCCGGCTGATGTCACTGAATACATTTACCTACCTCAGAGCCCTTTCACAGCGCGCTTTGTTTTATTCGGACAAAAACCACAAGGCGTCGGGGGAGGCGCAAGTATCAATGGAACGGTGGAGCCGGAGGGGGAAATCACCCGTTGTCATGGAAACATGACCCATCAAAAAATATGGTTGAATTTAGTGGAGATGTAAAAGAGGTGTAAGATTAAACTTTGAGAGATGAAAGCCTCTATAGTCCATTCAGGCCTGTTTATACGGCCATCAAGAGAGAATCCGGATTAGGCTCATGGCGACCGCCGGCCGCACTGTAGCCCAGCGGCGGCCTGCTGCGGACACGCCACATACACCGAACAAATACCCAACACATCAAGACATTTTATATAAGACCTGTTGGTTCCACAAACCATAGAAGATCGATCACATCAGAGGAGGCCCATCCATGTAAGGTTCACAGGAGGGAGGGTGGGCTCAGGGGGGCAGCAGTTTATGTCCTGGATGTCTGCCAGGAGACACTGACACAACCATTCAAGCACAATCAGTCATTGGAAACTATTTACATTCAACAGGTCACAGATATGCCGCCAACAGTTTCCCATTAGCGTTGGGACTGTGAAAGTTGGCCTCCAGTTGCAAGAATCTTGACAAAATTCCCCTGTTCTGGTTTAGTTCTGTGTTGGTAAGCTAATTGGAAATGTATCGGACTGTTGTGGTTGAAGAGGGAGCTGAGTCTGTCAGTCTACGTTCCTCCCCTAACCAATGGTCATTCAGATCTGGGCCATGACCGCAAGGACAAGATCGCAGATACGAGCGGTCAAAATGAGCTTCAGGGTGGCTGGGCGCAGCCTTCGAGATCGGGTGAGGAGCTCAGTTACCCGGGCTGCTCCTTCAGATTTAGCGAAGCCAGCTGAGGTGGTTCGGGGATCTATTTCAGATGCCTCCTGGTCACTTCCCTGTAGAGGTGTTCCGGGCATGTCCCATTGAGAGGGGGCCACGGGAACACCCAGAACAGCTGGAGGAGGTATGTGTGGATAGGGAAGTTTGGGCATTTCTGCTCAGACAGCTGCCTTCGCGACCCAGATGGATGGACATGGTAAACAAATGGAGATTTTAAGATATACCTTTAAAGACTGGAGATAGAGTTCCCGTACAGCCTTTAGACACTACAGTGTGTTAAAGGAATAGGCCACCGTTTTTACATACTGAGATATGTTCTTACCTTAGCTTTGACGAGTTCTTTAGGACCTGTCTGGTCTTCACCCGTGCCTTCAGTCACGTAAACACAGCGCAGACGACGTTAGCATTTAGCCTCTTCCTCTCTCCTCTATAGCTCCAAAACAGGTCAAGATAGAAGCTCTTCCACGTTTTCCCTATTTAAATATGGTTACGTGAAGTGTTCCACTACAAAGTATAATTACACAAAATTAAACAATGTGGATTTTCTAAGCGGATAAAAGGGGGGACTATATTGTAAGGCGTAATAATACCAGGAGTAATTTGGCATCCGCACAGTAAAGTGAAGATTACTGCGCAGTAAAGTGAAGAATGAATTTAGCACTAGCAGGGTCCTTTCCCTTTCTATCCCAACATGGAGGCAGCTTTGTAGCAATGTTACTAATTTAGAAGATTCTTGAATAGACATTTTCTCGATGCTGAGACTTCACTCTTCACACCCTTTACTCACCCTTTCATTTTGTTGCTATATGGCAAGGAACTTCAGTCAAACGTTCCTCTGCTTCACTCTTTTAGATAGAAGGTCAACTAAACCGACGCTGGAGACACCTGTGGGAATAAAATGCACATTTTAAAGGCACACACAAAAGCGTAGAAAGGTGTTTTTGAACGGCAAGAGTCAAAACAAGCTTCCATCTGTCTGTGCGCCCGGGTCCCCTTTAAAACATTTAATTCGTCAGCGCTGAGGCAATAAAACCTAAGCCTTACTGAACTGTGGCTCCGCTTTGAATAGGCCCAAGCAGTCATTGCCCGATCCCTCATCGAACTCAAAGGAACTCAGAGACGAGGCCTCACGTTTAATTTTTAAAACCCCAACTTGAAAGGGCAGCGCGGCCACATTCATGCGCGGCCAGTCTTTAGAGCGCTAGTTAGCATGTAGATGATATGCATTCGAGTGCATTGTCACAGTATCGAAGTGTATTTGCATTTTAATATGTGCGGCGCTACCGTCCACTCCTGGTGCACCATGGGAATGTGGCTTCCTTTGTGCGCAGACAGGTTCAAACGCATTCACGTAAAGCCATGGATGTTACGGGGCATTGATCCCCGACTGCAAAAACAGCCCGAAACCAGCTGCACGGAGACGGACGCGGTGACAGCAGGACAGACTGGGCAAAGCTGTTCAACGGGACAGGGCAGTGTTTCGGTAAAAGCACGGGACATAGTTCGGGAAGGCATTTTCTTTCTTTTCTGTTCGGAGGCCATTTCATGAGCATCAGTAGAAGTGGAGATGACCAGTCTTTTTGCAGACACCTAAGTTCATCCATGGAACGAGCAGGAGAAGGAGTTTCTGAAGATGGAAGCGAAACGTTCCCAAGCAACCCAGTCCAATCGATGATATTGAAATCTTTACTGCAATGGGTAACTTCAGGATGAGTATTAGTCTACACAAACGTATTGTCTGGCAGGCATACCAAAAAGAAAATTACACGAAAGGTGTTTAAGGGACTAATTTCAAGAAATCTGTCCGTTAAGCAAGTTTGGCCCCATGGACAGATTTCTTGAAAAGAGAATGTAGAAAGAAAATGTCATTTATTCGAGGTTACTTTTTGCTTGTGTCTGCGAAAACACAACAAAACACTGCACAAGAAAACACTGCCAACTAGGTGGCCGATGTTAAGGCGTCTAGCCATATGATAATTTGCAGCCCCTGTCCCTGGTTAGGCTTTTCAAGGTATATAAAAGAATCGAAAGACGGAAAATCAGTAAAAAGCATCAAACAATACAACAATAAAAAGAAAGAAGAGAGACATATCTGACCACTTCACATCCCAAGTCTCACACTTTTGTTTGTTCTTTAGCCACAGCTTCAGCCTCTGGGAGAAAAGTCTCGGGTCCATTTGGGACTTTAGCCCCACTGGCAACGAGCTCCATAACTGTGTCCCTTTGACTGAGAACGAGGACTGACCCAGAGCAGCTCTGCACCACTTCACCCTGCAGTGACCGCTGACTCCAGCTCTGGCGCTCACTCCTTCATTGGCGCACGTGGAGGAGCAGCGGCTCTAGTCTGAGCTTCCCTGTATCTGTCGATCGTTTGTTCCAAATATTGCTGATGTGATCAAACAGAAGAACAGTTCGAACAGTGAATAGACAAGCACATTTAATGAAAGTTACCGGGCGTTCCTTGGGGTGGTGGCACTTCTTCTCGGGAAGGACAAACTAAATACAAAAACAATTACATTTTAATCATTCTAAAAAAATATATATTGTGCTTTGTGAGAATATTTTTTCTTTCTTTCTTTTTTCTTTCTTTTAGTGTAATTTCTTGAATAAATGCCTTAATTTTGTTCATTTTCTAACCCAAAAACTTGGTCGACACAGTGGCGTGCCGAAGCCAAGTGGCCCTGATCCCAATCCGGTTTATCCATATATCCACAAGTGTGTTTGCCTTGGGATTTATGAATGTGAAGATGCCCCATTCTGCAGTTCAAGATGCCTCACAAGACCGGCGTTTTGGCCACTTATGGTCGTGAAAGGCGCCCGGGGGTTTGCCCTTTCAGCTCTGGAGGACCTCTAGCCGAGTCCCCTTCACTCGGGGTAGCTCAGCCTGCTCTTTTCCCCCGGACCCCGTGTCTGTCTTGGCAGGGCGCCGCTGGGGGCTCGTTCCCCCGGGGGCCCTCCCTCCCCCTCACCTGCCGGGCTTAGCGCTCATCTCTTATGCACATAATCCCTGGTTAGCGCATGTGATCCGGCGGCCCCCGGCTCACATGCTTCCTGGGTGGCTCCTGCGTCGTCATGGAGACCCTCATCTTCTCATGACAGTTTGGCTTCAGCCGCGGCGCTAAGTCCCTCTTCAGCCTCGTCTCTGTGTCTTTCTCTGTCCGCCAAAGCCTTCTCTTGTTGTCAGGCATCGATGTCTTTTTTTTTTTTTTTTTTTTTTTTAGCACCAACTTTGGCTGTTCCCAGGCTTTAGATAAGAAACACATCTCAAAACGTATTCATCAGCTGCGCGTTTACAATATGACGGACAAAAGCTTGAGAACATTTGACAGCAACTTCAGTGGACTGTGCCATTATTGTATCATGTAGGAGATGTAGGAGTTCATCAGCGACCAATCCAAAAGTGATTAACTGCCTTTTGGTGCAACTTTATAACATTTTAGAAAACATTATTTACAGTCTACATGGAGCTACGTGGATCAGCTGCTGGATAATCACTTACAATGTTAAAATGTGGGCCGGAAGTCTAGTCTTTATCCTTTTTTACGGACCAACAGGAAGTTAGACCGAAACAAAGCCCGTTCCGGGGGAAAGGGAAATAATAAATGAGATTTAAAAATCAGTAGCCACATAGAATAATTGCCTAGATCATGTTTCAGTGTTGATTACTTAGGCCAGGGGTAGGCAAGTTTTCTTGGCGGAGGGCCGATTTTCTTTATTGTAAATAGACCAAGGGCCGAAGCCGATGATTATTAGCCCAAAGTAAAGCACGACACTGGAAAAATGAGCATCTTAAATGAGATAAATGACTTAAAATGGCTTGAATAAAAGTTCTTCTATGTTGAATTTCAGTCGGATTGAACTAATCCAAGATACAAATGCTATAGCGCCGATGGAACAAGAATAAAACCCACTTGAAATCAGCCAAATAATTGTTTTTCACTTGAAATGGCACAAAATTATCTGAATTAAGAGAATAACGACTACTAGCGGTTTTATCTCATCTAAAAACAAGAACAAATCTACTCAAACCTTAGATTTAATCTCTTAATTCAAGTTAAATGTCATTTCTTCCTTAAAACGATTATTCTTTTTCCAGTGCACTTCCTTCAAATGCCAGTGTTGTACATAATACATGACCTAACTGGGTGTATTGACAGTATTTCTACCTTTTTTTCTAATATTTTTTAAAAGTGCTCTCTAATTTGTGTGATAATGTTTCTCAAAATCATTTTGAGGGCCTGACGTTGCCTACCCCTGACTTAGGCGATTATGCTATGTGGCTAACGTAATGTAAAATATCTGAGCTGTTGTTTATGTGAATTTTTTTATTTTTATTGACCTTTATTTATAGTCCTGGCCCCAGAGGGGAATCTATTGTACATGTTTCTAGTGGTAGGCGAAACCGGAGTACCCGGAGGAAACCTACGCAGACACGGGGAGAACATGCAAACTCCACACAGAAAGGCCCCGTCCAGGTGGGAATCGAACCCAGGACCTTCTTGCTGTGAGGCGTGATCGCTAACCGCTGCGCCACCGTGCCGCGGTTAATGTCCGTGAATGTCTTATCGTTGACAAAGCCAAAGTCGCCATCCGTACTGGGTAGTTTTTTCGGAGACGCTTCGACTGTCATTTCTGGAGGCTTCGTCAGCAGCGATCTTTTAGCACCAGGCTGAATATATGCCAATCAGGGCTGGGTACTGTTAAATGGTACCTACTTGAAAAGCTCCAGTAAAAATTATTTCGGTGCCAAAGTTTCGGTACTTTTTCTCTCCAGAAGTCAATATATGACCCACAGTGAAACTAAAAACAGCAACATGAGCGTGAGCAGATAATAACCGCTTCAGCGCAAATGCATCTGTTTACTCAAAGCGAAGCAAGGCTATAACTTATTAAAACTTTTGTAATTATCAGAGATGACAGAGCTGGTGGTTATAAAAGTTTAGCTGAAAGAAACCGGCGTGATGATGTGGATCTGGTCCATGCAGCTCAGAAGGTAATAACGTCCTTACTTTTTTTTGCTGAAAATTCTGCTCAAAACATGAAGTTCCAGGTGACACTGCTGCGGCCTGTGTTACTTCTGTTCTAGGACATCCTGAGCAATAGGGTTAGATTTATTCAATCAGAAGCCCCTTACGAAAGACCAACAGGCCCGGCTAGAACCATGAGGCCGTCCTTCTGTGGACCCACCATCTGCAGGAGGAGCCATAGGGACTGGTGCTGTGTGACTGAGTGATGAGCTCGGACGACTGCCCCCACGACCCGGCAACGGACAAGTGGAAGAAAATGGATGGATGGATGGATGAAAGGGAATCTAAAAAAGTTCTGTTAAGGCACCGGTATCAGAAAGCAGACATCGTTAATGTAGTGGTATTGAAATGAAAACGAATGGTACCCATCCCATATCAACCTTTAAAGCAGGGGATGGCACGTTTTTTTTCTTTATTGTAAACAGACCAAGGGCCGAAGCCGCTGATTATTAGCCCAAAGTAACGCACAACACTGGAAAAATGACCATCTTAAATGAGATAAATGACTTAAAATTGCTTGAATTAAAGTTCTTCTATTTTGAAAAACAGAGAAAAGTGAGTGCATCTTCTTCTTCTATGTTGAATTTGAGTCGGATTGAACTAATCCGAGATACAAATCCTATAGCGCCAATGGAGCAAGAATAAAACCCACTTGAAATCATGTGAAATGACAGAAAATTATCTGAATTACGAGAATAACTACTACTAGAGGTTTTATCTCGTCTCAAAGGACCAAATCTACTCAAACCTTAGATTTAATCTCTTAATTCAAGTAGATTCATGTCATTTGTTCCTTAAAACGATTATTCTTTTTCCAGTGCACTTCTTTCAAATGCCAGTGTTGTACATAATACATGACCTCATTGGGTGCATTGACAGTATTTCTACCTTTATTTCTCCCATTTAACTCTAATAGTGTTACAAGTACTCTCTGATTTGTGTAATAAGGTTTCTCAAAATCATCTTGAGGGCCAGAGGTTCTACTTTAAAGGGACTAGATAGAAGTTGACATTTTTATACTCGCCACTGCCGCCTCAGGTTTTGCGCGTAACTGCAGTTTCTATATTAAGCTCCTGCATGACGGCACTTTGGACCCGAATTAACCACCTTTTGAGTTTGAGTGCAGGATTTTAGAGGCAGTTGTGGTGAACAGGTCATTCCTACACATTCGGACACTGCTGGAGCAAGTGCGGGGTGGAAAAAAACATCATTTTTAAATGTTTAAACTCCGTCTAGTCCTCTTTGAACAACAAAGCACCGACGACAGCTACTTTTGATAACTATATCGAGTCATCTAATCGCTGTACCGCTCTATTTCCACCATCTGTTACCACAAAGACAGCCCCGCCTCAGGCCCCTTTGTGCCCAGATGAGCCTTTTTGGACATGCAGACGCGACGCGCACGTTATACAATAATATGGTTATGACTAACATCTCCCTCACGTGTTTCAGCGCATTGTGTCGTGTTCTGTCGATGCCGGACAAATGTGTTTTTGTTATGGCAGAAGTCGGGACACTTGAGGTCCTGTCTTCTTTCACTGCTGGCAGAGCGTCCCGTTCTCATGCCTTTCCGCAAACAAAAAGCAGATGCATCCCCTCTATGTCTAATTTAAAGCGCCTATAGCGGTCCGAATAAGGCCTGACCTGGTTTTTATTGTCAGTGTAATCTGTAAGGTGAGATTGGATGATACACTCTTTTCATCCGGTACCACTGTCGTCCTGTGAGCGCGGATCGAGTTTCGGCAGCGCGGCTCTCAGCCCTCGGCATTTAGCTTGTTTAAAGTGAGGCAGGTCCTGGGGGACGCGCCGACCCGGGACGCTGTGTGGCCCCACAGTAACAAGTGTCCCAGTGATAGGGCCGGTCCTCCCCCTGTGTGAACGCCGTGTGAGAGGCGGT
Organism: Gobius niger; assembly: GCF_951799975.1. NCBI lineage: Eukaryota > Metazoa > Chordata > Actinopteri > Gobiiformes > Gobiidae > Gobius > Gobius niger. The sequence continues at coordinate 26,592,508 of NC_136864.1, forward strand.
CCGTCCGTGCCCCGCCACCTCCGCACAAGGCCCTCCATTGACTTCTAACCTGTTGAGGGCCCGAGGCAGACAAAGGGCCCTGGGGCGGGGCCCGTCCCTCCGACAAGCCTGTGAACAAACGGTAACACGGCTGCAACTGTCCACCCCCTGAATCACTGAATTTATTGACCAACCACAGCGCCCATTCACACGCACGGATCTATCATTTTAACGCCGCAGCGGAGGGTGGAAGAAGAAGCCGGAACAAAAGCAGTGACAAAAACACAAGTATGTCAGGCCGACTGCTTCTGTGGGGAGGGGACTTTATGTTGGGCGATGTGCTTTTAGGATACGATACCGCAAACCACTGTGCAAGGTCTGAAGGCAAGGAAACGATTCTTAAACTCGCCAGATAGAATATTGTCCCATCAGACAATTGCAAGCCTCCAACAGTGGGATTCAGGTCCTGAGCAAAGCATTTTTGGAATAATGCAACATAAATGTAAACCATCGGACACATTTCGCCTGGTGAAGCACTGTTTGAACCAAATCACAGCACAACAACCTTTTTCAAGTAAAACTGATGGAAATATTGGACTAAAACAGGGGTGTCTAAACGTTTTCCACTGTGGGCTGCATGTTGTGTCGACTGAATGGAGGCACACAGACACAGACAGTTGCAAATACAGTGAAACATCCAGTTGGATATAGAGTTGGATGACTGTTGAAACGTCTTAGTTCAGGGGTCTCCAACCTTTTTTACCCAACAAGCTACTTTTACACAATATGAACATAGATACAGACGGCATCTCTGGAATCGCCCATATATGGTCATTTTTGAAAACAGTTAAGGGGGAAAACAATTTTGAAAAAATGAAAATTTTCTCTAATTATTCAAAAACTACTTTAACAAATGCTGAAATATAAATATAGTTTTCTACTAAATAATGATACAAAGACATGGGGAGGAGCAAAGTGGTTCAACAGCCCATAAATACATAAATAACGGAGAATGCTAACTTGATGCTACATGTTAGCATCGGGCTAATGCTAACGGCTAGCTAGTGCTTGCTACAACTGCCATTTTTTCACTTCTACTGAACAATCTGCTGTGAGAAAATAGCTATATGGGCCCGATTTACACTGGACTTTATTTAAGTGATAAATAAGTTCATATTCCACCAGAAAATGTCTAAAAAGAGGAAAAATTGTGTTTCTCTGAAGATTCTATTTTCCCCCTCGGCGAAGCCACGCCCCCTTCTATGACGAGATGCCGTCTGTATCTATTGGAGAGCTACTTATGTTCAAAAGCACTTGGGTGGAGTTCATCCAGAAGAATTACTTGCCAAGATGGTATTTCAAAGAAAGTGACTTGAGTTTGGTCCTTATACTTTACTATATTGAACCAACTGTTCACAGATTGTGTTCAGCATGTTCAGAACAAACAGAAAATACATCTGTAATTTGAGTTATCAAGCGTGTAGAGATGTAAAAAGTCTTTGGCGAGCTACCTGGAAAGGCTTGGCGAGCTACTGGTTGGAGATGCCTGTCTTAGTTGATACAACATTGAATCAAAACTAAAAGTCCAGTTGAAATAGTTAATTTTTCTAAAGAGTTAAACTGGATACACTCAGCAGAGGTTTGATCCAGGCAATCGCACCTTATTTAGCCTTAGGACCTTAATGACAGCTTTTTTAATAAAATATTGCTCTGAGGGTCGCACATCGGGCACAAATAGAAGGACAGAATTAGAGTTTGGACCAAAAAGCAAACAGTATACAGTAGGCGTACTTACTGTGAACGGCGCTGTCCTCCCTGCCCCCCTGCGGTTTACGCCCCTGCCCATTCAGACCCCGGGCAGTGATAAAGGAAGGCCGGCCAGCGAGGGGACCACAGTCTGGGGACAGAAGGAGGAGAGGTCTGAGGGTCACCAGCCTTTTAGCAGTCGTTAGCGTCTTTGTGTCGCCAGTAAAATGAGGCCGACCGTAAGCTAGCATCATGTCGGCCCTGTGTCCCGACCATCAATCACTGACCGCGAGCCTTTGGAGGAGATCCCGCCGCAGACTGACGATTGTCTGCCCAAAGAATACAGGGCTGGAGGAAAGTGACTTTTATTGGAACCATCTGAGAAACATTTGCAGTTGGGAGAAAGAAAACCGAAAATGGAGGCAGACACAAAAGTTTGACAAGGGGACATTGATATGTGTAGCCACACAGTGTGGTTGCCTACGTGCAGCAACACTAAAGAATGGTCATTTTGACTAAATTATAAAGCTTTGATTGGCAATAGTAAGGGCCCCTAGCATACCTTTGTGATGACATTGCACTAAAAACATTTAAGTGTTAATTAAGCCTGTAACAAGTGGTTTGTTAGCTGCAGGCTACATAAAAGCCCTTTACCGTAGCATTTGTGATCAACTTTTTTATGTGTCACCATAGTTTTTATTTCATTTTATGTATTTATTTAAAGGGTCTAGATGCAAGTTAGCCATTTTATACTCACTACTGTCACCTCAGGTCATACGTGTAACTGCACCTTTTATATAAAGCTTGTGCATGACGGCAATTCGGACCCGAAGTAACACCTTTTTGAGTGACAGTGCAGGATTTCAGTTGTGGTGAACAGGTCTGAGCTCATTCTACACATTAGGACATGGCTGGAACATGTAGGGGGAAGAAAATACATAATTTTGACATTTTTAAACTCTGTATAGTCCCTTTAAAAGGGGCAATGCACATTTATGAACAAATATCAATGTACTGGAATTAGCCAAAATGCTATATATCTCCTGTTGTCCATAGACAAGTGTTTCAAGCAGACAAACCCAAATTCATTAGCATTCATATACAAATGCAATAAACAAGACTGCTATGCACCATTGGCCAACATAACATTACAAAATGATGTGACTATAAATATATATATATAGAGCACTAAATATGCTCTATATTTGAACATATCTCAGACACTTATAAGTGTTGGAGATATTTGCACCACTTTGACAATATTGCTCCCAGACATTTTGAAAGTTATAAACTCATCCATGTGAAGAATTGTGTTGTTAGAAATGCATTAGGAAAGTTAATGAGTTTGGACCACAATCAACAATAGAAAATGTACTCACTCCGTCATCATCTTGTCTGTAAATAAACCCAGGAATAGGGCCTTTAAGCACTGGCTTTTTGTGTGACATTTATGCCTAAAATGTTGCCTACTTGCCAAATCTTTCTCCAATATTATTTTTAAACTGAAATGTAAATAAAGTGTGCAGCCAATAAATTAATGACTATGACAGTTTGCTGAATGTCTCTCCATTCACACTAGCTATCCTTTTCGGAATGTAAAAATAAAATCCTTAAAAAAATACAATAAACAGAGCTATCGAGGCCTAATTAAAAAATAGTTAATATAATCATTTATGGAAATTGTATTTTCTCCCTCTCACCTATTTAACTATTAAAACCCCCACGCTTTGTTTGCTGGAGGATTGCTCATTGCTGTGGAAGACTTAGCTTGGAGTGTGTGGCAACTTCTCAGCCGCTTCTTTACAAATCTGTTTAAGCAAAGACAAAAGGGGGAAAGAAAAATGTTTGGGATTGAATAACAAACAGAGACATGGCCCAATATGTTGAAAATGCGCAGCGCCGAGGCCAAGCTTGAGAAAACCTTTAGCAGCGTGGGGCTGGCTGTGAGGAAGAATGGCTGTGTGTTTTAGTGTCTTTATGCCCATCTGTTGCTGCTACGCCACAAAGGCAATACAGCAGAGCGTACACAAAACCCCGTATTGCTTTGTGAAGAGGCAACACTATCCCCCGAAACTACACGGCAAACATGGACCTCCTTAAGCAGGATATCCCGGCTCACCAAACTATTTGCCCAAAAGATGATCCGCAGAGACACAAATTCATGACACCTCCTCGTACGCATCATGAATATTCTACGGGACAGTCCTTTCTGTGGGTACAAGCTTTGGTCGCAGCCCCCTTGGCGTATTCAAGAGTACTCCCCCCCCCCCCCCCCCAAATCCGCCCATTCACCAGCGTAGGCCCTGATCTCCACATGAAATGATAGCTCCTCCGCAGGCCTTTAAGCGCCCATATGCCAGGCAGAGAGCAGGCTGGGAAAGCTCATAATTGATCAGTGAAGTCCAGGGTCTGCCCCCCACGACGGAGCGGAGAGCGGGTCCATACACGGAGTTATGAGCGCGAGCAGTCGACATCGCATCCACACATTCCAAAGAACATACACTGCTTTGCACACTTCAGACACACAATTATAAAAAAGGAAAATGTGTTTTTCTTTCTGTGGCGTGTAATTTATATTTCAGTCGACTTGTGCCCGACGCCACCTGCTGGCAAAAAAAGGGAAATGAAGCAAGTTGAAATCCCAAATTAGCAGCATAGGTTACATTACATCTTTCTGTTATGGGCAACTTTATCATTCAAAAGACCATTTTTTGAATTCAATAGGCTGTGCACAGACTGTTGCAACATGATGCTAACTTCCAAAAGTAAACCTTTTCCTGTGTGTTTAATTTCTACAGAGTTAGCCGTGTCTAGTTGAAATATACATCTAAACACTGTTTGGCAGAAAACAATCTTCTGTCGGATAATTACAGCACATTAACTTTACCCGGGATGTAAATACTTTACCAGAGACGTCCATGTTTAGAACTGAGTGCAATAGCACTAGTAGTGATGAGCTGAGCCGAGGCACCGATACACGTATCATGCGCTGAAAGCAATGCCTCAGCCGAGCGGTATCACCAGCGCATCACTTTGAGAAAAGTCACGTGACCGACAGTCACTGTGTCATTTTGTATCATGTAGTGTCGTACGCAACGTGCAGCGGCGAGCAGCAGGGGGCGCCAGCTGAACGAGAGCATCGCCTGGCTCATGTTGTCTTTCGGGATTCATGTACCACACGCCGATCCTGCGGGTGCTCCCGGGCTCGAGTGTCCGGCCTGGGCTGCCCAAATCTTTGGGCACGAGGCAATTCTCCAATTCTGCCCTGATAACAAAATTATTCAACAGATAGCGTGTAAAGCACAAGAGCCATCTCTTTCACATCCATATTGAAGTGCAACACAAACACAGACTGATATATATATGATATATTGTTCATGTAGCTCTGTAAGCAGAGCGCTTGGTTGGAGGTCACAGGGTCGTGAGTTCCAATCAAATGATGGTCTATGGTAGTTTAGTCTTTACATCCACTGGTGAACATAAGCAGAAACACTCCTGGTGTCATATTATTGTTACAGGCACTATCCTTTATTAAATCTTGGTCAGTGACTTCATTTTTAGAAGGTTCTCATTTATTTGTTTCTATTCTCATTATCCAGAGCAGTTTTCCTCTTTCTAAATTCTCACTCTCAGCTGGTTAAACAGTTCAATCCTGACAATCTGGCTCATATTTGTGAATAAGAATAAATGAGCTCAGTCAGTGTTGAGTTTGCTTTTTTCAGGCTCATTGCTGCAATGCAATTTCATCACCAGATGGCGCTTATAAGCCTACCAACACTGCGTGATACTGTGGGACACAATTTGTAAAAGTGTGTGACACACACACACTGAGACATCATGTACTCATCACTAAGGGCCGAAATTCAGCTCCCACGGTGGATCACAGGATGCATATACGGTAATACATTTTTCCAATAAATGAATAATGAGCTGTGATTTGCTCAAAGCCCCAACTTGACTGTAGCTTCATTAATAACAACGGCTTACACTGGTATTGCACTTTACAAGCTTTACAAGTATATATAGTCATTATTCATTTACCACTTGGTGGTGGTAAGCTCTTATGGAAGCCACAGTCGCCCTGGGGCAGACTGTCCATTTACCATGTGGCTATATAATGTGTTGTTCACATCCTTAGCTCTTATGTCAGTGCCCTCTGCTGGACACGTGTGGAACTCTTTCCTTTTTTAAAATGTAATGCCCCCTAGTGGCTAGAAAGAGCATTCTGGTTATTCTTTAAAATCTCCGCTCAGGAATGGGCTAGAGACTTTTTTTTACATACTCTGGAATTTATGCTCTACAGGGCAGGGCCAGATTAAATAATCTCCGCCTGCGGCCCGGGCCATATATTACTGAACAAAATATGATGCTAACAAAGAGCTAAACAGCTCCATCTGAACTTCATTATGAAACACTGACATTTAAGTTTTCTTCAGTTATTTTCTTTGTCATTTACCAAAAAATGTGCACAAGGAAATGTTTTTACCCCACACTGGCCAACAGGAAGTTCGCCAAACCATTATATCTTTAAAATGATCACTCGATTGTTCAAATCGTATGGATTTTAATGGAACTCATCCGACAGGGTTTGGTAAGCACATGTGAAAAAAAAGCAACAAAAATTATAAAATTAGACTAAAAAGTTTCCAAAAGTACAGTAATACAAAAAATACAAAAGTCTTAACATTTTCTACAACAAGTAAAACAGCAGATCATCAAAAATAAAATCAGTTGTTAAAAATCTTTGACAGCAGCATTTTTTTCTTTTTACAAATTACTGAACATAATTAGCATTACCAGTAAAACATGGAAACTTAATCAACATGATTTTTCAGACAATGTGGCACAGCTTAGATATACTGTCAATCGGTTAGTCAATTATTAGAGGAAATAAAAAATCAATTGAATTTAGTAAAAAAAACAAAAGTGTGCTTGATACTGTCCTGAAACCTCAAAACAAAGCTGCACTGTAATGCTAGTGACCACTCCCTTCTTCTGGACAAACAAAATACTGCAGGGATTATTTTTTGTGTGCACTGATTCCACCACATTCTGTTGTTTTGCAAAGAAAGGCCCTTTTGCGAAATGTTGACAGGCCATTTATTTAATCATCTCCTCTAACCCGGGTAGTGTTTCAGATTAAAAGCTTCCAACCGCATCGAAGTCAAATATTATAAAGTAAAATCATAGGGAACTTCGTCATTTCATCAAGCAGTTCTTCATATGTATAACTTAACATTTCTGTCCACGGAAAGGTCAGCAGTGAACGCTTTGTTTTGACAGAATCAATCCTCTACATGGGGTCAGTTCTTATTGTCAAAATCGCTCTGAAATGTGCCGCATCGATGCATTTTTCCCACTTTCCAGCTCATGGCAGTGGAGAAGTCGTCACCCCATCCCCTCGCCTCGGCCCCTGTCCCGGCACGACGGCATCGATGGAGGGGGCGAATGCAGTGTGCAAATTTCCTGACAAGGGCAATTAACCGTAACATTTACAAACTATAAAACTATACAGATCATTACAAATATGGAATTCTCACTGGTCCATTAACCTTGTAATAGTTTTCCTCCGCTTCTTGAGTTTCTCCCCGCAGTATACAACAGGAGCACACGCGTTGTAATGTCAACGTTAGCTCTAGACATGATTTATACTAATAAAAAGACTAAACAATGGGCTGTAGGTCATATCGGTCTGCGACATGCGGCACGAGTGAACCTTGATGCTCTAATGGTTGTTCCGCTATAAGGGGACGGTACTGGCTCAGTGGGAAAAAAAAAGGCTTTTTTTAGCAGCTCATGGCCGGATATTCACAGTAGAAAAGGCTCCAGTGCATTCCACAAAGAAGAAAAGATAGCAGCTCGACTGAAATGATGACCGACTTTGGGCCCTGCCATCGTTACTACATTGAGTTTAGTACCGTCCATGTGCCGCGATGGGCTCCAGCTCACTCACATATCCAGTGTTCAGTGTGCCGTTCACTTTCATAGGCAGGCAGAGCAGTGTGTCTGCGCAGTGGAGTAAATAACAGACCCGGGACGGGGCGGCCACTCCGGGTCGTCCTGCAGCTCCAGGGCCAGCTGCCTGTACCTCTGCCTGGGCGGGCGTCTCTCTCCACAGAAGAGCCACGACAGAAAACTGGAGCCCCAGCGAGAGTTAGCCTCCTGGAACACAGCAAATATTAGCTTCTTTTTACTGGCAAGTTTAACACTTTATTTAACAAGTGCGGGCTCAGGACATGGCCTGGATCCAAACCTCGTCACACCGATCTCTCACAAATGGCCCCCTTTATTTTACCCCTCTCTCAAATCAGCTGTCGGGACACCGGCCTGGGACAGAGCTATTCGCCTTGAATGAGGTTTGGATCCAGGCCGTGTCCAGGGCCCTTTTCATGCCCACCACGTCGGTTATAGCCTGACCGGCCACTCCTGCTCTCTCTTCAAAAGCAGGAGCCTCTGGGACTTTGGCCACAGTCGATCATGTCACTGTTTTATTGCTTAAAGAGGCTTAAAGAGGGGGTATTCTGCTTTTTTCAATCACATAGCACCAGTCTGTATCACACTACAATGATGATAAAACCTTCTGTTGGTCTGTAAATGCAGTAAATTAGAATAACTGCCTTGTATAAAATGTCTCTCTCAAAATGGCTGTAGTGAATGTCTTGAAATAGGCCTCTGTCTCTTTAAGAACCTCTGAGCCTTTCCGACACGCCCCCTCCACACGTTGTCTGTGGCATCAGTGGGGAGGGGGTTCTGCTGAGGAGCAGTGGTTGGTTACCTGGCTGGTGACGAAAGCTCAGAGGCGTCTCCAGGAGGTGGGAGCGTTCCTAGGAGGACTCAGGCAAACCTATCCCTAAAATGGCCGCCATCAGAGTTTTTACAGATTACTCAAAAATACGTGAATGTGCCAAGGCAACACTTCAGGCATGTTTTAAATGAGGGAATGACATAATAACATGATGTAAAGCTTGAAAAGGTCAATTTTGCATAATACCCCCCCTTTAATTCAAAGTAGTTCAGCTGTTGATTTGATTGAACACCGCATTGACATTTTCTTACATCCCAAAGTTAAATATGCGACGATACGAACATGTGTGAAAAATGTACAAACATCATAGTAGGAAGAGTAGAGCGTCAGAAGCGTCAAACCTGAGGCGTGTCAGCAGAGGGCGCCGCGGGCACAGGGCTGTGATTGTCTCTGAAAACTAGCCTCCACATGAGTCCGTCTACGATCAACGTCTACGGGAAATTTCAGTGAACTTGAGAATCAGCAGATCACAGGCGACAGATTGGGTTAGTGGTACAGGACACACATCCATTTGAAAACCAACAACACGTGTGATTGGCTCCAACAAGCAGCAGAAGAAACAAGGATTTCGGTGCAAATGAGTTTTGGATTTCAGAAGGGCCAGCTGCGGAGGGGCACATACCTCGAGTATGACGGAAACTACAGAGTTGACGATGATGATGATGAGCAGATTGTGCCTCCACGCACGGGGCACGCACACAATCTGAAACCACCAGAAAGACTTATGGGATTCGGATGGACTTAATGGACTTCCCGCATAACGCACAACATGCAAACAGATCATACCTCAAGGAATTTATCGATGGCTGGGACGGGGAAAAGCATGATGACGAAGAGGAAGATGTACAGGCCAAGACAGGACAACACAAATGGGCCTATGGGAAATGGAAGTCATTACTATACACACGCGGCTACTGGGGCATTAACAGACAAGTCGACTTTTGCGGCACTCGTTGACCTTGTTTTAGAGAGTGGACTAGGCGGAACCCCTTTTCTGTGTTTCGGTGGGACAATAAACAGTGTTACACCTAGTTGCCAACCAGCAGCTATGGCCAGCGGCTAGTTGAGTCTGCAAAAGTGCCTGACTGTTGCTCCCGTCTATGCCCCTATCTGCAGAGTATTTTCTGTATTAATCTATGAATATGTATAAGTAGAACCTTATAAGGTAGGGCAAAAAAAATACATTATTAAAAAGTTATAATCGAAAACACATTCTAATCTGTATTCACCTTATTCCACCCCGCCCACTTTTGCCACTTTTTGCGTTGTCTCGAGCGCGAAGCCCGTTCATTTTAACGGAGAACGAGGGAAAATATTCTCCGCTCAAATCTGATGTTTAACAGATTGATTTGTGTAAAATGTCCGATGTTCATTTGCACCGACATGTCGACACTGCAGCATTTCTCTGCGCGGCCTGAAAACGGCTTTGTTTTCGTGTAGTGACTGATTTTATGTGGACTTCTCCAGCCCCATGTTAACACATAGGAGAAAAGGGGCGGGCACAATTCATGGCGGCGCCCACGCGAGCCTCCGGAATAAGGTGAATAGTTGCCATGTTTTTTTTTATAGTCAACAGTCCCGCCCCTCGCGGTCCTGTTGCTCCGGAAGCAAAAAATCCCCGTCTACACGACCGTCGATTTTCCAAAAATTCAAATATTAAGGGTTTAACGTCACCGCAAAAGCTAATCAGCTGTGTAGCAATTCGTGACCATAAAATGTTTCATTTCAATCCAAAAAGAAGACGACATGTTGAAGAAAAGGCAAAAGGTACAAGGCTGTGACATCATTCACTTCCTGACTATAGAAACTCCGAATCCCAAGAGCCATTGCGACATCGCGCCCGCTGGTCAAGGCAACCAGGTTTTCAGCAAACACGGCCAGTTTCTTTTACTTTGTAGACAACAGTTCTATATTATTTCACTATTAAACAATCTGAATCAGGCTAATTGGAATAAAAATGATGGTGGTTTGTTTAATTGGATCGTTGGGAACATTTTTTTGAGCCATCTGACGTTTCAGTGTTAGATATGGATAAAACGTCAACTATCTGCCTGCATTATGTTTCAATAAATTGTTTATAATATGTCGTCTACATTACAATAAATAAATACGTGGGGAACGTGAAGCTCCACCAATCAAAAGCCTCGTAGTAGATCATGGGACTCCCGAGCATCCTGGGTAATGTAGTTCTAGGACGAAGGCTCGCAGTTAAACTGTGTTTTTTCGTAAACTAGATCAATCTCATACGTGCTTTTTTCACCTGCGTCTGACTTTGCGGCCGCTTTATAACCACAGAGCTGGATTCAGCCCAAGCTGACGGAGTTACGGAGTTAAAGACTTTATTCCAAATCAATACGGTCTCAAAGGATGGGGAATTTTACTTCCGGACCGGAGAGGAGGCGGGACTGTGGAGCTCTATACAGATCCATGGCAGTAAGAAAATGAAAAGTATACAAATGCTTTTATAATTAGATTTACAGTGTTTTACATTATATTAAAGGAGGACAAAACACATTTCATTCCACTAATATGAATAAAATCAGATATAGGGACTTTTCAATTATTACTTATGGGCACCCAGTGTCGTTGTTAATGTGTGGTATACAAATAAAATATAGCACTTAATTTGTATAGCACAAATAAAGTGCTATACTTTATTTGTCCTATACTATTAAGTGCAATACTTATGTCGATGTCAACTTGTCTCGTCAATGTCCATGAACCATAAGTGTATATCCGATTTGATTTTTGTTTCTTCATTCAAATACAAACACACCATACTGCTTTTACAGTTTCTGATCACACACTTACAGTTCTTGAGGCTGGACTGTCTGAACGGTTTGCCTTTGGAGAAGACAATGGCCACGGTCAGATACTGGAAGCAGGAGACGAAGAAGAGCGTGGTGTTCTCGTAGTTCTTGATGTTCTTGATGTCCACATACGTGTTGTTCTCACTGAAGAGCTGACCAGACGTGCTGAGGTTACACGCACTGACAAAACACAGACAACGGCACAGTTTTAATGAATTCAAACAAAGCACAGCAGAACTCAAAGAACAAAAGTAAGAAAAACTTAACCAGGGGATTTTCCCAACGGACTTCCTAATTTCACTCACATTTTAGTACCATTATATTTCATGTTTACTTTTTCAGATTGCTTTTCATTGTATTATTTAGCCATTGTGACCAAACCGGTTTCCTTCTGGATCAATAAAGTCTGATCTTAAAGCGGATAGATGCAAGTTAGCCATGTTATACTCACTACTGCCACCTCAGGTCATACGTGTAACTGCACCTTCTATATTAAGCTCGTGCATGACGGCACTTCAGACCCGAAGTAACAACTTTTTGAGTGTAGGATTTTAGAGGCAGTTGTGGTGAACAGGTCTGAGCTCATTCTACACATTAGGACATGGCTGGAACATGTAGGGGGAGGAAGATACATCATTTTGATATTTTTAAACTCTGTATAGTCCCTTTAAGTAAGGATGTCACACAAGACTAGACGGAAATGCATTTTAGTACTGACTATTTGTTCCATTTCAGTTCTGCATCTAAAAATAAAAAAAACACTGAATACAATGAAATGAAATTGTTTTTGGCTTTACACCGTGTTCGTCCCTAAGCGTCGTCTTACAGGAGAAAGGAAACAGGAAGTGTCTGTGCAGCTAAAGCAAAGTGTGATTAATTTCAATTAATATTTTTATCGCATTAAACCTCATGTAATTAATTAATTGGAATTAATTGAAAAAGGCCCGGCCCTGATATAAATATTTGGTTTATTGACCTCTTAAATCCCGCCTGAACCGAGAGGATCTTTTTCCTCACGTCATCAGATTTTTTTTCCATCATTTTTTTGTTGGGTATTCAACTCATTTTTGTCACATTTTTGTCATTTTTTGGTCATTTTTTTCTCAATTTTTTTTGTAAATTTTTTATCACATTTTTGTAGTTTTTTTTGTCATTTTTTGGTAATTTTTTGGTCATTTTTGGTCATTTTTTTGGTCATTTTTTCATCAATTTTTGTCAATTTCTTGTGACATTTTTGTGACATTTCTGCCACTTTTTCATCCATTTTTAATCACATTTTTGTTATTTATTTGTCACATTTTGTCACATTTTTGTCATTTTTTGGTAAAAACATTTTTTATCACATTTTTGTCACATTTTTGTCATTTTTTGGTAAAAAAAAATTTTATCACATTTTTGTCACATTTTTGTAATTTTTTTGTCACATTTTCGTCATTTTTTTGTCAAATTTTTGTCAATTTCTTGTGACATTTTTGTGACATTTCTGCCACTTTTTCATCCATTTTTCATCACTTTTTTGTCAATGTTTTCTCACTTTTTTGTCACATTTCCATCATTGTTTTCGTCTCAGTCTTGTTGCTATTTTCACAGCTTTTTTCCAGAAGCTTTTGGACTGGGGTAAAGCCAAACTGGAGAAAATGTGCTCGGTTCCGGTGGGAGTTAAGGGGTTAATGTTAACACTTGCTTAATACAATATCAGTTTCCAAACAACCCAATTCGACAAAGACGCACCACAAAGCCACATAATTGTCACTTTTACACTTTGATTCATTTAGTAAACAATGGACACTGACTTGGATTGGGGCGTCCACTTCTCGTACCAGCTCTGCTCCCGGACCAGCAGGAAGACCAGCAGCTGGAAGAGCAGACAGGTGAGCATCTGCGTGAGCACGGAGAGGAGCAGGGGCCCCGAGATCAGGCTGGAGGGGGGCCGCTGGGACACCAGCTCCTGCCAGGCCGGGTTCAGGCTCACTGGGGCAAAGGAGGCGGCGCATCAGCTTTAGGGCTTTAGACTGGGATTTATAAAGATGAAGCTACTCACTCGTAAAGGCAATGACGAGGATGATGGCAATGTCAATGAAAAGAAACTGGAAGTCGCCCAAGTTACTGGGAATCTGCAAAATGGAAGAACAAGAAGTGAGTTTTTGGTCACATCTTTTTGCTGTTTTTTGTGACAATTTAAAGAAATGAACTCAACAGGAAATCTTTGAGCCAAAATTGGTATAAAACTATTAAAAATGATAGTGAATCTCTATCTTACACTTTGTTGGTTAGAAAAAGCCAGATTGATCTAGAACGGCTAAAATAAAATATCCAATAGTTTCACTTCCTGATCCTATGCATGAGCTACCGTAAGCCCCTCCCACCCTCCCTGCTCTTGCTCCCTTTCGATACATGGCTTTAGCCTGTGTGTCAGAAGTGAAACTATAATGAGTGTTTTTACTTCACAATGAGAGAATTAAGCTTAGCAAGAGATCCACGATGCAAAGAACAGCCTCTGGGGAAGACTCAAAGCCTACTCAAAGATGCACAAGTGGGTCGAGACACAGCTAAAGGTCTGTTCTTGATGAGAGAACAACTTTGTCTGAAGAAGGCAGCCGTGTTACCGAGTAGAGCAGCGTCACACTGAGGTACTGGATGATGCTGTACAGAGCCATGAACTTGAAGACACAGAAAGACGTGATGAGAGCCGCTCGGCCTTCTCTGTGGAGCCAACACAAAACAAAAAAAAACACTTTACCGTGTCGTCTGAAAGCAGCTGACGGCTCGCGTAAGGTCGGCGGTGAGTACCTGATGAGTTTGGGGACGCAGGAGATGTCAGAGGTGGAGGAGGTGAAGGGAGAAGCCACAGAAGCTTCCAGCTCAGACAGAGAGATCCCGCTGTGAGCCCTCTTCAAAGCCTGCACAAAACATGCGGCCACACTTTTAATAGCAAAGGGATTTTACTCTTACAAATATCTCAGGGGTTTGTGTAAAGTAAGGAGAAAGCTTTTAGATTAGGTTTTCCTTATACTCTTGCAGCAACATCTCTTTAGCTGCTCCAACAGACTCTAAACTTTCCAGAATTAGAACCATATTTTGAAGGGTTTTTTTTGGATGGACTTTTTAGTATCTAATTCCCAGCCTGATTTATTGAGATTCGAACAAGGCATAGCTTATCTCTTAACTCCCGCCTGAACCGAGAGGATCTTTTTCCTCACGTCATCAGATTTTTTTTCCATTATTTTTTTGTTGGGTATTCAACTCTTTTTTGTAACTTTTTTGTCATTTTTTTGTCACATTTTTGTCATTTTTTGTCAAATTTTTATCACATTTGTCACATTTTTATCATTTTTTTTAATCACATTTTGTCACATTTTTTATCACATTTGTCATTTTTTTATCAATTTTTTTGTCACATTTTTGTCATTTTTAGTCATTTTTAGTCATTTTTTTGTAATTTTTTTGTAATTTTTTTGTCAATTTTAAATACATTTTTGTCATTTTTTTGTCAATTTTTTGTCACATTTTTAAATCATTTTTTTGTAATTTATTGTCATTTTTTAATCAATTTTTTATCATTTTTTTGTCACATTTTTATCAATTTTTTATCACATTTTTGTCATTTTTAGTCATTTTTTAATCATTTTTTAGTCATTTTTTTGTCTTTTTTTTTTTCAATTTTTAATACATTTTTTATCACATTTTTGTCATTTTTTCGTCCATTTTTTGTCAATTTCTCGTGACATTTTTGCCAGTTTTCCATACATTTTTCGTCACTTTTTTGTCAAGGTTTTCTCACTTTCTTGTCACATTTCCATCATTGTTTTCATCTCAGTTTTGTTGCTATTTTCACACCTTTTTTCCAGAAGCTTTTGGATTGGGGTAAAGCCAAACTGGAGAAAACGTGCTCGGTTCAGGTGGGAGTTAAGGGGTTAAAAACTAGATCAAATCCCCTCTGAAAAATCTTGAATCTGTGACTAATATCAACAGAACGAAACTATAGATTTAAACCTGGCTCTATCCATTTAGACTTTATCGCTGTAAATATAGACAATTTTGGCAATTTTTATGCATAAAACACCTTATCTTTAAATGAATAAAATGACAGAAACTTGCATTATATTTTTCTATGTCAGCAAAGGTTTCAACCTGATAACTCGTAATTTATTATTTTCTCCCATTCATCTGCAGCGATGTTGCCTTAACATACATTGAAAAGAGTGAAACAGGTGGTACTCACTCCACAGTCGTTGGCTCCGTCTCCACACATTCCCACAGTGTAACTAAAACAAAGCAGAGACAATGACACACACAAACACGCACACACACAGTGGAAAAGTCCAGCTCAACTCACTTTAGGCTCTGCAGCACCTCCACCAGCTGGGTCTTCTGGTCCGGAGCCATCCGAGCGAAGACTGTGGCCCCTAAGGCGAGCTGCAGCGCCCCCAGGTGGACAGAGCAGGGAAATACAAACGATATGAGACAGTGCTGACAGTGACAGTCGCTTCTGACAGTGACAGTCGCTTCTGCATTCTACAGTGGGAGGGCTTTTTTATCCACCAGGAGGCTGGGACAATGGTACAAGTTTATTTAGAAGCCGAAGCAAGTTCTCAACAAAAACACTGCAATTACATTTACTCCATTTAAATGAAAGATAAATATAATAGTGCTTACTCCACTACATTTCCATAAATGCATCAAAGTAAAAAGTCAATTTGACCTAGGGTTTTAAAGCCCTAAAATGCAGACTCCAGAACAGCAGGTGGCGCTGTGCAGATGCAAAGTCAAAGCCATTGACAAGGAAAAAGCTTTGTCCTGTTGCCTTGCAGGGGAAAAATTTGCCAAAATGTATGTTTTTGATGCTGCAAACTTTCAACATTTATTTATATTGTTTCTAAAGAAGAGTTTTAACCTCAAAATTAAGGTTTAAACCAATTACACTTGAATGTCAAAATAATGACTGAGACACAGCACTATTAAATATAACAATATATCATAGTTTATTAGGACAGAAAAAGTTGATTTAGGGGTTAGTTGCTCTTTAGGCAGATTTCAGCACTTTCACTCATTTGACTGAGCAACCTTTACTTTTATTTAAGGGGAGACACTACCAGCAAAACTCAATTTTTTTCAGTTTTCAGGTTTTGGGCCAAATTGGTCTCTGAACATACAAGCTTTCACCCGGAAACAGAAAATATGCCTAATCTTCACAATAACATGTTTAAATATTGCGCTGATTCAATGTTCCCCCATAGACTTATATGGGACAATGCAATTTCAAGGGCCTTTTTCTCAAAACACATTTTTCTGTCATTGTGGCGACACTATGTCCACGTCAGTCGGACCTAAAGGCTTCAAATTTTCCAGCCTTGGACTAAACAATATTTGGAAGATTTTTTCAGAGGGATTTTTTATTATCTAATCCCTTAAGCCCCATTTATTGAGTTTTGAATGTCAAAAATGAGGCGAAAATTACATTTTTACAAAGTTTTCCACTAAAAAACAGCTTATTTTAAAACTAAACAAGAAATCCTAAATCCCCTCTGAGAAAGTCTTGGCAACTCATTTATCAATCAAATGAAACCATAAATTTGAATGTCGCTCTATCCATTATTCAGATTTCGTCGCCGAAAAGATGGGAAATTTGGGGCATTTTTAGGCATAAAACACCTTGTTCTTATATGAAAAGATAAAATGACAGAAAACTTGCAGTGTATTTTCTTCTCACATTTATGCCAGTGATCGACAGCACAAGTTTCTAATTGATATCTGTAAATATACATTTTTTTCCCTATTCACCTGCAGTGTCTCGCCTTAAGCAATGTTTGACTGGTAGTACCTGTACTTTTACTCAAGTCACAAAGTACTTTGACCACCCTAGTGTAATGTAATCACACGGAGAAGAGTTGACTCTGACTGTTACATTTGTTGCACAGATCTAAATTGTCCCACTGAAAGCTTTAAAGTCCAAACTGAAAGGGTTTCTAAACTCAATGGGACATTCCAGATTAAATAAAGGTAAATAAAAAAAAACGAGTGTATGGGCGCACCTTTGGGAGCAGCTGTGGGAAATGCTCCATGACGACGGTGAAGGCCTGTCCGCTCAGAGCCAAGTGGAACTGATGCAGCTCAGTCTCCGGCCTGTCCGAGAGCTCCTCCAGGACGATTTCTACTGACTGACATGGACATCATGACACACACGTTTATTTCTCTTTACTCGACAGTGGCTTTAGTGAGTCTCTGAGACCTGTGCGTCCTTCCTGGGGGCGGGCTCCTCCGTGTAGAGCCAGGTGATGTGCGCGGGATGGAAGTCTTTCGGGGGAACAGCGTCTGCAATCGCCACTTTCTCATGGGGTCTGATCATCCCGCAGTCCCGCGCCACGGAGATGGCGGTCAGCATGTTGTCTCCTGAAACCGCAGCATTTTTAAACAAGCTGCCTAGTCGCCTTGTTTCTCCTGTCAAGAAGCTTTTCAGATTAGGGTAAAACTGAACTGGAGGAAAAAACCCTCTGGAATAAACCTTGGAAATAATACGTCCAGGACTGGGAGGTTTGGAGTCTGCTGTCTACCAGAAAGGAAATGACCATATTTGGATTATAGCTTCTTTCGCACTACACGTGTATCCCAAACATTTCAGTCTTCACCTGTGACCATGAGGGTGCGGATGTGCGCCTGGTGCAGGTCCCTCAGGACACCGGCCGTCTCCTTTTTGATCTTGTTCTGCATGACGATCAAACCCAGGA
Organism: Gobius niger; assembly: GCF_951799975.1. NCBI lineage: Eukaryota > Metazoa > Chordata > Actinopteri > Gobiiformes > Gobiidae > Gobius > Gobius niger. The sequence continues at coordinate 26,610,573 of NC_136864.1, forward strand.
ACTCCATGTTGTTCTCGATCACGTCCCTGCAACACACGAGCTCACGGTTACGTTTGTTCCACCGTTTAACCTCTTACCCCCCGCCCAAACCAAACCCATTCTCTCCTCTTTGCCATTGTCGTCACTTTTTATTTCCCTTTTGTGTTTTTGTCACTTTTTTATTACTTTTCTGCTGCTCTTTTGTCACTATTTTGCTGGATTTTTGTCTTTTACTGCTGGATTTTTGTCATTTTTTTTGCTTTTTTTTTTGTCTTTTTTTGCTAGATTTTTGTCTTCTTTTGCTTTTTTTTTGTCTTTTTTTGCCTTTTTTTTCTGGATTTTTATCTTTTTTTCGCTTGATTTTTGTCATTTTTTGCTTTTTTTTGTCTTTTTTTCTGGATTTTTTTCTTTTTTTTGCTTGATTTTTGTCTTTTTTTTGCTTTTTTTTGTCTTTTTTTGCTAGATTTTTTGTCATTTTTTTTGCTGGATTTTTGTCACTTTTTTCTGGATTTTTGTCACTTTTTTCTGGATTTTTTTTGCTTTTTTCTGGATTTTTGTCTTTTTTTTGCTTTTTTTAAAATCTTTTTTTGCTTGATTTTTGTCATTTTTTTTGCTGGATTTTTGTCACTTTTTTGTTGCTCTTTTTGGTCACTTTTTAACATTTTTTTGTTGCATTTACATTCTCATTTTCTTCTCGTTTTTTGCCTCTGTTTTGAAGAAGCTTTTAGATTTGGAGAATTTGGAGAAAACATGTTCAGGTGGGAGTCAAGAGGTTAATGTTGTCCAGACTCAAATCCAGCCCCGTTGGCAGAGCCATGGGAAGATATTACAGCTAGGGGACAAAAACTATCCCCCAAAACGCTTTTTCTATGCATATTTCCCATTTATTAATATTGCCTGCAGTTTGCAAAGTATCCACCAGGGGGTACTGCAGCACCCTCAGCACCCTCAGCACCCTGGGTTTCCATGGCCTTGTACTCGGTATACGTGGATTTAATTATTGTCGAATGGAACTAAAAAAAAGTCACTAGAAATGATCCCTTATTCAGTTTTCTTATGCAGGGGAGCTCCTGTTTTTGGGTACGTAATCCATGTGGAATAGTGTGAGTGAGTGAGTAATGTGAGGAGCCCCACCTGCTGAGCGCCTGGACTTTGTGCCAGGACAGTTTGTTGTCCAGCTGCCTATAGGCCACGGCGATCACCCTGAAGCCCTGTCCGGAGTAGCTCTCCAGCGTCTCCCAGAAGCTCTCCGGCACTGAAGCACAACACATGAGCAGAACAGAAGTCACAACAGGGGAACACATCGATCTCTACAGCACTGTTATTTATTTAGATTAAAGTAGGACGTTTTGTACATATTTCAGAAATGTGACCACGGTCCATTGAAGCAGATGTGTGCAGATGTGCAGTCAGTCTGTCCCACACAGAAGTACAAATTCACCACTAAGCGCTATGGAGGACTTAAAGTGTTATAGAAATAAGCTTCTATTCCAAAAATAAAGACACTGTCTCCTACTTCCACAATCCCCCTCCTCCATCAAGTCCTAATTATGCTGGTGCAGCTACATGACTTAAAAAATAACCCTTCCTCCTTGCTTGTTCTTAGCTTTCACATATAGAAACTTGTGTCTCATCTACAGCTTAACCAAACCTGTCTCCACCTCACAGTTCACACTTCTCTACAAACATGGTTAGAAATGCTTCTTGTATAACATTTGAGAGAAAACAAATGTGAACTGCTAAAGTCATCTGAAATCTGCACCGTGAACTAAGTCCCTATACGGGCCGCATGGTGGCACAGCGGTTAGCGCTCGTGCTTCACAGCTAGAAGGTCCGGGGTCCGATTCCCACCTGTGTGGAGTTTGCATGTTCTCCCCTGTGTCAGGGGACTTCTCCTCCGGGTATTCTGGTTTCCCGGTAGGCCAGAATGAATGTAGTGAGTGAGTGGTTGGTGGTGGTCGGAGCCGATGGCACAGACTGGTAGCTTTGGGAAACTTGGTAACACAGGCTTGTAAAGCGCAATACAAGGGTAAGCCATTATTATAATTATATAAAACATACTGCAAATCTGACCTAATAGTCAAACAAATCGACTACATTATAAAACACATAAAGACTATGCAAAGAACTGCACACACATCCCTTCCTAGCCACGCCCCAATCCTACTGCATCTGTGTTCATGACCTTTTCTCAACTCCCTGCCCCCTGGTCGATGGGTCGATGGGTCAACACGTGGCCCCGTGTGCTGTGTATATCCCATGTCTTGATGTTTTTGTGTATGTGCTTTGCCTTAACTTTAACCTGTTCGCACATCTTCTTCTGTGGCGCATTGAGTTGCATGTGTGTGAAATGTGCGTTATAAATAAAGTTGCCGTGCCTAATTAAACAATCAGACTGTAGACGTGATGCTGTAATGTAGTAATGATAAAAACACTGTTCAATAAGCTCAGTGAGACTTTTGAAAATCTCCCCAAATCATACACTGAGTTCACCCACCAATAATACAAACAGGTTTTGAGTGGCTTTTGTGTCTGACCTGTTTGACTTTTGCACAGTCTGGCGACCACCTCTGGCGCCCCCTTCAGGAAGGCGACCATGCGCTTCTCCCCGAGCCTCCGCACCACCACGCTCATCCTCTGCAGCGCCGAGGAGAAGGGGAACTGACGCACAATCCCCATCTCGCAGGGCTGACGGGGCAAAGGCAGAGGCTCACGTCAGCTGCACGGTTCTGACAGTGTCACTGCGCACAGAGCACACGTACCGTCGCCTCCGCGGGGCCGGCGCCCGCGGCGTGGTTGGGCGGGCGCACCACCGTGGGCATTATGGGATCGTGGAGGACCGTCTCGTCTTGGGTGGGCTCCTCCAAGTTCTGACAATCACAAGATCACATCACAATCGTACTCTTGTTGCTTTTTTGACTTTTTCAGAATGCTTTTTTGCTTCCGTTTTAAAACATGGCATGTGGCGATGTTATGTACAGCAGTCGTCCTTTTTCCCTCCTACAGACCGTACCAGACTGGAATATCTTCTGCAGATCGAGAAGGGGAGGTGAACACGTTTGGTGATAGCGACATATGATTCAGTGATATTATGTTTAATGTCTTCCTGTCTTCCTTCTTTTCCTCCCTTCCCTTTCATTTCCCTTCCTTCCTTCCATCAATCCTTCCCTTTCATTTCCCTCCCTTCATTCCTTCCATTTCCCTTCCTTCCTTCCTTCCTTCCTCCCATTTCCCTTCCTTCCTTCCTTCCTTCCTCCCATTTCCCTTCCTTCCTTCCTTCCTTCCTTCCTCCCATTTCCCTTCCTTCCTTCCTTCCTTCCTTCCTTCCCCTTCCTTCCATCAATCCTTCCCTTTCATTTCCCTTCCTTCCTTCCTTCCTTCCCTTTCATTTCCCTTCCTTCCTTCCTTCCCTTTCATTTCCCTTCCTTCCTTCCTTCCTTCCTTCCCTTTCATTTCCCTTCCTTCCTTCCTTCCTTCCTTCCTTCCTTCCTTCCTTCCCTTTCATTTCCCTTCCTTCCTTCCTTCCTTCCCTTTCATTTCCCTTCCTTCCTCCCATTTCCCTTCCTTCCTTCCTTCCTCCCATTTCCCTTCCTTCCTCCCATTTCCCTTCCTTCCTTCCTTCCATCCTTCCCTTTCATTTCCCATCCTTCCCTTTCATTTCCCTTCCTTCCTTCCTTCCTTCCTTCCTCCCATTTCCCTTCCTTCCTTCCTCCCATTTCCCTTCCTTCCTTCCTCCCATTTCCCTTCCTTCCTCCCATTTCCCTTTCTTCCTTCCTTCCATCCTTCCCTTTCATTTCCCATCCTTCCCTTTCATTTCCCTTCCTTCCTTCCTTCCTTCCTTCCTTCCTTCCTTCCTTCCTTCCTTCCTTCCTTCCTTCCTTCCTTCCTTCCTTCCTTCCTTCCTTCCTTCCTTCCTTCCTTCCTTCCTTCCTTCCTTCCTTCCTTCCTTCCTTCCTTCCTTCCTTCCTTCCTTCCTTCCTTCCTTCCTTCCTTCCTTCCTTCCTTCCTTCCTTCCTTCCTTCCTTCCTTCCTTCCTTCCTTCCTTCCTTCCTTCCTTCCTTCCTTCCTTCCTTCCCTCCCTCCCATTTCCTTCCCTTCCATTTCCTTCCCTTCCATTCCTTCTTTCCATTGTTGCCACATTGATACTTTTTCGTCACGTTTTTGTTGCATTCCTTTAACTTTTTTGCGCAACTCTTTTGTCACGTTTTAGTAATATTTTCTGGCATCTCATCATTGCTTTTGTCACTATTTTGACACTTTTTTTCCCCAGGACGCCTTGAGATATGGGTAACGCCAAACTGGAACCCCTGATTTAGGTGGTACTTGGTGAGACATTCTTGTGACATCAATATATCGGGCAGTTCATAATCGTCACAACAACAAACACGTGTGTCCAAAGATCAAACCTGGAGATGCTTTGATGCTTTTTGTGTGACATGCACTTAAAGCATCACTAGAACAACAATCAAAAGTGGCATCGTCTCACCCAGCCTGTAGCGCTGAACATCTTGAGGTCCAGGGGGTCTCCGGACAGCTGCCCCTCGATGGTGGTGAGAGAGTGACAGGACGCCATGCAGGCCACGAACTGAGAGGAGCACAGGGCTGCGCCGCTCACCGACGACTCCGGAGGGAGGAATCTAACGCAGGGGAACATTTACTCACGCACAAAAAATCTAAGTATTCAGAACCGTACCTCCCGTCTTCCACTCGCCGCACTCCCCACAGGTCCAGTCCATCCTCAGTGAGAGTCCCAGTCTGAAACAATCAGCGCTAATGCTTAATTACAGCGACATTTAGATTTATAAAAGGAAACGGAAGAGATGCCAACTAAACTGGTGCCAAGTAACATTCAGGAAAATTACTGATTCTGTAAATAAACTTTGAATTTTTAAATTTGCTCAGTAGTTAGAGACAAATATTCCAAAATACAGTCATTATTTACCTCTTAGTAGCTTGAAGAATAGTTAAAAGGGACTATACGGAGTTTGAAAATGTTAAAGAGGGGGTATTATGCTTTTTTCAATCACACAGCACCAGTCTATATCACACTACAATGATGACCAAACCTTCTGTTGGTCTGTAAATGCAGTAAATTAGAATAACTGCCTTGTATAAAATTGCTCTCTCAAAATGGCTGTAGTGAATGTGTTGAAATAGGCCTCTGTCTCTTTAAGAACCTCTGACCCTTTCCGACACGCCCCCCCACACACTAGGTGTGTTTAAGATGAGCAAGGCGCTGCAGGCGGCTGCAGGCGAGCGGTGCATGCCGGTCAGATTCGTGTCCAAGATGGCCCCGCCTCGCTCTGACGCCACCTGTGCGACGGTGCCCGTATTCTCGTGAGACCGAGGCGGCTGGAGTGCCTTGGGGAGGCGAGTGAAGTTGCTTTTTGAACTACAAAGGTCAAAGGGATTGTGGGAAATGAAGTGCTGTAAACACGTACGCTGACAGAGGACTGACAGATGATTGGATATGAGTGTTTAGATCAGAAACGTGATGCCCTGACGCTCTGCAGCTCCTGCCTCATCTTTTCTCACCACAGAGATCTACTTTGATCTGCAGAAATGCTTCACAGGGTTCATATTTGACAGAAAGTGCCAGTGTGTTCAACATTTAAATAAGCATAAGTTTATCTAATCCTAAACTGTAAGTGGAGAGTCTATTATTTTTGCTGTAGTGATGGGTCTGTCTGGTGTGTGGGAGAAGCAGAAATGTTCACAAACTTTTAAAATAGTTTTATTCCAGAACTCTTTCTAACAAATGCGAGACGCTGCGTGATCTGAGGCTCCTCTCTGTCCTCGGGGCTGAGATGTGTCTGCCTTGATTAGAGGCGCCTTTCTCCGCCCTCTGACGCCACTGCCTGGTCTCATCTGGAATCGAGGCGAGGCGCACTTCATCTTAAACACACCTTCTGTCTGTGGCGTCAGTGGGGAGGAGGTTCTGCTGAGGAGGCGTCTCCAGGAGGTGGGGGCGTTCCTAGGAGGACTCAGGCAAACCTATCCCTAAAATGGCCGCCATCAGAGTTTTTACAGATTACTCAAAAATATGTGAATGTGCCAAGGCAAAACTTCAGGCATGTTTTTAATGAGGGAATGACATAATAACATGTTGTATAGCTTGAAAAAGTCGATTTTGCATAATACCCCCCTTTAAAGTATCTTCCTTCCCCTGCATGTTCAGCCATGTCCTAATGTGTGTCCTAATGCCCAGACCTGTTCAACACAACTGCCTCTAAAATCCTGCACTGTCACTCAAAAAGGTGTTCATTCGGGTCCAAAGTGCCGTCATGCACGAGCTTAATATAGAACCTGCAGTTACGCGCAAGACCTGAGGTGGCAGTAGCGAGTATAAAATGACCAACTTGGATAACTATACCCGTTTTTTTTCCCAGTAATGGAACGACATTAGTTTTGTCCTCCTTTAGTTTATTGTAAATACATTTGTGGGAAAAAAAAACACTGTGCAATTAATTATAAAGCATTTGTATTCATTTCATCAACTTGCAGGTTTGTTTTCGAGCATTTCTGTGACAATGACCCTGAAAAGTAACTCTGCAAGTTGTGAAATGTGCTGATAAACTGTGAAGAACTGGGATGCTACAAATGTGTAGAAAGTTAGAAACATGTTTGGACACAACTTTTTTTTTAATTCAGTAGCTTCATCTTTCACTGTTTGTAATACAATTGCTAAGCAGGATTTGGCATAAGCTACACCTAACTATAACATTAAATCTTAAGTTATTGGATATTTTTAACCAATAAGTTTCATTTACATTTTCAGTTTTACCCAAAATATATTTCTGGCCTACCAAGTCAAGTTTATGGGTACATTTCACAACTTGCAGGGTCACTTTTTAGGGTCTATTCCTCAGAAACGCTACAAAACTATCCTGCAAGTTCATGAAATTGTTCCAAATCTAAATAAAAATATGTAGAGGCACAGTTTTTCCGCAAATGTCCAGAGTTTTACACGCTAAAGAGGACAAAGCAAATTTCGCTCCACTACTAGAACAAAAATCAGGTATAGCACCTTTAAGGACTTGATAGCATTTTCAGTATTTTTGTTGTATTTTAATAAGGTCACACTTCTAAACCGCTCAGAAGGGGCGAGGGGTGACATGCTGGGCCTGGCGTCTCTATGAGGGTGCGCTGACCTTATCGAAGCAGACCACGTTGAGCTGCCCGCACATGTTGATCCTCTGCGGGCTGATGCAGAAGATGCCCGCCTTCTTGAGCCGCCGCTGAGCGTACACGATGCCCGCTGTCATGGCGGCGGGTAAGGCGGGGGGCACGGTGATGGTGATGATGTCCAGAGACTTGATCACGATTAGTTTGACCGGGACCTGCAACCGGCGGAAGGAGATTCTCAGTTCCAGCTCTAGATTCAAAGTAAAAGTATTCTGACTGTATTTCTGACTGGCGTGGTGATTTGTGACTTAGTAACGTCCGCACATTGTTCATGATGCTGAGGACCAGGGTGTAGACGAAGCCGACGGCAGCCACTCCCACCAGGCAGAGCAGGAACAGGTAGGCGTCCCGGTACAGCTTGAAGTCTGTGGGTTTGGGGTACAGGATGGAGCGCACCAGCTCTCCCTTCTCTGTGCTGAAGCCTGAGACAGAAAGGATCAATCCATAAAACAGTACATAAGATAAAAACACAGTAGAAACACAGCAAATTGTCCAGAGGAAGTGAAAACCCACAGCTGAAGCTAACGTTAGCATTATGTTTAGCATGCTCTGTTATTTAAGCCTATATATTTATGGGCTGTTGAACATCCATACTTGTGCTTTTTCTTTTTACATAATAAATTCCTCAGCTGACTTGTTGAGAATTTATTTTAAAAAAATAGACAAAATTCTATAATCTTAATCATTTCAGTTTAATGGATGCATTGGTTTTATATAGCGCTTTTCTGGACACTCAAAGACGCTTTGTATTGCACTATTCATTCACACCATACTTGGTGGGGGTAAGCTACTATTGTAGCCACAGCTGCCCTGGGACTGACGGAAGTGAGACAACCAGTCTGTGCCATCGGCTCCTCTAACCTCCACCAAACACTCACTCACTACATTCCCCAGGCTTCCTGGTGTTTCCCAAGCGGTCTCCCATCCAAATACCGACCAGGCCCTTCCTGCTTAGCTTCGAGGTCTGACGGGATGGGGCAGAGCAAAGGCGATACAGCCTATTTAAGGCGAGACACTGCAGGTGAATAGTAAAGTAAAGTAAAGAGATATCAATTTGAAACTTTTGCTGAACATTACAGATATAAATATGAGAAAAAAATGTATTGCACTTTTTCTGTCATTTTATGTTTTCACATAAAAATAAGGCATTTTGAGCAAAATTGCCTATATTTTGGGCAACGAAATCAAAATAATGAATTGAGACAGATTAAATGTATGGTTTTATTTTATTGACATATTAGTAACTAAGATTTTTTCAGAGACGATTTTGGATATTTTGTTTAGTTTTTCAATAAACTAATAATCAGTGAAAAAATCTGTAAAAACTCAAATTCCGCCTGTTTTTTTGGTTTCAAAGTTGAATAAATCAGGCTAGGAATTAGATATTAAAAAATCCCTCTGAAAAAACCTTCAAAATCTTGTTATGTCTCAAACTGTAAAGTTTGGAGTCTGTGGGAGCTTCTATAAGGGCTCAGGCTCTGCCCGAGTGCGGCTTCTCTCATTCAGAGAAAACCAGCCCTGAAGTTTTGTAGCGAGTGCGCATGCGCGGCCCGTTCTTCCACTTTTCTGACCAAGCGTCTCGTAGGAGGAAAAACACCATATTTGGGTGAAAGCGTCATCACGGGGCCCCTTCGCAGCACACGTGGATGTCAAATCTGTCAATATTTATGAATAAAAACCCGCGGGAAAGACGGACTTTCTACGCGGCGCAGCAGCTACTTCCGGGTCGCCCCCACCTCACAGACAAAACATCATAAAATAAACATCATGCGGGTGAGTTTTGTCATTTTTATATCTGACATGAAAACTAAGATGTAAAGGGAAGAAAATACATAAAAAATCTCCACTTCGACCACTGCGTGAAAAATCAATACTTTCACCTGCCGTGTCTCGCCTTAATATGTCAACAACAATTTTAAACCTGGCTCTCTCCGATTTCAACGTTTTTTATGCAGTTTTTTTATGCAGTTTTTTATGCAGTTTTTTATGCAGTTCTTTAAGCATCGCATCAGCTGAAAGCCCACCTTGTAGCCATGTTGACTGCATTGTTCCTGATGAATAAAATAAATTGTACCTCATAAAGTTTGTCATTTTGGAATCTTCATTTCCAGTATTTCATGTTTTTTCAAAGGTAAACACTGAGTAAAAGTGCTTGACCTCTGGCTGTGCTGCAGACTGCAGTAGTAGCCTCGGTGTCTCTGACCTGTGCGGATGACCACAGCCTTGACCGTCTCGCCGCTGTAGAAGCGCGTCTGGATGACCTGCGTCCCACAGAACAGAGTGTGGCGCTTGTGCTGCTCCAGGCTGAAGAGGTCGGCGCCGTCCTCCCCAGCACTGGGCACGCTGGTCTTAGTCACAGGGACACTCTCTCCTGGTGGACACACAGGGAACACGTTATACATGTTTTACTGTATGTATCTACAGGTGCTCGTCACATTATTACCATATAATGAAAAAGTTAATGTATTTCTTTAATTCAACTTAAAAAGTGAAACCAATACATGATAGACTCATTACATGCAAAGTGACATGTATATATTATTTTTAATTTGTTTTTGTTTTTACAAGCGGTGAGTCATAATAATCAAAATGATAACAAATAAAGGTTATACACATCTCACTTTGCATGTAATGAGTCTATCATATATTAGTTTAACAGAGGTAAATGCACTTTTTCATGATATTCTAATTACATGACGAGCGCCTGTACATGTGTGTGACAAATAAAGCTAAACTAAACTAGAGACAAGGATCATCACCATGAGACCTCACGACCTCCAGGACAAAGAAACATGATCAAATTATTATAATACATTGTAGGCATGTGCAGTGAATACATCTTGGTATCGGTCTGATGCAGCTTCTAAGAGGATTTAAAGCTGTTGTGCGAACTCCAGAGCCCAGTGCTGCAGAGTCTTCAGCCTCTCTTCACACCTGTGAGCATGCTCTCATTGACGATACATGTGCCCTGGATGAGCGCGGCGTCGCACGGCATCATCATCCCGTTGGCTGGAATCAAAAGGACATCACCAGGAACCAGCTCTGTGGACATGGCCTGCTCCACCTCTGTCAAGCACAAACCACACCAATGACACTGGAGCGACTTTAGATGGCACAGTAGAACGTTTAGGTGCATGAATCTGCTAGTGTAATTAGCTTCATGGATTATTTATTCTTTGAGTTGTCTATAAAGGAATGATAACCAAAACTCGGTACCTTTATCTCCTCTGCAGAGCGATACGCCCACCACGCTGTGAGCTGCCACCATGTCCCGTAACATCACATATTGCTGCAATGAGAACAAACAAGTAGATCCATGACATAATTTCATAACTCCATGCATATGCACAATATCACTTATAAAAGCAGACATTTACCATGAGTTTAATGTCTCTGTACATTGTCCCTGAAAGTGCATATGACGCATTAGACACAACTTTTGCTAAGACATAGTTAACACAATTAAATTTAAGATTTTGCTAAAAATGAACCCAGTTTTTAGTTCCACTTCCTTATTGGACACCGACCGGAAGTGACCATTTTAAACTGTTGCCGTGCCAACCATGTTAAGTCAATGGGAAATGAGACAAAATGCTGTGGAAGTTTACCTCTATCTATGTCATTAACTTAAAGCAGGGGTGGCGAACACGTGGCTCTTGGCCAATCAGAGTGCGGCTCTTTGCATGATTGGATATGTTTAATACAATGCGGCTCTTTGCAAAATCATTGGTAAATATTTCCCATAAACAGTTTTTGACCAAAAATCCAATCATCGTCCTACAGACCCGGTTTCAATCTCTACACATGAATGAGAGAATGAGAATCTCCCTCCTTTTCGAGGCGGCATGTAAGGTGCAGCAGCCTCACTCAAAGCGGGATGTAGGTTAAACAACAGGCAGGCAGATCGTGGCTCTGGGATCAGCTTCTGCTGTTCAGATTTCTGATCAGCTACTCTTTATTTGATGAAATTTGGCCTCATATTCACAGAAAAAGATCGAAATTAGGAAAGGGAAAAAAGCGGAGCTCTTATGAAGCATATGATGCGAAGCGCGACATCGTAACACGGAAATACGCAAAGTCATGACTTTTATTTCACATGTGACAGAAACTGTACCAAATACAACTTAAAACAGACTCCCAGACGTCAAGAGGCTCCTGATTAAAGTTTATGAACTTTGTGCAGCCGAGAGTGCGTTCTCTGCACAGTCCAGTCAGGATGAAGCTGCAGGCACAGAGCGCACAGGCCAGGGGCGAATCAGAGACGGGGGCTCAGTGGGCAGGGCCCCACAAACAAACACACCCCAGCATTAAAAAAAAGTAAAAATAAAAATCTAATTCTGTCTCAGTCAGAGCAGAAAGCACAAAATTCCAGCTAATATACATGTATTTCAATCTTGGTAAGGAGTAAAACCATTAAATCTAACACAATTATTGAACAAAAAAAAAGCAAAAAGTGAGGCATAAAGTTATAGTTTACTGTGATTAAATAAAACGGTCACATTCTATTTGATCACAATAAACTACCGCCCCGGGATCTCGCTAATGGTCGGTGCCTTTATGGCTCTTCACAGGATCAAGGTTGAACATTTCGGCTCTTGGTCTCTGACTAGTTGGCCACCCCTGACTTAAAGGGACTATACAGAGTTTAAAATTAAGTATTTTCCTCCCCCTACATGTTCCAGCCATGTCCTTATGTGTAGAATGAGCCCAGACCTGTTACACACAAGACCAGAGGTGGCAGTAGTGAGTACATTCTCTGCTCAACATTTCTCTATTAAATTGCTGCTTCACAGAAATATAATTAGATGTATTATTTAAAACAGATGTTATCCATTTAAATAAGTCATATTTTCAAAAGTATTAAAGTCATGTATGTCAATTTCTCTTTGCATAGCAGTGTTTTACACAGACTGAAAAGCACAGATGTAGCGTAACTATCAGCTGCTGAAGGTAATGGGGAGGCTCCGTTCGGCTCTTGCTCTAACGGACTTTCCATTTAAACTTTTTGCCCACCCAACCTGCTCTCCCATGCTCCTGCAGTAAGAATACAGCTGCGGTGGCCACGCAGCGATCATTCAGTCGAATTGGAACGTGCCACTTTTGTTTACCCAATAATGATAACGCCGTTGTAGCGAGAGGGAGAGTAATGAATTAGATTACTCCGTTAAACGTTGTTATTACAAACACTGTTAAACACAGGCTTGTCATAAATATAGGAGCCGGCTCAAAAACAGTCACACTTCTAGCATGAACGAGTTTCAGTTAGCCCACATTGAATGCTATAGGGGAAGCCACTCTAACTTAGTCCATCACTATTCTACAGTCTACAGTATGGTTTTAGTTAAACAATCTACTTGAGCACTTTCAGCTCACACTAAAGCACGGCGATGTAAACAAAGACCCTCCAGACTGCATGTATCTAAAGTCACCCTGGAGGACTCACTCTTTTGACGGTGTAGAGGGAGAGGGAGATGGAGATGATGGACATGAAAACAATGGCTGAGGCGTAGTAGTAGTAGTCTCCTGCGCTCCACAGGATCACACTGAAGAGCTGGAAGATGTAGAATGGGTTCAGCACCTGAAGAAAAGAGAGAGAACATCATGTGTGTGTTAATGATGGACGCAAGTGCACGGATTGCCCTGTTACTGAATAACTGCAGAGAGGAAGAGAATGGCGAGACGGCTGCCAAGGACAAAGTCACAGATGGGGAACAGATTAGAGGAGTCGGTTTAGTCTGGTGTCTCCAAAATGTCACTGAACTCACCTCTTTGATGAGGAGCTTGAACAGAGAGGGCACTCTCACAGCAATCTCATTCTCTCCAAAGAACAACCGCCTGTCAACGGCACAAGGAAGAGAAATCTATGTCGGAAACCAGTCATTGAATTCAATCTAGATTCTTGTGACTTTGGCGTCGAGTACCTGTAGTCCTGCAGTGCTTTGGACAGTCCAGAGCTGTGCTCAGAGTGCACCTCCGCACAGCTCACCTTCACATCGTCCAGGCCTCTAGAAAACCACACAGCACAGAGTTCACCACAGGAGCATCAAACAACCATGCTGGATTTTAGTTTAGTCTAACCGATAGAATATTAGCACCCCTCATTAAAAACAATGCTAAGTTATATGCATTGGTAAAAAATTGGCCAAATTTTAAATTGTTCATTGTCTACAGGTTGTCAATCTCTGTACAGAAAGCCTTAGCTCCAACATAGAGCTGTGATGACCAAATAAAGATCATTTGGCAAGTTGGGCAGTGAGTGATTTTCTGATTGATGATTTATTTGGTTACTCCCTCGACTCTTATGCACCTTTGATGTGACATTTTCCCCCCATAAAATATAAAATCACAACAAATCAAAACATGTTTCAATATTTCTTGAGGGGAACTAATTTACTTTAATAACTTACTTGTACACTTCAAAGTTCTGCAGGGCTTCGTTCCAGTAGTACTTTATGCTGTGGTGCGTGAAGTAGTTAATCTGCAGTGAAGTAGAGATTTTAAAAAAGTGATAGTGATAAATCTTTTCTAGACAAAACTTAATCCATCACAGCACATTTCAAAGTAGACATATCCTGTCGTTAGCCACACAGCATAAATGTTGATGACTTAGGCAAATATGCTATGTGGCTAACGATATGAGGCAAAAAATGACACTTAAAAGCATTATTTTGGTGCTTCGGTATTGGTATTTTACGTTTTATCATTTGAAATTATGTCTTGTCTGTGAGAAATAAATAGTAACAAAGAAATAAAAGCGCTAGAGCTGATGAAGACTTGGGGCTCCCCCTGCTGGCAGCTGTGGGAATAACTTATAGAAAATAAACTTTCCGTTTCCATTTACAGTGTGATTAAAAACTGAAGGAATCACACGCTCTGATAAACACTTTGAGCAGTACGGCTCAGAACTGATCTGATGTTGGGTTAAGGACTTTAAAAATGTGGAGGACAGTTTGGAGTTTTAACAATGACACAGTTGTGTACAGGAAGAACAGAACCAAACCCTGACACCAGAGAAGAAGAAACAGAAACATGTCTCCTAAAAGGGAACTGTATCCACAACTCTGTTAATGTGTATATAATCTGACCTGTGCAGAGTGTTCCTGTAGACATATCCCATCATGCTCCTTGGTGGAGAGGCTGCTCTTCCTCTCTCCGGACAGTAGCTCCAGGTTTTCGAACGGTCTTCGTCCTGGAGCGGACATGACGTGGACTCTGGCCCGGAACCACTGCCTGAACTCATCCTGTGGACATCACAGACAGGGAAGGTTTTTTTTAAGCACTTTATGATCTGTAGAACAAATATATTGTTGTTTCAGAGAAGACTGAATTACATATCACAAGAAGCCACGATGCATCAAGACATAACAGGGCCTAAAACAAAACACAGTAACTTAATGCGCAAACGTTTAGTTTTTGTCATGATTTTATTCCCGTTTTAGCCTCGTTTTGATTCTTATTTAGCATTTTTAAGTCATTGTTTTAACATCGTTTGATTAAAGGGACTATACAGAGTTTAAAAATGTTAAAATTAAGTATTTTCCTCCCCCTACATGTTTCAACAATGTCCTAATGTGTAGAATGAGCTCAGACCTGTTCACCACAACTGCCTCTAAAATCCTGCACTGTAACTCAAAAACAGTGTTGCTTCGGCCCGAAGTGCCGTCATGCACGAGCTTAATATAGAAGCTGCAGTTACACGTATGACCTGAGGGGGCAGTAGTGAGTATAAAATGGCTAACTTGCGTCTAGCCCCTTTAAAAGACAAACCAATTCCTTAAATGTTCTTTAAAATTTAGTGGTTTTCTACAATAAATGGATTGATTGTAATTAACCCAATCACTTCTCGAGGACCAAAGTACATTTTGTGCACATGTATCAGATTAGTTAGAGGGGCTGGATGCAAGTTAACCATTTTATACTCACTACTGCCACCTCAGGTCATACGTGTAGCTGCAGCTTCTATATTAAGCTCGTGCATGACGGCACTTCGGACCCGAATTAACACCTTTTTGAGTGACTTTTTGAGGATTTTAGAGGCAGTTGTGGTGAATATGTCTGGGCTCATTCTACACCTTAGGACATTGTTGGAACATGCAGGGGGAGGAAAATACATCATTTTAACATTTTTAAACTCTTTATATAGTCCCTTTAATGTATCCACCTGGATGTTTGAGGATTCCTGTCTCTTATTCAAGCCAGTAATCGAACGCTGCAGTCTTTTTCTCACATCGTGCAGCCCTTGAATAAAGCGTATATATCTGTCAAAAATAATTACACTTCTTAGAATTCATATGAGTAAATTCATTCAAAGAAGTGTCCCCCAGGTGACGGTCTCCTCCTAAACCCGCAGGTGACAGGATATATTTCAATTACAACTCTTTCATGAGGTTGCACAACTCTTTTGTGTGTGTGTGTGTGGGGGGGGGGGGTCTCCAGTGGCAGTACCGTGGAGCGCAGCAGCAGAGTGCGAGCCTCCCTCAGGCTGCACTTGGAGCTGGTGCTCTTGACGCCCCACTGAGGCAGCCAGTACAGCAGCAGCAGGAGCAGGCCGCCCGAACACACCGCCCCCACGGACACCAGGGCCAGCCTCCACACGCAGGGCCGGTACCCCCACACCTCCTGACGGACACAGGCAACAGGGGTCACACCGGGGGGCAGCATGGAGGCCAGAGGAACAGGTCACAATGAAGACATGAAGAACCAGGGAAAGGGTTTTTGTACGAACCATCTCATTTTCGTGGCCCTGGTTGAGGATCTTCACCTCTCCTGTCGTCATGGTGCCGGAGAACGCCTCCTAAAACACACGGGATAAACAAATAACTGGCTTTTTATTTTTCTGGTTATTTCAGCTGGAGAGGTTAAGATTAAGGTGATGCGTTTGTGGAACTCTCGACAGTTTGGTTTTCGTTTATGTTTCATTTAACAACTGTCACTGAGCACAGAATGTTTTTCGCTAACTTCCTGTTGGCCAGTGTAGGGTGCAGACAACTTCCTGTCCAGTGTCCACATTGTAGCGTAGGGCTGTGCAATTAATTGAAAGTCGATTACAATTTCGATTAATACACTAAACTATTACAAAATGTTTAAATTATTTTTTTTATTTATTTATTTAGCAAAGCAGACTTGCATTATTTCACGCCGCTGGGGTTATTTTCCCTTCACATTTCACGTGCCACGGCTCATGCTTTTGCCTGACATAAAAACAAACGGCGCTGTGTGATGATGTCATCAGGCCGCGCTGCTCAGTTTACTTGTGCAGGTGTGAGGGCTGGCCAGCAGGGGGCAGGTGTGAACCAGAGACCTCTCCTTAATCGAGGCAAACTTGAAATCATTTGTACTTTTATGACTGTTCAGAAAACAGAAAATATTCAGCACAGTTTTTTTAAAATTAATAAATGTATAAATAAAATAAAGGCCTTTTTTTTTAAAGGCGACAAATAATCGTTTGAATAATCGTGATTTCAATGATGACAAAAATAACCGTGATTATGATTTTTTCAATAATCGAGCAGCCCTAATGCAGCGCACATAAAAATACAATAACATTTAATAAAAAAATAAAAAAAACTTAAGCCGAGTGCGTTTCATAAAAATGTGTTAAGATGGTGGTGTCATTTTAACATGCTAGCGTCAAATGTACGCTAGCCTTTAGCTTCAAGGCTAAAACACAGAGGTCTCCGTATTGCGCCTGCCCTAAGAACAAGTGCAATTATCGCCACAATAACATAATAGCTATTAACATAACAACATGATGAATAAACTCCCGTTATGTGTTTGCCGTGGAGCCGTGTAAAGGCTCAGATAACAGTGGTGTATAGAGGAGACAGTTTAGCCTTTAGACACTTACGGAGCGAGTCACAACCCGCCAGGTTCACTGAGTCCCTGGGAAACGCAGTAATGACGCCGAGCATCCATCAAAGTGACAAAGTCTGACAAGAGGGTTCATAAACTCAAAGTCCTCACTCAGCCTGGAATATTCGAACAAACTCCAGAAGATGATCGGCTTCAAGATTGAATACAAAATAAATAACAATATGACTCTGCAGACATGTATGTTTTTGGAACAAGTAGTAGGATTTGTCTGACACGTGTGCCGCTACCATCAGATTTGTGTTTAAGGTTTTAAAATCAACATTTCTTTCACTGTGTACAATTCAATACAAGTGTGTGTGAATGTGCTCAGTCATCCAGGAACTTCCCATCAAAGTTAAAGTTTTGAAAGTCGTCAACCGAAAAATCGACTTTTTCAAGCTTTACATCATGTTATTCTGTCATTCCCTCATTAAAAACATGCCTGAAGTGTTGCCTTGGCACATTCACGTATTTTTGAGTAATCTGTAAAAACTCTGATGGCGGCCATTTTAGGGACAGGTTTGCCTGAGTCCTCCTAGGAACGCCCCCACCTCCTGGAGACGCCTCCGAGCTTTCGTCACCAGCCGAGTAACCAACCACTGCCCCTCAGCAGAACCCCCTCCCCACTGATGCCACAGACAGCGTGTGGAGGGGGCGTGTCGGAAAGGCTCAGAGGTTCTTAAAGAGACAGAGGCCTATTTCAAGACATTCACTACAGCCATTTTGAGAGAGCAATTTTATACAAGGCAGTTATTCTAATTTACTGCATTTACAATAGGGCTGAAACAACTAATCGATTAATCGACAACTAATCGATTACTGAAATAGTTGTCAACTATTTCAGTAATCGACTAATCCTTTTCTAGTAAACACAGACTAAAATAGAGCAAAAACGACATGACAATTATGTATTTTGGATGAAAACCTACTTTGCTTTTAAAGTTAGGGTCTGCAGTGTTTTGTACATTCTAAATTTCATAAACATCCGTCTATGTCTCGTCCAATCAGAAAGCAGAATTAGCACAAAGAGCCTCCTACAAATGTTTACTTTAAGTTTACTCCATCAACATGTTTTCAAGCGGCGCCACTTTAGCTTTATATGATAAAAAATTTGAAAAAATACAATTTCCATGCACCTTTCACAGCCAAGCGATTAATTGATTAATCGTAAAAATGATCGGTAGATTAATCGATTACCAAAATAATCGTTAGTTGCAGCTCTACTTTACAGACCAACAGAAGGTTTGGTCATCATCGTAGTGTGATATAGACTGGTGCTGTGTGATTGAAAAAAAACATAATACCCCCTCTTTAAAATAGCAAATCTGCATTCACAATACTTGCCCACTTCTAACTTAATGTACTTCACATTCTACTGAAGGAACCCAAGCATGCCCCTTATCCACCAGCTGTGCAGTAGATGGCAACAATAAAAGCGCCATCCCAGACCCATTACTGGCATGTTAGCAGCTTGTGACTCCCACAAACCTTTGTCCTGTGCCAATTTCTGTCTAATCACAGAGCAGCGACCTCTGCTCCATGCATTATCAGTGCGACTAAACAAAAACACCAATAAAGCAGAAACAGAAGCGTGGGTATCAACTAGTGACCCACGCCCATCCCACAGTAAGAATCTTTAGCCTTATAGTTTAAAGTTTTACAGCTTATTTTTGATCCAGATTCTGCGCTGTATGTTTTTATGTGTTTTATGTTGCACATCAGCACCGTGAACCCGTTCTCAAACCGTGGCAGTAAAGACGATGCTCGATGTGCTCCAGGTAACTTAATACATGATCTAAACACATTTGATTAGATTTCGAAGCCTGATTACAAAGACACAAGCACAAAGTCCATTCACTTTGTTTTCAGAGGTGACGTGGTCAGGAAACGAGCCCATTCAGACGGAGACGGGGAGTAAAGTTTGTAAACATTAAAGGCGGGTTAATATTTCCACCAGCCGCTCTCCTCATCTGGTTTTGGTTGAGTCTTTTGGTCAGTAGGTGTAGTAAACAGCACTTGAACTCTCGCCCCCTCCTCAGGTTGGGGCTCAGGGTGACCACAGTCAAAGTCACCCATTCATGAAAACAAAGGATGTTTAGTGTCTTTTGTTCATTATGTGAGAAAGTGAATGGAAGTAGGACAAGCGTTAAGGAAATTGCACTGATTGTAAAGTCATCCATTATTTACAGCCTCTTGTAGCATGATAACCCAGGTATAAATCCTCATAAAACCATATAAATTTATTTCCTTATGGCAGGTGAGTCCACACTGTTATTGACAGCAACAACTGAGAAAACGTCAATATGAAAATATAGCCGCAAGCGGCGACTATCGGCCCTCGCCGACCGCCCTGCCCCTTTTAGTCTCCCTCAATGTAAATTTACGGTATTGCTACTGCCTTTATGTTTGTTTGTTTATTAGGTTTTTTTCCCCTAGGGTCTTAGTTTTAGGATTTTTGGAATGCGCTAATGTGCCCTCTCGGTATCTGACAAAGGTTTTGTCAGAAAAACAAACAGTTCTTTGACAATGCTGAGAACTCTGCTCTTAATTTATACACTATACAGAGAAAAATGTGAACACCGTGTTCCAAATGATTATGCAAATGACATTTTTCTCTGATTTCCAAAACTGTCAACTTAAATGAGAGTCAGCATAATTTTCAAGTCTTTAACTGGTAAAGGATCATTTAAATGTGGTTAAAGAAATCTCCCAGTGAAAACTAACCTGGCTAACACCAGGCTGCTGTGTGCGCTCGAATTATTTCGAACTGCACAACAGCCTGGAGACCATGGCCCAATTTTCCGGTGGATTTGGGAACCAATCACAGAACGAGGAGAGACGCAAGACAATGACGCGCTATTCGAAAGCTTGTAGTTTATTTACGGATAAAAAAAAAAAAGTTTTTTTACGGATCCAACATAAGCAGCAGACGCGATGCTATTGTTCGATCAAGCTTTAGACCTTGTTCTAAATAATTTAGCTCAAAAGTTTACAGCGGATACTTCATACGTCATCTCATACGATGATACGATTGGCTGTGGCTACGTGCAGACGCATGATAGACTTTTTTTTTTTTTCGTATCGCCCAATAAACGAGTATGGACGATCGTAAACCACACCTCTCCTACGAGAAAATGAATTGGTGGTCCCCAGACTAAATATCACTTGTGATTTTAGTCTGGTGTTAGCCAGGCTAAGTGAAAACAGTATTTTAATATATAATATATAATAATATATATATATAGTAAAAAAACCCTCAAAATCTGCTGTTCCAAATTATTATGCAACTCATCGTTTCAATACATTTTAAAGCTTGTAATTAACTGAAAATGGTCATTTGTTGAATTTGCAGCATTAGGACGTCATATTTACTGAAATCAAATCCTATTTCAATCAAAAACATCTCAACAGGTCAAGTTATATTTTAACATAGAACCTTCTTTGAGCAGCTTCAAAATTCTTAAATCCATTAAACTTGTGAGTTTTTGGAGAGTTTCTGCTTGGATTTCTTTGCAGGATGTTAGAATAACCCTTATGTTGCCTTCGCGGGTCAGTTTGACCCGCTGTTACGTTCGGGGCATTTGGATGCAAGGTGACACAAGGGGGCGCCCTTCCAACCAGTGTTAATTTTGACAACATATTTGAATTTATTTTTAGTCTTTTGACAAAAATGTAATTCTAGTTTTAGTCAAAAATTTAAGACGAATTTAGTCGACTTTGCATTTATAATATTCATTATAATCATATCTAATCTTGTTCCTCTGCTTCATGGAGCTGCTCCACATGAACAAAGCTCAGAGTTTTTACATGATCTGAGGCTCTTTCAGACGGTCAGTAGAAGTTTGGATGATTCTAGTCTCTCCTTTTCATTTTTATTTAGTCTTATTTTAGTCGACTAAAATATCTGGACATTTTAGTCATAGTTTTAGTCTCATGAAAAACTTTTAATTTAGTTTTAGTCCAATTTTAGTCGTCAAAAATAACACTTTGACTAAAATTAAGACTAAATATTTTAGTCGACGAAATGAACACTGTTTCCAACCTTCTCAGTGTAAATGTGAGTTGACTTTCTTCAGAGTGTGACTTTAGGTCAGACACCATGAGTGACAGTAACATGACGCTAAATACAGTGAGCTCTTTGTTTCCAGTAAAAAGGCTGAGGCCTCATTGCTCTTCAGTCAAAGACTGAGAAGTGAAGAAGGAAGTCATGGAGCTTCTCCTTTAGACAGAACTTCAGACTTCTGCTGCATGTGAGAGTCATATCATATTCTGAAACTCAAATATGTAGTAAAAACATAATATATGGAAAATTATTATTACAACTACAAAAAGAAAAATATTTGAAAACCATGTATCTAATCAAAAAATGTTTTTTTTTTAATTTACTCTCATTCTAAAAAAAACACACAAAACCCCCCAAACAAACCCAGGTCATGTGTATCTGCTGTAGGTCATGTTTGTCCCAGTTCCTCTGAGTCGTGGTGCAGCAGGACTGATGTGGACAGATGTTACAGAAGAAGCTCGTGAGATTAACAGTTTCTATAGTAACTATTTTCTCCAAAGTAAAAGTAGATCTATCACAGTCCTGTCCACATCTGTCATGGTCCACCATGACCCACCACGACTCAGAGGAACTGGGACAAACATGACTCTACAGCAGATACAAATGGTTAGGGTTTGTTTGGGTTTTCTTCTTTTTTTTTTTTTAGAATGAGAGTAAATAAAACAACATTTTTTTTTATATTTTTGATTGACTGCGGAATTCTTCCGCAGTCAATTATTGGTTTTCATGTTCTTTATTATTATTCCTCTTCCATCTTTTTCCCGATTTTCTAGAGCTTTCAGCACCTTCATGCTTTGTGCAATTTATGCAAGTTATGCATCAAAACGTTCCGCATGTTGAGGAGAAGGTGCTATTACTTTTGGGACTTCTGCAACTTATGGTTTTTCCGCAATCGGCCAAAATGTCGGAGATTTTTCCCATTGACTTATAATGGGGCTGCCGCAAATCCATGGTTTTCTGCACTTTTTTCTGCATTTTATGCAATTTCTGCACTTTGTGCATGTTCAGCTTCTGCAACTTGTGGGTTTTGAGAAAAAATTGGCCTTCTGCAGTTTTCCAGTTTTTTTATACGAGAGTTTGAAGTTTTTGCATTGGTGTGTATGGGGGGAATCCAGCCAATGGGGAGACTCCAGGCCTTTCAGCCGTTTGTGCAGCTTCTGCCAATCAAGCACTGAGGCCATTTCAACAGTTTGACCAGTTTATGGAATATAAAAGTTTATGCAATATTAATAATTTATGCAAAGTAACCACTTTATGGGATTTAACCAGTTTATGCAACTTAAAAGTTTATGCCATTTAGGATTTATGAATTTTAAAGAGTTTATGCAATTTACAAAATTTATGCAAATTAACCCATTCATGTATTTTACCACTTTATGCAGTTTATACAGTTTATGCAACATGACATTTTATGCATTTTACCAGTTTATGCAAATTAGATTATGCAAATTAAGCAATTTATGCAATTTGAACAGTTTATGCAATTTCTGCATTCGCTTCCCGCAATTCCGCAGTCAATCGCAATGGCGCAGCCATTGCATTTCTAGTTCTTATTGGAATTGTAATAAGAATTTTCCATATATGTTTTACTACATATTTGAGTTTCAGAATATGATGTGACTCTTACATGCAGCAGAAGTCTGAAGTTCTGTCTAAAGCAGAAGCTCCATGACTTCCTTCTTCACTTCTCAGTCTGTGACTGAAGAGCAATGAGGCCTCAGCCTTTTTACTGGAAACAAAGAGCTCACTGTATTTAGCCTCATGTTACTGTCACTCATGGTGTCTGACCTAAAGTCTCACTCTGAAGAAAGTCAACTCACATTTACACTGAGAAGGTTGGAAGGGCGCCCCCTTGTGTCACCTTGCATAGGGTGTCCCAAAAAGATTTGGGGGGGAAAATGCCAGTGCAGTCTCCCTAAAAAGTTTCACTATGATACCATGAAACTACACACCAAATTTTAGCTCATTTGGGCAACATTTACAGGTCCCCCAAGGTCACTGAAGTTTTACCATTATGACATATAGGTGACACTGCAAGCGTTTTTCAAAAGGCAAGGCAAGGCAAGGCAGGTTTATTTGTAGAGCACAATTCATACACAAGGCAATTCAAAGTGCTTCACAGTTGCATAAATATAAGAAAACAAATACAATCAATAAAACATCAACATAGAATTAATCAATTTCAGTAAGAGGCAAGAGTGTAGATAAAATACTTTCAGTTATATGCATTTTTAAGTCTTGTTTTGATTCGCTCTGTCTTGAGCACTATTTTTAAGTCTTGTTTTGACTCGCTCTGTCTTGAGCACTATTTCGCTCTGTCTTGAGCACTATTTTTAAGTCTTGTTTTGACTTGCTCTGTCTTGAGCACTATTTCGCTCTGTCTTGAGCACTATTTTTAAGTCTTGTTTTGACTCGCTCTGTCTTGAGCACTATTTCGCTCTGTCTTGAGCACCATTTTTAAGTCTTGTTTTGACTCGCTCTGTCTTGAGCACTATTTCGCTCTGTCTTGAGCACTATTTCGCTCTGTCTTGAGCACTATTTCGCTCTGTCTTGAGCACTATTTTTCTTGCTCGTTCAAAAGTAAGTTACCTAACCTCTGTTTTTGTCGCTCCTTCTCCTCTGGACATCAATATAAAATTAATCAATTACAGTAAAAGACGAGAGTGCAGATAAAATACTTTCAGTTATATACACGGGCAAACAGAACTGTTTTCAGCCTGGATTTGAACATTGTCAGAGTTGAGGCCTGTCTCACATCCTCGTGAAGACTGTTCCAGATTTTAGCTGCATGAAACTGAAACGCAGCCTCACCGTGTTTATTATTGACTCTGGGAACCACCAGGAGGCCCCTCCCTGAGGTTCTCAGGGCCCGAGATGGTTCATACGGCTCTAACATGTCAGAGATGTACTTTGGAGCTAAACCATGAAATGACTTGTACACAAGCAGAGCTGTTTTAAAGTCTATTCTCTGAGTGACAGGAAGCCAGTGCAGAGACTGGAGCACTGGACTAATATGGTCGTATTTCCTGGTTCTTGTCAGGACTCGAGCAGCAGCGTTCTGGATGTACTGTAGCTGTCTGATAGCTCGTTTAGAGAGGCCAGTGAGTAGGCCGTTACAGTAGTCTAATCTGCTGGAGACAAATGCATGGATAAGTCTCTCTAAGTCTGGTTTTGACACTATTCCTCTGATCTTAGCAATGTTTTTCATAAAACAGTCTTGTATTATTGTTATTGCTAATGAAACATGTTTATGTTCACAGCAATATTTTTGCAAAGCTCTCAGTACTTTTACTCTGCTCACAAGCCTCACAACAAACCCAATAGTCCACTTAAGCTGAACTACATGTCCGCAAGATCGTGACCGTTACACTTTAGAAAGTCCTTCATAACATCTGGACCGTAGGGAAGGCGAGCTCCATTTATTGTTTCGCATGGATTACCGATCAACCATCACCTGGAACTCCAAGTACAGATAATTAACTTATCTGTACTTCGAGTTCCAGGTGAGGCTTAACTGTTTTGGCCACGTTGCTGCAAACAAACATTAATGTTAGACACATTATACTGTGCACAGTGAGCAAACGTGTTTACTGTTTAGGATCAATTTGTCTGGTTTTCAAGCTAGTTTGTGGCCTAAACAGTAAACCCTAGCAAAAAGCTTTTCCTAAATAACTATTAACTTCTTAACCCCCACCTGAACCAAGCACATTTTCTCTAGTTTGGTTTTACCCACATCTTAAAGCTTTTTGAAAGACAAGCGTCAAAACAGCGAAGCAAAGCAACAAAAGAGCGGCAAAAACGTGCTGGAAAAGCAACTAGAGCACAATAAAAAAGCACAAAGAAACACAAAAATAAAAAAGCAATGAAGAGTGGGTGAGCACAACAGACTTCAAACTTTCCAGTCTCGGACTTAACAATATTTTTGAAGGATTTTTCAGAGGGATTTTTTAATATCTAATTCCAAGCTTGATTTATTCAGCTTTGAACCCACCAAAAAACAGGCGGAAATTGAGTTTTTATAGATCTTTTCACTTGTGATTAGTTCATTGAAACAGTACAACAGTAACAATGTGCCATTGATTTACATTAGTTTGTTTTTACCATTAAATGCCACGTCAACGCTGACAGATACGTCACATTTCAACAACTGAACGATATCCCGTTACAAAATATAAAAGGTTAAAAAAAAACGTCAGGTCAGTCGGTGTCAGGGTCATTTCTGAGCGTCATCGGGACTGGAACAGCTGTTTTGTTGCACTATCTGCTCGCTCCGCCTTCAGTCAGCTCCACCTGCAGCTGCGAGTGCGCACAGACTGTAGTGCAGCTCAGTGATGTCGATACACTCGGGTCTTGTGCAGTCACATAATGAAACCACACTTTAATGTTGATTTACTCTACACTTAAGAACAAATTCAACCATTTCAGTATTGCTGTGAGGCACTGGTGCGATCTAAAAACGTCCCTGCAAACGGCCCCACCTGGACGGGGCCATTCTGTGAGTTTACATGTTCCCCCCATGTCTGTGTAGGTTTACTGCGGGTACTCGGGTTTCCCGCACCACTAAAAACATGTACAGTGTGGTTGAGAGTGCGAGTGTCGGACAAAAGTGTCGGGGGTTGTGTTTACATACATGCGTCCCATGCATGTTCATTAACACAGTGTTTTTCAACCTTTTTTGAGCCAAGGCACATATTTTTCATTGAAAAAATCCCAAGGCACACCACCAGCAGAAAATGTAAAAACATTTAACTCTGTAGCCTATATTCAGTTCTCATCAAAGTGTCTTGAATAGGAACACCATATAGTCTCGCGAGCCACAATGCCATTGATCATCACAAATGAGCTACCTGCGGCCACTTACTGATATGGTAATATATGATATGGTTACTCTGCCGATCACTAGAGGGCACAGACATTCAAATACTGTACATTATTTGCGGATAATAATGAATTTATTTAAAAAAAGACAACTAAGTGAAATTGCATAATTTCCCAAGGCACACCAGACAATATCTCACGGCACACTAGTGTGCCACGGCACAGTGGTTGAAAAATACTGCACTAACATGCACTGTCTCGACCAAGTAAATACTGAATCCTTCATTCTTCAGCTTGTACATCTTGTGTAATCAATCTCCAAGTGGACAGTGCAATAAGATGTAGACTGTGATACACAACGTTCATTCAAATTCTTTTCAGTAGGGCTGGATACTGTTACATTATTTTGATACCGGTACTTCAACAATGGAAATGCCTGAATGATACTTTTTCCAGTACCCATGCTAAAATATAGTTCATATTAGAACCATAAAACAGTTCGTTAACCTGGTCTCTCAAGATGTATTTTTTCCTCGGTACCTGCTTTCCGATTGGCACTGATCCAGAAGTACCTAAACTTTTTTTTTTTCCTCAATCGTTCATTAATCGTTTATCCAGTCCTGTTTTCACCGACTTCAACCGCAGAAAAAAAGCGTTTGTGATGCGACTGTCACGTGACCAGACGCATAGCTCGACGCTGCAGTTGCATAGCTCGACGCTGCAGTTGCAGTTCAAACTCTGTGGGTGTATTCAGTCGTTGCGTGCACATGCGATGACTTCAGCCATTGTTGAAATTCTAGTTTATGTAACATTAAGATAAACAATCCCCGTAGAGACAGCGTGTTCTCTGCATTTGACCCCCCACACTTCTACGCCGCTGGAGCGCAGTGCAGCACCCGGGGACCCATCTCCAGATGTGGCGCCAGATGACTTCCATCCATGCTTTAGGAATTCATTCAGATAATGTTTCTTATTTATTTGATTTACAGTGTTTATGTATAATTTAGTCCAGTTTAGTCCCTTTTAAACCGCCCGGGTGCACGTGAGAGGCTAAATATTCTATGAAGTGGTTATTGTGAGAAGTTTGAGAACCACTGATTTCGATCAAAGAGCCTCCTCCTTGTAAGAATTAGGGTTGAATATCTATACAACCGCTGTGTGATGAATCTAGAAAACCCTGCACAAAATCTCCGCGAGTTCTGAAAGTTTCACACGTCTTCACCTCTGAACTAAACCGTCATCTCACTTCTCCGTCCGTCAAAACCACAGCCAGGTCTCGTAGAGTCAAGAAAAACTCCTCAGTCGCTACGAATTGCGTCTCAACGTGCGCAAAGTGTCCCAAAGTCTGACAGCCAATAACTCACCGATCAGAGCTCAATAGTCCCTCACCAGTCCTCGATGGTCCTCATGCCGCCCGGGCCGCGGAGCGATGGAGACGACGCTGCAGCAGCACATGAGACGTGCCTGTGCGTGGAGGGGGAAAGACGAACACGAACGCACGCTGCGCCGCTCGGTTTCATCCGTGGAACTGTTCCCAAACCGGCCCACTCGGAAAGGAAGTGCAAAACAGGATGTGAGGTCATTACAGGACACGCGCTTTGGGCTCAGTTCGCGCAAGTTCGGGTGCGTGCGTAAAAGCAGGTGGGTCCCGTCCTGACGCACGGGGGGGAGGGGGGGAACTGAGGGAAGGGGAAACAAGTTTGTGCGAGGGTTGTCGTTGACAGTGAAGGTGGTAACGATGCCACGGAGGAGAGAATAAAAAAAAATCACATTTAAAAAAGTAAAGGACCCGTTACGTGCCTGCAGCCCTGTGCCATGCTTGTGTTAGCTGGAAAACCTCAGCCTAACTGTACATGTTACGTCAATTCTGTTGTAAAATTGTGTAATCTGTATGCCTACGGTTAAAAAAACACACACATGTATGAACTCAGACCAGACACTTAAAAATGTGGCATGATTTTTTTTATTTCTGTTATAAATTCATCACAATGAGTGTAACAAATGTATAAATAATCAAAGATATTTCTGCTGATGCTCAAAAGGACACTTCATCTGCTGGTCGCACGAAAATATGATCCCAAACTTGACAAAGAGCAGCTCATCTTTCTACATATTCACAGAACAAAAGTGAAGGAATCAGTCGTGTGTGTGTTTTTATCGAGTGTGTGTTTTTATCGTGTGTGTGTTTTTATCAAGTGTGTGTTTTTATGACTTTTTCCATTTGATTTATGGCTTCGTGATTGAGCTCACGCAGAAGGAAATTGGAGCAAATTGCTAGAGTCAGCACAAAGTTTGTATAGACTGAAAATAAACATAGAATTCGATATACGACACTAAACTGCAAGTAGAAATTAGAAGTTGTGTCTGATGCAATGACATGGTGAGTGTGTGGATACAGAGACATGCTGCACCACTGAAATCAGCATCTAACAAGACACATGTTCTATCACTGGAAGCAACGGCTGAAGCTTTAAAATGTGTGTTAATTTAGGATCATGTTTGGGCATTTATTTGCTTCCACATACTGTAGGCAGGGGTCATGAGGGACAAAGATGCGGCCTGTGGGCCACATTTGGGACCCCCGGAACTTCAATCCAGCCCCTGAGGCTTTTTCCGTACTTTGTTCTGATGATGTTAAAAGGCACAAGTGCAAGTGTCTGCACTGAACTGTTGGATTTGGATTAGTTCTACTGTACATTTATGTTTGCTCTGGAACATCAATAACTGAATCAAATCAACACTTTCCTGATTAGTTTAGTTGTGATTTGCAAACCAGCACAACACAGTGTGCTTCTCTCACTTTGACCTGTTTGAAAACATATTTACATGTGAAGGATCATGTTTATGATATTGGCAGATCCTGAATGTAGAACTGCAGCCCATGAACCATTGCCCTCAGTACATTGTTCATTACCTGGAGTTTGTCCAAACCTAAGGAACAAATGAGAGTGATTCACAGAGGCCAAGCTCCAGACTTTTTGTAATGTGTAATTAATGGCCATGTGACTTCAAGAAAAGCGTCCAATACTCTGGCCCTGGAGAGTCAGGCCACACAAAATGTAACACATTTGAAGTTCAACGTACTGAGCCACCAAAATGTAAAAGACCTTTTACTGCCATAGAACCTAACTCTGAAGCTTAAAAAATACAGTTATGGTCAATAATAACATTAGTAAAAATGTTTAAAAAAAAATTACATTCGAAAAATGTGACAAAAAATGTGAATAAATGTTGATTTTTTTATTTATTTATGTCATTATTGAGCGATACATCGATATAGTAATCATTGTGACAGCCCTAACACTTGTAATCACCACATACACATGATGGCCACTGGGAGGCGCCACACGCCTATGCCAGTTAATCCACTGTATCCAGTGTATTCAATCAGCATTTTCAATTGTCTGATTAATTTGTCCTATTTGATGTGAGACTGTTTTTCCTACTGCTCACTCATGACCTGCACTTTGACCGGCAGAACTAAAGGAAAAGACCAACAACTCTGAGATTAGGAGGAAAGACTTTTCCTATTTCAAAATGACCATCTATAAATTGCAATATTTTTTATTATTGTTATTTTTTGTTTCTATCTTGATCCTCTTGAAGCACAAAGAACAAGCTCTCATCATTGTGTCTCTTCTTCATCTTCTCAAACGCCTCGGTCAGAGTGTCCGCTGTGGTTTTCTCATGGAGGCCCAGGACAATCAGGGTTTTAGACGGGACTGGAACAACCATCATAAAGCACGACTATCACCATTTACTGATTGATTTGGTCTGAATGCAGTCCGGTGTGTCACCAACCTTGTGCCGGCTCGGCTTTCCACTTCAAACCAAACTGGACTTTGAGCGGCCTTTTCTGAATCGCACTGTTTTTGGACGACTTCAGAGCCTTCGCCGCATGTGCCACAGACGCAAACTCCACAAAAGCAAATCTGTGCAGGAAAAGACAAAAACGCTGTATCAATAAGTTCAATAAATGCTCTATCCAGCGGTTTCTAATCTGAGCTCAGAAATCTACATCCTGTAACCCGGCATTTCAAACACGTGCAGTGTCTGGTCAGTGCTGTGGACATTATTAAGGTAAGACACTGCAGGTGAATAGAACAGAGCAACAAAATGTGCTTGCCCAAAAGCTTGCTTTGGTGTAGTTTACTGAACAGAACTGTGTCAGAAACCATCAGGTTATAGTCTCTATGTCCTCACCCGAGCTCCTGATCCTTAACCTTTCATGGGGTCAACTGCTACGTCTCGTCCGAAATCAGTAAATTGGTAAGAGCTCTTACGCCAAACCGGATGTGCGTCAGTGTCCGCCATGACAAGAAGCTTCCGAATTGGGCTGTCAGATAGGAAGGAGATACGGAAAGAAGCCTCAATGCTAACCATCATAGCCTCTTTAGCATAGGGACCTCTGGTGCTAACTAACCGGTGATTAGGAGCTATGTGCCATCCCATAATCCACCGTGCCAGTTAATGAACTGGAGCTTCAGAGATGTTTGCCCAATCCGTCCGTCCTTACCCAGGGTGGAAAACACAGGGGAAGTGACATCACCAACAGCTGTTTCTTTACTTCTTCTTCTTCTTGAAGGTTATTGGCGGACTGCAGGCCAAACAACAGCGCATGATGCCACCTAGTGTATTGCTTATGCAGCAACATAGTGTCAAAATCCGCGCAGTAATATCTTCACTTTACTGTGCGGATGTCGAACTACTCCTGATATTATTACGCCTTACAATATAGTTCCACCTTTTATCCGCTTAGAAAATCCACATTGTTTAATTTTGTGTAATTATACTTTGTAGTGGAACACTTCACGTAACCATATTTAAATAAGGAAAACGTGGAAGAGCTTGGTAGCTTCTATCTTCACTTCATTTGGAGCTATAGAGAAGAGGAGGAGAACAAATGCTAACGGCGTCTGTGCTGTGTTTACGTAACTGAGGGCACGCATGAAGACCAGACAGGTTCAAATCAACTCGTCTAAGCAAAGGTAAGAACATATCTCAGTATGTAAAAGCGGTGGCCTATTCCCTAAAGCAGAACTATCTTTCTCATGCCCCTAGAGGCCAAAAGCGCCACTGCAGGTGTCGTAGCATGTTTTTTTTACTCATTAATTGTCCGTGAGAGTAAATGCTACACTGACAGACAAAGGGAGAGAGGGATATTGTACATCCAATGACACAATGGAGATATTTATGTTTTTCACTGTGTGTAATAAAATAAAACCCCATTATTTAATTTATGATTTTGATTTGTCGTTGTGTAGAAAGACGGGTGTGGAGGAAGGGATTTCCTAGTTTATGTTTAAAATTTTAAAATAAAACAATAATGGTCAAATCCATGTGCTAACTTTATTGAATTTAACATGTTTAGCTTTTTGACAAAGGACAGACACATGAACGGCAGTCATTTAAAAAAAAAAAACGTCCCAGTAAATATGGCAGGTACGGCATCAAACTTTGAGCAGACAATAAAAACTAGTGAGTTTTGGAAAACATGCAGAATCTCCCCTGTAAAGCCAAAGTCCAGCGTGCAGAGGCTGAGTGAAGGTGGTCTGGACTCTGTGCAGGAGGATCATGGTTTGATCCTTAACGCTGTAGAAGGACAGAGCTCCTGCGCTGTGGTCCAGGTAAACTCCCACTCTGTTTGAAACTGGACCCGGTACCTCTGAGCCGACGCTGTTGAACCAAAATGTGTAGAGATTATTCTTACACTTTAGAGCCCAGGATTTATTATTCATTCCAAAGGCAGATTCATCATATCCTTTTCTGTTGATATCTTTATATGTTACTGCGATATAAACCCATCCCTTCCAGGTCAACTCCACCTCCCAGTAACAACGGCCCGTCAGACCCTCTCTGCTCAACACCTGGCTCAAAGAACTAAATCTGTGTGGATGATCAGGATAACTTTGGGATTGGTTCATTAATGTTGCTCTTCTGTTTCCCTCAGACAGAGACAGATGATCGTTGATTGTATTTGGGTCGAGTGTAATATCACATGCATATCTCAGGAAGTCCTCTCTAAAGCTGACGGGCTCAGGTTCAGGCAGTTTAAACTCTTTCAAAGTGAGCTGCAGTTTGTCTTTGAGCTCTGACACAGCTCTGGTCAGGTCCTCTAAGTTCCTCCTTGTCCTGGTCTGGATTCTGGACTCTGTCTCAGACTCAGTGCTTTGTGTGGCTCTCACCAGAGGAGGACAGAGCTGTATGAACTGGTTATGGTCTGGTGTGAGGGACAGTGTGTCCAGCTCAGAGAGGGTCCTCTTCAGCTCAGTGACGTCCCGCTGCAGTTTGTCCTGAAGCTCTTGGACTTGCTGTAGTTGGCTCTGCTCATCAGACCGGATCTGCTGCTCCACTTCAGAGCGTCTCTTCTCTAAAAGCAGGGCCATCTCTCTGAAGTCGTCCCCGCTGTGCTGCACTGCAGTCTGGGCAGAGCGGCTGATGTCCTGGGCCTGCTGTCGGAGCCTCTCCTGCTCCGTCTCTTTGTCCTGGAGGCTCTGGAGCAGCAGGGGCCTCCTGGTCTGCAGCTCCTCCTGTCTCTGGGCCCTCTCTGTGGAACAGGACACCGTGTCATGGCCCTTGTGTTGGTCCATGCAGCAGAGGTAACAGATGACCTGCTCATCTGTGCGGCAGAATATTTCCATCAGCTTGTTGTGTTGAGAGCAGAGGTTTTCCTGGAGTTTGTCGGAGGGCGCCACCAGCTGGTGTTTCTGAAGCATGGCCACTTCATGATGAGGCTGGAGGTGGCTCTCACAGTAAGAGACCAGACACTGCAGACAGGATTTAACAGCTTTCAGCTTCCTCCCAGAGCACAGATCACACGACACGTCTCCAGGACCAGCGTAGCAGCGGTCAGGAGGGGGCGCTGTGAGCCCTGTCCTCTTCAGCTCCTCCAATAGATTAGCCAACACTGTGTTTTTGACCAGGACAGGCCTGGGAGTGAAGCTCTCTCTGCACTGAGGGCAGCTGAACCTCACCTGTTGGTCCCAGTGGGTTTGAATACAGTCCATGCAGTAGCTGTGTCCACAGGGAACAGTCACTGGATCCTTCAGTAAATCCAAACAGATGGAACAAGTTATGGCGTCCTGGTTCAGAGCTCTCTGCGCCATTTCTGCTCCGGCTGTGAGTGACTGTGTGAGTTTCACCTTTGCACAAATGAATCCTTGGTGTTTCTGACGACAGAGGCTCCTCCCACCAGCTGCGCCTGCCCAGAGCTGAGCAGGAACCACTGTTTTCTTTTCTTTTTTTCATATCAGAGATTCTTTTTCAGGTGCGCCGGCAATGAGTTTGTGTCAACAAGTAGATTATAACTAACTATAACTTTAAAACTCAAAACACAAAGCATTCAAACAGACAGTATGTAATCCATGTGTTGAATGAATTATGAACTACTATAATTTCATGTTTTCTAGGGCAAAGACAGATACATAAATATCAGAAAATGTAGCTTTACCTTAACATTTGGTGAACGATCGTGATGAACAACTATAATAAACAATAGTAATAAACTCAACAACCCACTTATCTTTACAATTGAGTTTTTATGGTTAGTAAATGTGTCTCTGAAAATTACAACCATCTGGTTACAATTCCAGGCAACAAAAGCTGAGCAACAAAACAACAAACTGAACTCACTGAAGGTGGAACAATATTGTGGGTCAACAATGTAAAACTGAGTCAGATGTTTTGCTCCTGTACATTTTCTATCTGTTACTGTTCTTGCTATTTACTATTTGAGTCTATTGTGGCTGTAACAATGTCATTTCCCTTTAACGAGAAAAGAACAGTTTTTCTCTTATTTTATATCACGAGAACTGATGCTTCTACAACAGGCCGGGGCTTGACAGCAGCCACTGGGACGTTTGGAGTCTTTATTCAGGTTTAGGATATTTTTAATCATTTCATTTGACGCTACAACACAGTCACAACATATATCACAAAATACAATATATTATTAGAACTTCATTAGAATGCTTTTGCAGCTTTGAGCTTTGAGATGTGTTTAATTCTACCAAAAAGTATATTTTAACCATGGCTGTGTCCGAAACTATCAAATCATAGCCTCTATGTCCTAACTCTAGCTCCTCATCCTTAACCTTTCATGGGGTCAACTGTTTGGTCTCTATGCTGTTAATGAACTTTTGCTTCAGCAGCATTTGCCCAATTTGACCGTCCTTACCCAGGGAAAGAGGAAGTGACATCACCAAGAGCTGCTGTTCTTCTTCTTTAAGGTTATTGGCAGACTGCAGGAAAACAAAAGTACAAACCTCCACCTACTGTATTGCAAATGCAACAACAAAGTGTCCAAATAAAGACATTTAAGGATAAAAAAAATGAGCCATCACATTTCCCTTTAGCCTTTTTTTATTTCAACTGCTGTTTCATAAAGCTACAGTAGCAAACTAGCCATGCGGCTTAAGTTTCTACAACATGAGAGCAAATGCACAAAAGCACAAACTGTCTTCATTTAAGCCGTTTACGGAGGCGGCTCTTTAACACAGTGACATGTGACTGAGCTCTGACGACTCCAACATGTGTTTTGTCACTTTTATAAAGTTTGGCTTGTGCACAATCTTATTCCATATATTTTTTTATTACATGTGCGCCTGTCAATCAACAGACAGTGGTTGTGCATGAATCCCTCATGGGTGGGGCCGAGGGGGGCCCCACCCTCCAGCTCATGTTCTCCAGTTTGACTTCACCCAAATCTAAAAGCTTCTTTATGTTCTTCCCAGTGACGGGTCAGGATGGATCTCACACACTCGTAGTTCTGAGCCCAGCGCTCTACATGGAGCTAAACAAGCAGAACAACAGTCTGTCGCTGCACATTCATCATCTCAATATCTTTCTTCAACAAGAAGACAAAGTGAAGGATCAGTTACAGGCCTACAGCCTCATGCCTTTGTAAAATGATGTCATCTACATGCATCAAGTAAAAAAAAGAGTCACACATGTATGAACACAGACCAGACACTTAAAAATGTAACATGATTTTTTATTTTTAAATTCATTACAAAGTTGAGCGTCATTGAACAAATGTATAAATAATCAAAGATATTTGTGCTCGTGCTCAAAAGGACACTTCATCTGCTGCTCGCACGGAAATATGATCCCAAACTTCTTCACGTCAAAATATGACAAAGAGCAGCTCATCTTTCTACATATTCACAGAACAAAAGTGAAGGAATCAGTCGTGTGTTGTATTGGAGTTTGCTGAACAAAAAGGAACCTTGAAGAGCAGCTCAGTTTTTATTTACCACTTTGGTTTTCTTCTTTCCTTTCCCTGAAAAAGAACAACTTTTTATTGCTTTTTTTCTCAGCACAAACACATTAAACTCCAGAATGATTAAGTCAATTAGAAGTTGTGTTTGAAGAAATTACAACATGTGGTTAAAGTCCCCATAATGTGGACACAGAGTCTTCAATTATGTTGTATTTCCTCCAATATATTCATACACTAAGTCAGGCCCGTGGGCCACACTCGGTCTCCCAGTGCTTTAATCTGGCCCCTGATCAATTTATAAATCATATTTCTACTATGTATTATATTGATATTAAAAACCCATTTTACAGACCCAGTGCATTACAGCGTGTGTTGGATTTGGATTAGTTCTACTGTACATTTATGTTTGCTCTGGAATATCAATAACTGAATCAAATCAACACTTTCCTGATTAGTTTAGTTGTGATTTGCAAACCAGCACAACACAGTGTGCTTCTCTCACTTTGATCTGTTTGAAAACATATTTACATGTGAAGGATCATGTTTATGATATTGGCAGATCCTGAATGTAGAACTGCAGCCCATGAACCATTGCCCTCAGTACATTGTTCATTACCTGGAGTTTGGCCGTTCTTGGCTCCTCTGTGCTGTCCTCTCTCTCCGGTGTCCGGGGCCTGGGAGTGTTTGGGCCGAGCGAAGGCCACGCCCACTTTTTTCCCGTCGATCTCAACGTCCTCCGCTGCCTCTTTGGCTCGTCTGCACGAGTCAGTGCTCTCAAAGTCCACAAAGCCAAACCTGAGGAGCAAATGAGAGTGATTCACAGAGGCCCAGCTCCAGACTCATTGTAATGTGTAATGCGTCATTGTTGACTCTGATTTTAAACTTCACAAGCAAATCAATGCTGTTGTTAAAGCCACGCTTTTTTCACCTTCGTCTTTTAACAAAATTTAAACCTTTTTTTTTTATCTTTTAAGAACTTTGAGCAAGTCTTGCACGCTTTTATTTCAACTTGCCTGGACGACTGCAATGCACTTTACACAGGCAAAAATCAGAATGCTCTTTATCGCTTAGTCCAGAATTCTGCGGCTTTTAACAGGAACCAAAAAGTATGAGCACATCTCCCCATCCTTGCGTCGTTAGACTGGCTTCCTGTTTATTTTAGAATTGATTTTAAGATTTTATTGTTTGTTTTTAAAGCTTTGAATGGTCTGGCCCCTCAGTACATCAAGGACCTCATCCACATTTACACACCGTTGCGCGCTCTGAGGTCCGAGGGCCAGCTCCAGCTCGTGGTGCCTGGGACGAGCCGTAAGACCAGAGGGGACA
This sequence comes from Gobius niger, assembly GCF_951799975.1. Lineage (NCBI taxonomy): Eukaryota > Metazoa > Chordata > Actinopteri > Gobiiformes > Gobiidae > Gobius > Gobius niger. Next base: position 26,647,016 of record NC_136864.1, read on the forward strand.
GAGCGTTCTCCGTTGTCGGCCCCAAGCTCTGCCCCCCCACGTCCGAACGGCCCCCACCGTGGAGTGTTTTAAATCCCGTCTTAAAACCCACTTTTATTCTCTGGCTTTTAACACCATGTGAGTTGTGTGATCCTCTGTGACTTTTATTTGTTCGGTTTTATCTATTTTTACATTTTTACATTTTAATTGTTTGATTGTTTGATTGTTTTAGTGTTTTATTCCTATTGTTTTATTTTCTTGTGCAGCACTTTGGAAACTCTTGTTTATGAAATGTGCTATAGAAATAAAGTTGGATTGGATTGGATTGGTGTCATTAATGAGCACGTGACTTCAAGATAAGTGTCCAATACACTGGCCCGAGAGTGTTTGTTTAAAAAGTACAGCAAAGCCTTAAGGGCAAAAATAAAGTTTTACATTAGAAAACTGCGACAAAAAATGTAATAAATGTACAGACGATAAATGTTGAAAAAAAATATCAATTTATGAGACATTGTGACAGCCCTAACACTTGTAATCACCACGTACACATGATGGCCACTGGGAGGCGCCACACGCCTATGCCAGTTAATCCACTGTATCCAGTGTTTTCAATCAGCATTTTCAATTGTCTGATTAATTTGTCTTATTTGATGTGAGACTGTTTTTCCTACTGCTCACTCATGACCTGCACTTTGACCGGCAGAACTAAAGGAAAAGACCAACAGCTCTGAGATTAGGAGGAAAGACTTTTCCTATTTCAAAATGACCATCTATAAATTGCAATATTTTTTTATTTTTTTATTTTTTGTTTCTATCTTGATCCTCTTGAAGCACAAAGAACAAGCTCTCATCATTGTGTCTCTTCTTCATCTATAATGTGGTGCTGGTTTTAAGTACCACTGTGTGCTGCCCCCTGCAGGTTACCTCATGTGTGTACAGCTCCAGTATCTCACTCATACAATCCCATCTGTTCACTTCCTGTTTGACTCACTTCCTTGACAGTCCAGTGTCTTTATCCACAAATATCCGTGAACTGGAGGCTCCCTCAAACGCCTCGGTCAGAGTGTCCGCTGTGGTTTTCTCATGGAGGCCCAGGACAATCAGGGTTTTAGACGGGACTGGAACAACCATCATAAAGCACGACTATCACCATTTACTGATTGATTTGGTCTGAATGCAGTCCGCTGTGTCACCAACCTTGTGCCGGCTCGGCTTTCCACTTCAAACCAAACTGGACTTTGAGCGGCCTCTTCTGAATCGCACTGTTTTTGGACGACTTCAGAGCCTTCGCCGCATGTGCCACAGACGCAAACTCCACAAAAGCAAATCTGTGCAGGAAAAGGCAAACACGCTGTATCAATAAGTTCAATAAATGCTCTATCCAGCGGTTTCTAATCTGAGCTCAGAAATCTACATCCTGTAACCCGGCATTTCAAACATGTGCAGTGTAGGAGATCTTTTTGTTTTGATTTGTTTTGGCACCTGTAAAATGCATTGTTGTACTGTACTCATGTTAAATGTATTTGCAGGGTCCTGGCAGCACCATCATGCCTCCCCTGCCTGTATGTCTAATCCTGTGCTCTCCTGTACGTCCTGGATTCAACTTTTAAAGAATGAAAAATCCAAAATGGACTTTTTAAGAAACCAAACTTAACTTATATAATTAAACAAACCATGCTTTTGTAAATCATTGGCCTGTTCCTTTCGTTTAAGGAAAGACACTGCAGGTGAATAGGGGGTAAAATAAATGTAGAGACATCAATGTGAAACCTTTTCTGTCAATTAAATATGATCAACAAATGTATTGCAACTTTTTTGTGATTTTACGTTTTCATAAAGGGTCATTTACTCGTAAATGAGTAAAATTGTCTATATTTTGGTGACGAAATCTAAATAATGGTTTGAGCCTGGTTTAACCTCTTAACCCCCTCCGGAACCGAGCACATTTTCTCCAGTTTGGCTTTACCCCAATCTAAAAGCTTCTTGGACAAAGAACCAAAAAAACAAACAAACAAAAATATGACAAAAGAGCGACACAAAAGCAATGACAATAAAGGCCACAGAAAAGTGACGAAAACGCAAAAAATAAGCGAAAAAAGAAACAACAGAGCAACAAAATTTGCTTGCACAAAAGCTTGCTTTGGTGTAGTTTACTGAACAGAACTGTGTCAGAAACCCTCAGGTTATAGTCTCTATGTCCTCACCCGAGCTCCTGATCCTTAACCTTTCATGGGGTCAACTGCTACGTCTCGTCCGAAATCAGTAAATTGGTAAGAGCTCTCACGCCAAACCGGATGTGCGTCAGTGTCCGCCATGACAAGAAGCTTCCGAATTGGGCTGTCAGTTAGGAAGGAGAAACGGAAAGAAGCCTCAATGCTAACCATCATAGCCTCTTTAGCATAGGGACCTCTGGTGCTAACTAACCAGTGATTAGGAGCTATGTGCCATCCCATAATCCACGCGCCAGTTAGTGAACTGGAGCTTCAGAGATGTTTGCCCAATCTGTCCGTCCTTACCCAGGGTGGAAAAGACAGGGGAAGTGACATCACCAACAGCTGTTTCTTTACTTCTTCTTCTTTAAGGTTATTGGCGGACTGCAGGCCAAACAAAAGCGCATGATGCCACCTAGTGTATTGCTTATGCAACAACATAGTGTCAAAATCCACGCAGTAATATCTTCACTTTACTGTGCGGATGTCGAACTACTCCTGGTATTATTACACCTTACAATATAGTTTCCCCTTTTTATCCGCTTAGAAAATCCACATTGTTTAATTTTGTGTAATTATACTTTGTAGTGGAACACTTCACGTAACCATATTTAAATAGGGAAAACGTGGAAGAGCTTGGTAGCTTCTATCTTGACCTGTTTTGGAGCTATAGAGAAGAGGAGGAGAACAAATGCTAACAGCGTCTGTGTATACGTAACTTAGGGGCACGCATGAACACCAGACAGGTACTAATCAACTCGTCTAAGCAGATGTAAGAACATATCTCAGTATGTAAAAACGGTGTCCTATTCCTTGAAGCAGTACTAAGTAACTCTTCCCCCTAGAGGCCATAAGCGCAACTGCAGGTGTCGTAGCAAGTTACGATTTTTTTAACTTATTAATTGTCTTGGAGAGTAAATACTACGCTGACAGGAAAGGCGAAGGGAGAGAGGGTTACTGTGCATACAATTATACAATGGAAATATTTTTTTTCACTCAAACTTGGCTGTAAATACTGTTTAAAGTGACGTTGGCCCCCAGTTAGCTTTGCCCGTTAGCATGTTAGCTTCTTCTTCGTGATTTCATTAGTGTGTATTGCTTTCTCCAGACCGGGGGCAGTCAAGTTGCAAACATGGTTTTCTGGCCAGAAACACCCGGGGGAGAAGAAAGACCCTCCAATCATCCCATAAACACTTGTATTACCTCCACAGGGACTACGGAAATGATTTATTAAGGTAAACACGTTACTTAGTACTGCTTTAAAGCAGAACTGTGTATCTCATGCCCCTAGAGGCCATAAACGCTACTGCAGGTGTCGTAGCATGTTTTTTTTACTCATTAATTGTCCGTGAGAGTAAATACTACACTGACAGACAAAGGGAGGGAGGGATATTGTACATCCAATGACACAATGGAGTTTTTTTTTTTCACTCAAACGTGGCTGTATCATATGTGTTGCTCTTCTGTTTCCCTCAGACAGAGACAGATAATCGTTGACTGTATTTGGGTCGAGTGTAATATCACATGCATATCTCAGAAAGTCCTCTCTAAAGCTGACGGGCCAGGTTCAGGCAGTTTAAACCCTTTCAGCAGTTTGTCTTTGAGCTCTGACACAGCTCTGGTCATGTCCTCAAAGCTCCTCACGGCCAAGCAACAAGAGAAATAACAAATGAAAAACACTGGATGTACTGAATGACACGGTTGGTCCATCAAGACTTTATTTTTATGCACAAATATATGACAAAAAGATTCAGAGATTCATTAGTGGAGCAAAAAACATCATTTTCGCTCATACACCGTCCTCCAAAGTCCAAAACTCAGATTTTTATTACGATTTCTTTTCTCGTCTATAACACAAAAATATTGAAAAGTGAAAAGTGGGGCGTGCATAAGTATTCATACAGCATGAATGAATACTTTGTGGAACCCCCTTTTGCTGCAATAACAGCAGCAAGTCTTTTGGGGTTTGACTCTACAAGATTTGCACATGTAGAGACTGACATTTTAGCCCATTCATCTTTAAAAAACAACTCCAGCTCTGTCACATTAGAAGGAGAGCGTTTGTGAACAGCAGTTTTCAGGTCTTTCCACAGATTTTCAATAGGATTTAGGTCAGGACTTTGACTGGGCCATTCTAACACATTAATATGTTTTTATTGAACCATTCCATTGTAGATTTAGCTTTGTGCTCCGGGTCATTGTCCTGCTGGAAGGTAAATCTCCGCCCCAGCCTCAGTTCTCTTTCTGACTCCAGCAGGTTTTCCTCCAAAATGTCTCTGTATTTGGCTCCATCCATCTTCAAAACTATTCTTACAGTCTCCCCAGTCCCCGCTGAGGAAAAGCAGCCCCACAGCATGATGCTCCCCCCCGTATATTTGACACTGGGGATGGTGCAATCAGGACGATGAGCAGTGTTAGGTTTGCTCCATACATAACGTTTTGCATTTGGGCCAAAAAGTTACATTTTTCTCTCATCTGACCAAAGCTCCTTCTTCCACATGGAGCTGTGTCCTCCATATGACTTCTAGCAAACTTCAAACGGGATTTCTTATGGCCTCCTTTCAATAATGGCTTTCTTCTTCCACTCGTCCATGAAGGCCAGATTTGTGAAGAATACGACTTATAGTTGTCCCATGTACAGTTTCCCCCAGCTCAGCAGCAGGACTTCACAGCTCCTCCAGAGTTATCATGGGGCACTTGGTTGCATTTCTGACCAGTGTTCTCCTTGTTCGCTCTGATATTTTAGGTGGAGGACCACGCCTTGGTAAGTCTGCAGTGGTGCTTTACTCTTTCCATTTCTGAACAATGGATTGAACAGTTGCTCCGGGAGATGTTCAAATATTGGGAAATCTTTGTATAACTTAACGCTGCTTTAAACTTCTCCATAACTTTATCCCTGACCTCTCTGGTGCTCCTTGACCTTCATGATGTTGTTTAGTGACCAATACACTCCGACCATAGCTCTGAGGGCCTGAAAGAACAGCTGTAATTATACTGAGAGTAGATTACACACAGGTGACCTCTATTTAACCGTTAGGCCAAGATGTGAACATTCTGGAGTCATTAGGAATGTTATAAAGGCAATTTGATGCACTCAGAAAATACTGTATGAATACTTATGCAAGCCCCACTTTTCACTTTTCTATTTTTTGAAAATTAACAGAATCATGTATCATTTTGCTTTCACTTCACAGTTGTCTGTTACTTCTGTGTGAACGTTCAGTAAAAAAATAAAAATAAAATCTTTATGTTTAGGGTTGTAAACATGACAAAATGTGCAAAAGTTCAAGGTGTATGAATACTTACGAGAGGCACTGTATATATATATATATATATATATATATATATATATATATATATATATATATATCAAAGGTAGTGGATTGACATTGTAAGTAATGATAAGTCTTGAAGTAGATACAACACTGTACTTCTCTTTTAGATTTTTACATCACATACAGATAGTTCTGAAAGTTCTCTCAGTGGATATTCTCCTAAAAACTCACTGTTCGGTGTGTAATTGAAAAAAAAAAACATTATTTAATTTATGATTTTGATTTGTCTATAAAATAAAATAAAGGTCAAATCAATGTGCAAAGTTTATTGAATTTGAAGCTTGTTTTTATGAGTCAGACCGATAAAATCACACATGTTCAGCTTTTTGACACAGGACAGACACAAGAACAGCAGTCATTTTGAAGTCCTTGTAAATATGGCAGGTACAGCAGGAAACATTTAAAAAAAAAAACTAGTGCAGTGTCATGTGAGTTTTGGAAAACATGCAGAATCTCCAATACCGTAAACCCAAAGTCCAGCGTGCAGAGGCTGAGTGAAGGTGGTCTGGACTCTGTGCAGGAGGATCATGGTTTGATCCTTAACGCTGTAGAAGGACAGAGCTCCTGCGCTGTGGTCCAGGTAAACTCCCACTCTGTTTGAAACTGGACCCGGTACCTCTGAGCCGACGCTGTTGAACCAAAATGTGTAGAGACTTTTCTCACACTGTAGGGCCCAGGATTTATTATTCAGTCCAAAGACAGATTCATCGCCTCCTTTTCTGTTGATATCTTTATATGTTCCTCCAATATAAACCCCTCCCTTCCAGGTCAACTCCACCTCCCAGTAACAACGCCCCGTCAGACCCTCTCTGCTCAACACCTGGGTTTTATAACTAAATCTGTGTGGATGATCAGGATAACTTTGGTATTGGTTCATAAATGTTGCTCTTCTGTTTCCCTCAGACAGAGACAGATGATCGTTAACTGTATTTGGGTCGAGTGTAATATCACATGCATATCTCAGGAAGTCCTCTCTAAAGCTGAAGAGTTCAGGTTCAGGCAGTTTAAACTCTTTCAAAGTGAGCTGCAGTTTGTCTTTGAGCTCTGACATAGCTCTGGTCAGGTCCTCTAAGTTCCTCCTTGTCCTGGTCTGGATTATGGACTCAGTGCTTTGTGTGGCTCTCAACAGAGGAGGACAGAGCTGTATGAACTGGTTATGGTCTGGTGTGAGGGACAGTGTGTCCAGCTCAGAGAGGGTCCTCTTCAGCTCAGTGACGTCCCGCTGCAGTTTGTCCTGAAGCTCTTGGACTTGCTGTAGTTGGCTCTGCTCTTCAGACCGGATCTGCTGCTCTACTTCAGAGCGTCTTTTCTCTAAAAGCAGGGCCATCTCTCTGAAGTCGTCCCCGCTGCGCTGCACTGCAGTCTGGGCAGAGCGGCTGATGTCCTGGGCCTGCTGTCGGAGCCTCTCCTGCTCCGTCTCTTTGTCCTGGAGGCTCTGGAGCAGCAGGGCCCTCCTGGTCTGCAGCTCCTCCTGTCTCTGGGCCCTCTCTGCTGCACAGGACACCGTGTCATGGCCCTTGTGTTGGTCCATGCAGCAGAGGTAACAGATGACCTGCTCATCTGTGCGGCAGAATATTTCCATCAGCTTGTTGTGTTGAGAGCAGAGGTTTTCCTGGAGTTTGTCGGAGGGCGCCACCAGCTGGTGTTTCTGAAGCATGGCCACTTCATGATGAGGCTGGAGGTGGCTCTCACAGTAAGAGACCAGACACTGCAGACAGGATTTAACAGCTTTCAGCTTCCTCCCAGAGCACAGATCACACGACACGTCTCCAGGACCAGCGTAGCAGCGGTCAGGAGGGGGCGCTGTGAGCCCTGTCCTCTTCAGCTCCTCCAATAGATCAGCCAACATTGTGTTTTTGACCAGGACAGGCCTGGGAGTGAAGCTCTCTCTGCACTGAGGGCAGCTGAACCTCACCTGTTGGTCCCAGTGGGTTTGAATACAGTCCATGCAGTAGCTGTGTCCACAGGGAACAGTCACTGGATCCTTCAGTAAATCCAAACAGATGGGACAAGTTATGGCGTCCTGGTTCAGAGCTCTCTGCGCCATTTCTGCTCCGGCTGTGAGTGACTGTGTGAGTTTCACTTTTGCACAAATGAATCCTTGGTGTTTCTGACGACAGAGGCTCCTCCCACCAGCTGCGCCTGCCCAGAGCTGAGCAGGAAGCACTGTTTTCTTTTCTTTTTTTCACATCAGAGATTATTTTTAAAGCTGCGCCGGCAATGAGTTTGTGTCAACAAGTAGATTATAACTAACTATAACTTTAAAACTCAACACACAAAGCATTCACACAGACAGTATGTAATCCATGTGTTGAATGAATTATGAACTACTACATTCTCTATCAGTTACTGTTCTCACTATTTACTATTTGAGTATTTTGTGGCTGCAACAGTGAGAAAAATAAAGGTTTCTTACGTCACCAGAACTGGCAGCTTCTCCAACATTATTAGGTCCCTTCAGTCTCTGGTTTGTCTCCCTCCACAGTTCTCACGTCTCATCTTTAACCTGGTCCTTTGCTTTTACGTCTGCAGGGCCACCTTCAGATTGGGCGTCTGAAACGACAGGTTTCACTTTTTATTATATGTCATTTTTATGCATGTACGTGCTGTACTTTATGTGTGTATGGACGGATATGGAAGAGTTTATCATTCCTAAGTTTCTTTTGTCTTTTTTTCTTTATAAAACTCTGTCCAATGATCTGAAGTCGTACATTAATGTTGTTGGTAACACTTTACATTACGGGCCGGTAAGTCCTTGGTACTTACAGTGGTAATTCTAGATACTTATGGTGGAACTGACAGTGGTATATACTAGTAATAATAGTGGTACTTCTAGGTACTTATTGTGGTACTTACAGTGGTGCTATTGGTGTTATTTACAGTGGAAATTCTAGATACTTATGGTGGTACTTACAGTGGTATATACTAGTAATAATAGTGGTACTTCTAGGTATTGTGGTACTTACAGTGGTGCTTTTGGTGGTACTTACAGTGGTAATTCTCGATACTTATTGTGGTACTTAAAGGATACTATAGTGAGAATTACAAGGTATGTACTTCTAAAAACCGTGGTAACTCTTAGTAATGAAGGTTGTACTTCTGGTTTTCCCTCATGCTGTTTTATGTTGTTTTATAGTCACACAATCCAAGAAATTACTTCTGTTTGTAGAAGTACCTCATTTACTACCTATGAATTGCTGCTGCGTTATCCTTGAATTACCAGTAAGTACCATACACTGTAAATTCCAACTAAGGTCGCAACATGAAATAAAGTGTTATAATTACTAAGAGACCTGAAATTTTCAGCATTAACCCTCTATTCCATGTAAGAGGTACATTTTCAAGAGAAAATTATGATTAATTGCTTTTCCATTTTACAGCAACATGTTTCTGCTCCAAAAACAGGGTTTTACAAGTACTGACTAACTTTACATGATGCCAGTAATGATTATTTGTCGTCCTGTTGTGCTCACGCTCAATCTAAAGTATCCATTATCAGATTCTGTCCCACTTACTAGGATTTGCCAGTTTCGAATAATATTGGCTGAACATTGGCTTGACTTGCTTTTCTCTTTATCCAGTACATGGTTTTAGTAACTCTCACTAACCCCCCCAGTGTCCTCTACTGCCCCCCTGTAACGGGAACTTGACTGTCTAGTAATCGTAACTGACAAAACTAAGCTGTAACCTATGCTGCCCGTGATTGGCTCAGGTCATATGTCACATGTACAGAATGAGCCAATCAGGTTGCTCTGAACTGTTTTGAATTCAAAAGAGAAGTGTTGAACAGCCTCAGTGCATCATCAGCAGAAACAGCAGAAAACAGGACCTTTTCTGTTTTATTTCTCATTAATCGACATAAGGTGAGTGTGTCTTTGCATATATTTGTGTTTGCTCTGAGAGTTTGATGTATCGTTGCTATTTTAGTTTTTTTTCAGTATTTTTTTATATTTGAAAAATGCAATAACGCTCTTGCTCTACCTTATAACACATTTGTTTTTTAATTTGGTGACCGCACAGTGGCCTGTCTAACATTAGTGATACAAATTTAAGTAGTAAAGCTCCAGACGTGTCTTTTAAAGACAGAAAATAGATACTTAAGGGTAATTTACTGAGTGTTCTCGTGCAAAAGTGAAGCAGCAGCAGCACAGTCATTTGTGCATTTTTTACTCATGGACCATCTACATATTAGCTTTGGCCATATTAATGTAATACTCATTATTTCAAATGTTAAATCAGGTGTAGCCTGTCCACAACATCTAATACTGCTGGTTATGATTAAAGTTTTTCTTTTATTCCCACAGCTGTGAAGATTTAGAGACTGACTCTACATCAAGGCTGAAGGTAAGACTGCACTGATCAGTGTTTTAAACAGCATGTAATTTAGTAAAATAATCTTTTAAATGGTTTGTGTGTCCAGTGTCAGACTGAGGAGTCCAGCTGTGGAAAGACCTGATGAGACGGAGCTGAACAAGCTGAGGTGAGACATTCAAATGACTTTAGTATTAGTACAAATATAATATAAATATATAAATATCAATCCTGATTTTTTATATGATAGTTTATCCTTATTGTCATAAAACTCTGAGGAAGTCCATAGTCTTTTTTATCTGTTTTTACTGAGCTTGGTGATTGTAATTCTTTGTTTTACAGAAGTCTGAACTGCTGTGAAAACTCTGAGACCATCTCAGCATCCAGGCTATAGGCAAGACGGCACTCATCGTTATATTCTGATAAAGTGGCCATAAGTTGGATGTGAAATAACATTTGTGAATGGTTTGTGTGTGTCCAGTGTCAGACTGAAGAGCAGCTGTTGAAGGATCTGCTGAGGCTGGAGCTGAACACACTGAGGTGAGACAGAGTCAGAGCTGAGATGTTTGGATGAGACAAAGCAACATTTTACCTGTAGGTTTTGGTCTTGCCATTGGGACTTGTATCTAAAGTATTTTTGTTCTTTTTATGTCTTACAGAAATCTGACCAGGCTAATGAAGACTTGAGGGTGATTTACAAAGATGCCCTTCCTCCTGCTGTGAGTCTGCAGAACCTGCTGCATGTACAGAGTCTGTGAAACCTTCTGAGACACTTCAGCTCCTCGTCTTCATCGGCTCAGTACAGACTAATCCACCTGTTTGGACTGATGTGAACTATAACTGCAGAAATAGAGATTTTCTATCATTAATTTCACCTAAAAATGTAAGTGTTTTACACTGTGTTAATGTTAAATAAATTGACTTTATAACTACACTTTGTTTTGCTTTATTACAACATTTATATCTTGTACTAAATTTGTAAAGCTTAATTAATGGGAATAACCAATAAACCATAAAGGGAGCAGGAATGTTCCATTAACCAGTACTAAGCATAATAGTACAGGTTAAGGCCATATTTAAGTAACAAAAGTAATCAGTACTCGGAATTCCCAGTTGCCAGTACTAACATGTCTAGTAATCAGAACTTGTATCATAAGCAATGAATACTGTGAAAGCCGTCTTAATCATACTAGCGTTACTAGTAATCATGGCTTAACATTGGGAGTAATAGTTATGCATCGGGTTTACAACTTATTCCAATTAAGTGCAATGAGTTGGAATTTACAGTGTAGTAAATAGAAGTACAACCTTCATTACTAAGAGTTACCCCTGTATCTCTTAGTAACTCTGTGACTCCCTAACCCTACCCCCAATTACTAGTAATTACCACTTTTAGTGCCACAATAAGTACCACTGGCATTACTAGTAATTACCACTATAAGTACCATGGACTTACCGGCCCGTAATGTAAAGTGTTACCATGTTGTTCTACCTGTAACACATTGTGATATTAATATGAGGTTTTATCACTAAATAGAACCTTGTGCATCTTCAGTCTCAAGTTTAGAATCTTCCAAGTCATTTCCAGTTTGGTTCTGAATTTAAAAAAATGATTGTATCTTCAATTCAATTCAATTCCATTTTTAATTTGAGCATCTGAGTTCCACAAAGTTCTTCATAGGAACAGCTTTCAGAGTAATCAAAGCCAAAGAAAGATACATGTGTAGGTGAAAAGATGAATAAATAAATAACGTCTTCATAATTATATAGTGATATAGTCGTGTGGCAGAATTACGTAACGTCCTGTCTGGTTTGGAAATATAGTGTCCAGCAAACTTGACCAAAGGGCTAAAGGCTGAATTTATGAGAAATGAAGCAGACGGGATTGAGGCCTATGAAGTGCATCGCTGTAGTAATGTTGACCTCTGAACCCTTCGCCTGAACCGAGCACATTTTCTCCAGTTCGACTTCACCCAAATCTAAAAGCTTCTCGGAAAAACATTCAAATCGCGACAAAAACGAGAAGTGAATGAGGATGAAAACACAGCAAAAAGCATCAACAGGGGCGAGAAAAAAGCTGCAACAATGCGAGGAAAAATCTTACATCAGTTTTGTAGGTCTTAGCTTTCAAATGATGCGTTACTCTGGCCTTTAGGCAAGACATTTTTAGATTTGGGTAAAGCCGAACTGGAGAAAATGTTCTGGGTTAAGGCAGAGGGTAAGAGTAAATGTACAATAAATACCAGCACAGGCCTTCTCTTCTTCCAGAACTTCAGGGTTGAGAGAAAGACCATAGATTTAATCATTCAAGATTAGTGGGTCCCATTCAGCCTCATTCATTATAAAGGTCCCGAGTCGTCTGAGAAACTTACATGGCTGCCAAGTCTCCTCCTACGAAGCCCGTTCCTTAAAAGGGCAAAAAGGCGGGGGCGGCTGAATGACTAATCTGACAAACAGCATCACTGAGAATTCAAACTTCATGACGTGACTAAACAAGCAGGTGCAGTTGTAGAGCAGAGTTTAGCAGTAAAAGTAGAGCTGTAGTTATGTTAGCAAACATGCAGAAAGCTAACTGTAGCCTACGTGAACTGTTCTTCAGTCGTTCATTTATTGTTTAACAGGACCCAGCCCTATAGGCGCCGATAATGTTCTTCCCAGTTAAAAAAAAAGACAGGTCAGGATCGATCTCACACACTCGTAGTTCTGAGCCCAGCGCTCTACATGGAGCTAAACAAGCAGAACAACAGTCTGTCGCTGCACATTCATAATCCCAATATCTTTCTTCAACACAAGAAGACAAAGTGAAGGATCAGTTACAGGCCTACAGCCTCATGCCTTTGTAAAATGATGTCATCTACATGCATAAAGTAAAACATAAACAAAAGTCACACATGTATGAACACAGACCAGACACTTAAAAATGTAACATGATTTTTTTATTTTTAAATTCATTACAAAGTTGAGCGTCATTGAACAAATGTATAAATAATCAAAGATATTTGTGCTCGTGCTCAAAAGGACACTTCATCTGCTGCTCGCACGAAAATATGATCCCAAACTTCTTCACGTCAAAATATGACAAAGAGCAGCTCATCTTTCTACATATTCACAGAACAAAAGTGAAGGAATCAGTCGTGTGTTGTATTGGAGTTTGCTGAACAAAAAGGAACCTTGAAGAGCAGCTCAGTTTTTATTTACCACTTTGGTTTTCTTCTTTCCTTTCCCTGAAAAAGAACAACTTTTTATTGCTTTTTTTCTCAGCACAAACACATTAAACTCCAGAATGATTAAGTCAATTAGAAGTTGTGTTTGAAGAAATTACAACATGTGGTTAAAGTCCCCATAATGTGGACACAGAGTCTTCAATTATGTTATATTTCCTCCAATATATTCATACACTAAGTCAGGCCCGTGGGCCACACTCGGTCTCCTGATGCTTCAATCTGGCCCCTGATCAATTTAGAAATAGTATTTTTTCTATTTATTATAATGTTAATAAAAACCCATTTTACAGACCCAGTGCATCACAGCGTCTGTTGGATTTGGATTAGTTCTACTGTACATTTATGTTTGCTCTGGAATATCAATAACTGAATCAAATCAACACTTTCCTGATTAGTTTAGTTGTGATTTGCAAACCAGCACAACACAGTGTGCTTCTCTCACTTTGATCTGTTTGAAAACATATTTACATGTGAAGGATCATGTTTATGATATTGGCAGATCCTGAATGTAGAACTGCAGCCCATGAACCATTGCCCTCAGTACATTGTTCATTACCTGGAGTTTGGCCGTTCTTGGCTCCTCTGTGCTGTCCTCTCTCTCCGGTGTCCGGGGCCTGGGAGTGTTTGGGCCGAGCGAAGGCCACGCCCACTTTTTTCCCGTCGATCTCAACGTCCTCCGCTGCCTCTTTGGCTCGTCTGCACGAGTCAGTGCTCTCAAAGTCCACAAAGCCAAACCTAAGGAGCAAATGAGAGTGATTCACAGAGGCCCAGCTCCAGACTCATTGTAATGTGTCATTAATGAGCACGTGACTTCAAGATAAGTGTCCGATACACTGGCCCGAGAGTGTTTGTTTAAAAAGTACAGCAAAGCCTTAAGGGCAAAAATAAAGTTTTACATTAGAAAACTGCGACAAAAAATGTAATAAATGTACAGACGATAAATATTGAAAATTTTTTTAAAAAAATTACGTGACATTTCTTGAGCGATACATCGACATAGTAATCATCGTGACAGCCCTAACACTTGTAATCACCACATACACATGATGGCCACTGGGAGGCGCCACACGCCTATGCCAGTTAATCCACTGTATCCAGTGTTTTCAATCAGCATTTTCAATTGTCTGATTAATTTGTCCTATTTGATGTGAGACTGTTTTTCCTACTGCTCACTCATGACCTGCACTTTGACCGGCAGAACTAAAGGAAAAGACCAACAGCTCTGAGATTAGGAGGAAAGACTTTTCCTATTTCAAAATGACCATCTATAAATTTCAATAATTTGTTATTATTATTTATTTTCTTTCTATCTTGATCCTCTTGAAGCACAAAGAACAAGCTCTCATCATTGTGTCTCTTCTTCATCTATAATGTGGTGCAGTCCTGGTTTTAAGTACCACTGTGTGCTGCCCCCTGCAGGTTACCTCATGTGTGTACAGCTCCAGTATCTCACTCATACAATCCCATCTGTGCACTTCCTGTTTGACTCACTTCCTTGACAGTCCAGTGTCTTTATCCACAAATATCCGTGAACTGGAGGCTCCCTCAAACGCCTCGGTCAGAGTGTCCGCTGTGGTTTTCTCATGGAGGCCCAGGACAATCAGGGTTTTAGACGGGACTGGAACAACCATCATAAAGCACGACTATCACCATTTACTGATTGATTTGGTCTGAATGCAGTCCGCTGTGTCACCAACCTTGTGCCGGCTCGGCTTTCCACTTCAAACCAAACTGGACTTTGAGCGGCCTCTTCTGAATCGCACTGTTTTTGGACGACTTCAGAGCCTTCGCCGCATGTGCCACAGACGCAAACTCCACAAAAGCAAATCTGTGCAGGAAAAGGCAAACACGCTGTATCAATAAGTTCAATAAACGCTCCATCCAGCGGTTTCTAATCTGAGCTCAGAAATCTACATCCTGTAACCCGGCATTTCAAACATGTGCAGTGTCTGGTCAGTGCTGTGGACATTATTAAGGTAAGACACTGCAGGTGAAGAGGGAGGAAAATAAATGTAGAGACATCAGTGTGAAACCTTTGCTGTCGATTAAATATGAGCAACAAATGTATTGAAAGTTTTAAGTAAGTTTTCATAAAGGGTCATTTACTGGTAAAAATGAGTAAAATTGTTAATATTTTGGTGACGAAAGCTGAATAATGGATCGAGCCTGGTTTAACCTCTTAACCCCCACCTGAACCGAGCACATTTTCTCCAGTTTGGCTTCTCGGAAAAAATGTCACTATAGCAACGAGAAACGAGGATGAAAACACAACAAAAATGTGACCGAAGAGCGTCAAAACCAACAATAAAACAACAAAAAAGTGCGACAACTTGACACAAAGGTTAAGATCCGTCTTGAAGGCCTTAGCTTTCAAATGAGCCGTTATACTGTACTGTTGCTCCCCAGTCGAGTCGCTTTCAGATTTGGGTAAAGCTGAACTGGTCATCCCTCCCCCTTTCTGTTGCAGGCCGCATTAACTCTGTGCGAATGAACATTTTACCCAAGTTTACATATCTTTTCCAGTGTCTACCAATTTTTATCCCAAAATCTTCATCACAACTTTCATCTGGAATGACAAGCCCCCCCAGAATATCATGGACCACTTTGCAACAACCAAAAAAAGACAGGAGGTATGGCCGCACCAAACTTTCAGTATTATTACTGGGCTGCAAACATCAGACCAATAGTCCACTCGCTCTACGGACATCCGGGAGCCGATGCCCCTTCATGGCCACAGCTGGAGGCATCATCTCGCAGCCCCTCATCCCTGTCAGCTTTAACTTTTTCTAATACACCTCCCCCATCTGAATATACTAAGAATGTTGTTGTCAAAAATGCTCAATGTCTCAATGTAAAAAACATCAAAAAAGGTCCCTCAGTTTCCCAACGCTCCACAAAAAAATCCTGGTGACCTCATTCTAGCTCGACCACAAACATTTAAGAGTGTGATTTCAATCTTATACAGCAACATTTTACAGACTGAGCTCAGTGTGACCCTCAATGATGACCTCTGGCTTTCAATTCTCAATAGAGTCCACACCTCCTCTGTCTGTGCCAAACAGTCCTTTATGCAATGTCAAATTCTGCACCGCTGTTTTTGGACCAACCAGATGTTAGCGAGGATTTTTCCTGATGTGAACCCAAACTGCAATCGCTGTGGTGCTGCTCCAGCCAATCATGTTCACATGTTCTGGTCTGGTATTTAACTAGATCAGTATAAACATCTCAATTTGAGCATGATAATCCAAATTTTAGTTGTTTTGACTAGGTAAGAAGTTCTTGGGCATTTGTCCGAGATTATTTCACTTGTTCTGAGATGTTTCTGACTCGTTTCGATACGTTTCGTTCTTATTTCAGGTCATTTTCTTTGCCAATGGGGTAAGAAAATAGTTCTTATCTCATTGGCAATTTTACTTTCTTATTTCAAGCAAGATTTACCTTAGAACTGGTCAGAAATGTCCTCAAACAAGCAAAGTAAACTTGGTCCGATCAGGGAAAGTGTCTGAATGAGTGAAAACCGCTCAAAACAAGATACATTTCCTCAATTCAAGTCATTTAAGCCAATGCTTGATATTTACTTTTTGTAGTGTATGTACAACGAATCGTATCCATAGCCCATGAATTAGCCTTTGTCTGTACCTGTATGTGAGAGAACGTGTGTGACTGCGTTATTAGTATTATTTTTTATTCATTTATTTTTTCTCTTCTTTCATATTTCTTATTATTTAGTTGTTGTTGTTTTTTTCCATTTGTTTGCTCTTCCTTTTTTGTATCTGTTCTATGTTTTAACCAAAATCATTTCCCATGTACAACTAATGAAGTTAAAAGAAAAATAATAAAAATATATATAAAAAAAAAAAAGCTGAACTGGAGTAAATACACTTGGTTAAGGCGGGGTAAGTGGTAAATATGTCACATGTGTTTATTTTGTGACATATTCGTGTTAGAGGATAACATTAAATCGCTATTTATCATACTGGGTCAGGCTGTACAGTCGTACTATCTCTGTCATAGCCTTGACTGTGGTGCTCAGGCGCCCACTCTCTGCCACTGAATGCTTGCGTATCAGTATGACGCTCTGAGAGGGTATTTATCCCTCTTCTGTGGAAGCATAGACAGACTTGAATGGTAGGACTAGCGCAATGTCTCGAGTTCATGTCTCCGGGTCCCGCACCGATGGTAAATAAACTTCTCCTGCATAAGACATCCAGACTGCTGCCTGTCATTCATCTATCCTCTCGAACACCATTGTTATTTCTCTAACAATTTGGCGTCAACGAACATGTCTACAGCTGATCTGGTAGGTGCATTTTTATCCTTTGATAAAAGGGAGGGGGAATGGCCTTACCAGATTCATGCTTGATAGAAAAAAGAACAATGCAATGGGAAACGTACAATTAGTAAAAATGACATAATCTCATGTTATCGGTTAATTCTGGATGTTTGGTTCCGGTCGAGAGTAGGGACTTTAGGTCCACTAGGTGACTGGGGTATTCCGATGCACAAAGCTTGAACTGAAATAGCTGCAATAATCTGTGAAGCTCCATGCATACAGTTTAGAGTAGGTCAGGTTTTAAACTTGTTGACTCTACTGTTTATCCACATAGCCGTCATAGGCAAGAGTGAGGAACACATATTATAGACTATCTTGAGTGTAAAGCTTTGTTTAATGTTAATTTTAGTGTCAAACAAAAGGCCTCACACCGACATAGCCAGGAAGCTAGAATGCTCCAGAAAGCTGTAAACGAGTCTGGGTCCAGGTCACTGGTCTCTATGTCTGGTTTACGGATAGCAAGTGTGGGTCAAAGCAAAAGCTGTGGGCTACTGTGTAAAGCTGTTGTTTCATGTTACTTTTAATTTTGAACTAAGTGCTGAATATTGAGTCGGTAATAATTACATAGGCCGTGTAATTAATTACTAAGGCAGTTGGACTTAGAAATACGCCACAGTCAGAGGACTGTGACCACAGGCTGGTGTGAAAACTTGAATAGAACTATCTGTTTTTAGTGGTCATAAAAGCTTGTGGTTTAATATACATCTGCTGATTTTTCTTCTGACTATAGAATAGTTACAAGAAGTAGAGAGAGTAGTTGTACTGGTGCTAAGGGATTATGGGTAGGAGATGAACCTAGGATATTTTTCTCCTAAGAGAGATAACCCGCTTAGCACCGATTTTTGAGATGTGCACAAAAGAGAGGAACACGTACGCTCCATATACAACCTATGGAGGCTGTTGTGTTTGTTCATTTCTAATCTAACTGTGAAACTCCAGAATCAACTGATGAACATTGAGAGAAATGTAACTGATGGCTATGGCTCTGGATGCAGCGAGTAGATCTTTATTTCCATGTTTTTATATTTCATATTCTGTGCTTCCTTGCTTGGTTTGCTTTGTTTGCTTGGTTTATTTGATGTTTGTTTGAATTTTTTTCTTAGGGCTATAATGGACACACAGAGAACATAAAGTGTACTGAGTTATTTTGCGATAACAACATGCTTATTTGAGTAAAACTGTACATTCTTTGGTAATAAGATTACACTGACACCAACAAAGTAAAATAGAGGCAACACCATCCTCACAGTTACTCAGTACTCACAGCATTCGAGTACACTTGAGCGAGTAAAATCCAGTGGTGGAGGAATTGCTCGACACTCTTACTTAAGAGTGCAGATACAGATTCTTTTTACTTGAGAAGAAGTGAAGGTATCTGACATGATTTTGACTCAAGTAGAAGTGTTGAGTTATGCATTGTGGAATGTGCTTTATAAGCGGAAGGTGAAGGTATTTAAGAGATTATTGTGCAGGATTTTAAAATCATTTGAATCTGGTTTAAACAAGGTCTAAAACAAGGTTTAAAGGAGTAAACCATTGGACTAGGTTTGAACCGGGTTTAAAACAAGGTTTAAAAGACTAAACCACTAAACCAAGTCTAAATTGGGTCTAACCAGTTCATCGTAATGAGGTCACTTTGAAAATAAAATGCTTTACTTTTAACCCAATTGAAAAATATAGTGAAGTAAAGTAGAGGTTCATTCATCATAAATTTACTAAAGAAAAGTAAGATGCCCATACTTTTACCTTTTGCTTGTACTTGTGCTTTTACTTTGTTGCTTTCCACCACTGCACTTGAGCGAGTAAAAACTAAATTATTTCAAAGTAATGTTACTCTCACATAAGTAATTTGCCAGAGATTTCACCTATATCTGGACTTATAAGTGAAGGTCTTGCTGTATAACACCGACCGTGTTCACAAGCAACAAACTACGAGAGTAGAGAGTTTTCACGGACACAGGGTCAAAGAAGAACAAGGGTCTGAATGAACAAAGTAAGGGATCTGTCAGTTTTATACAAAGGACAGATTGTGTTGTTAGGGGTGACCTGATGCTGTTCGGTTTCTTTGACATTCAGCAAGATGCAATGACATAATGTTAGACCAAATTATGAACATTTTCACTTATTTCAAAGTAAGAATAATTCAGGGAGAGTGATGCTCACATTTTGTGTCTCTGCCTTGTCTCCTCTGTCCACATCTACTGTTTCCCCTATCTGTTATTGTTTTGTCTCTGTCTGTGAAGGTCCATGAGCAGAGCGTTCCTGATAAACTCTTGCCTCGGAAGATTGTTGAGTCAGTTTAACAAAACAAAATGCCAACATTGTTTGCTATAACTATTTCATAGAATAGGGGGGTATGCTTTTGAATAATGATAATGCATTGGTAAAGCAATGATACAAGTTAAGAGTCCCCGTAGGGTAAACAATGTCCGCATTTTGAATCACAATCAATTGATGTTCACATGACGGTGATGATGAATTGAAAAATGTGTTATTTTTGTGAATTGATGCTGCTTTATAATCTGTTACAGGCCACAGGAACTGTGTGGAGGACTGATTTCCGGTGTCACAATGTCACAATGTCTCTGTTTTAGCTGCAACTTGTGAGTATAACAACTGGGTTTTAAAATACACAAGGAAAAATTCTATGAGGGAAAGATGTATAACTACAAGTAGTTATGTTAGTAAAAGGTATGACTTGGGTGTGATGAGCAATAAAAACAAATGATATTGATCACAGTCAGACAAATTTAAAAGTAAAATGCGCACAATCGAGAAGTTGAAATGGCTTGCATTTTTAGTTTATTAGCCCAATAATAGAATAGATGGATAAATGTTGTTCTGCTGTGATTTGCTTGAGAAGCCTGAGTTTGTAGGCCTGGTTCTAAAAGTACCAGGACCTGAAAAATATTATATTTTGTTATTTTGTCTTCACTGTTTAGACTTGTGGTAAAGTGAAATTTAACTCTGTCTTTCTAGGCTCTGAATGTCTATATAGGCTCTCAGTTGTACAGGAGTTGCACATCGTTAATCTTTATAAAAGATTTGAATATTGAGAGATGCCCAGATTACGGCAGGTTGGCTTCCTGGTTCCTTTAAAGATAGTTTAAGTATTTGCTTTGTTACATTTTGTGCCCAAGATTAGATTGGAGTAGTCAAAACACTTCCTTTGCTCTTCTAAGTAATGCCTCGAGAACAAGGTTCAAGACAAGGTCAGCTGGAGTCCAAACTGTGTTTAGGAGAAACATATTTGCGACAAAGGTAACCAGAGGTTTAGAATGCAAACTAAGTGTCTTAATAAATTCCAACATTAGTCGGAACAGTTGTTCCCAAAGTAGGGGTTAGGATCCCCCAGGAGATAGCGAGCACTGAGATAATATGAATTTTAAATAATTCCTAATTGCAAACAGCACTGATTTGAATATAAGAGGTCAAATAAAAGAAAATTATGCAAATAATATAAAAGAGTTTAAGTGTTGTTTTGCTTGACATTGTCTAAATTACTAAACACTTTATATCTCGAATAGTTCGCAAAGGGTTTTTGGGGGTCCTGACCAGAAATGTGTAAATTAAACTTTAGAGACCAATTTAATTTAAGTCTGGAATAGACAATTGAATTTAATATAGTAAAATATAGTTAAAGATTTAAAGAAAACTTGTAGTACAGTATCTCAATTCTTGATGTTTTAATCTTAGTGATGTGGTTTTAAGAACCTAAAGGCAACTAAAATTAAACACATTAAAGACAAAAGGAGAAATGAATAACACTATGCTTACTTTCAAGCATGCTGCATTGACTCTTTTGAGGATGGGCCTTTTTTGATAAAGTACAGAATTTTTGCTTTTATTTTTGTGATGCTTTGCGTAATAGGACATGCTGAATTTTGTAGGTTTTAGATTTTAGATTTTACTTTGCCATTTTTGGTGGTGATGGGAAAAGGCAAGGGCCTGTTGCGCGTTGCGTGGGCATTGGTCCAAGTGCATTGCTCAAAGACCCTGAAATGAAAGTTCACCGAATCGATAGTCTGCCGAAGAGAAAGTCCGCCAAACTGATCGTCCACCGAACTGAGAGTCTGCTCTGCCTCGCTGAGAAACTGTCCTCGAAAACATGCCAACAAAAGCCCCGCTGCTGCTGCCCCTCGAAAGCCTTGAACAGTCGTCTGCAGGAGGACTAGTGCTCACAATTTGCCCAGGTCTGATGCCTTGCTCTCTGTACCACTTGGACCTACATTTTTTAAGTTTTTTTGCTATATACTTATTTTATATTTACTTTTTTTTAGCAATTTTTGGTGTTTTTGCCGATGGGTCAGCGGCCCATGGGATCCTCTTTTGCTGCGATTTATAATTATTATTTTTTTTCTCATTTTGATATTTTTGACTATAGAATGCTCAAATTGGTCAATGAGTCTGCATCTTAAACAGCAAAAATAATCAAGTTAAAATAAATAAATAAATACATTTTATTGGATATTTTAAGAGATAACAATTTTTTACAAAAATAAAATAATAAAACGACAGACAGAGAGATTTGAATGTTCAGTCAGTAATAGTATGCAATAAACAACATTTTAGCCTCTCAAAAATAGAGTAATTCCCAAATTACTGTGTAGCGCAGTTGCATTGATCTGTAACAGCCGATAACATAACTTTGAAAGATAAATATCCACAAGTTACCACTCGTGTGAAATAGTTTTGTTGATAGGACTGTAGGGATTAATTTTTTGTTAGTACCCAAGGAGGGTTAAGGCTTAACAATTTGTTGTTTGTGTTTATGTTCTTTCTGAACTTTCTGAAATTGATAAAAGATGTCGTGAATTTAATTTAAGTAAATTGAGTGAGTTCTGCACAGAAATTGACTGTGCAGTTGATTCTGGATTTTGTTGTTGGTTTCGGTTTTAGGTAAAATGAGAAGTCCTAAATTTTGATCAGTGGAAGATACTGGTGTATGTTAATTTGAAGCGTTTATGATAAAGGTGATCATTTACATTGGAAAACTTTAGGATGCTTAGGTTGAAATATTGTGTTGTTTGCCAAGAATTGTCAGTGGAGGCTGAATCCAGATTTGAACGCATCGTGTGTTCTTAGATTTTAGATCTGAGGCTGTGATTTCGAGTTGTATGCAGCCTAATGAAGAGGTTTGCATACAGTGTAAGTAAAGCGGTGTCTTCAAATTTGAAAGTTGTGCTGGCAAACATGTTTTATTTCGGACTAGCAAGAGTTTTCAGTGTAATCCAGTATCTCAAGAGTCAGTCAAAAGGCCACACTTATGGCCTCAAAAGTATATTGCCCAGTTTTCAACACTAATCACGACTCTGGGTGCACACGGAGCTCGTTATAATTGTTGAAAAAGAGGAGGGGCCAAGAAGCAGAGGAGATTTGCTCTCTGTAGAAATAATTGTGACTCTTTCTGATCTAAATAAACAAATAATGAGAAAACAAAAGTTACAGCAAGTAGTTTAATTTCAAGTCTAAAACCTGATAATTAAACACAGGGAAAGTATCAGAAATAACGCAACATAATAAAGAATGAAGAAAAGTTGTGTAAGTGAAACCCAGTTGTTCTGAAAATAGGAAATGTGTAATGCCATTATTGCTTAATACTAACATACTAATGCCATGATTTAATTTCTTATATTTACTATAAAATGATATTAAAGAGTGTGATTGTTTTGATTGTGAGTGTGTAACATGTTTTAATCCATATTATTTCCAGGTTGATAACGTTAATTTCCCACAGAGACAGGGAATTTACAGGAGGAATTCTGATGCAGGAGGGTCTGATTCAGGACAGGAGCTGATGAGCCGAGAACAATAATACCAATGGCATGATCAAAGATGGCCTTATGCAGGCCGGTGTGTGCTTCTTTATTGTTGCAGGAGGCAACGTGGAAGAAGAAAATGTCGGTTTGTTCTGGATGTCTGGAGGTCGTGCCTGAGCATCAGTATCCTTTGTGTATCTATTTTGTGTTTCCAAGCAAGAGAAAGAAACACTTATTATCTCATCAAATATTTTAACTTGCGAATGATAGTAATGATTGATATTCATGTCATGATGGCTGAAGCTGACTCTGGTGAAAAGTCATACTTAATCGGTAAGTTTGTAGAAATTATACTGATGTGTTGATGTTTGCAAGGTATAACATTCTTTCCACAGGCGACCTGAGAGACAGGTTGGATCTGGCAGGAAGGCAAACACACATCCATTGGAGTTTGAATAAAGTTTAAATGGAAAGATTCATCTTACACACTCCCATTGTTCTTACATTTACTTGATATTTCATTATTATTTTCATTTATATATTTATAAGTGCTTTCATTTTATATTTACATTTTTTACATTAATTATTTTATATTTTATTATTCATTTCTCATTATTATTTTCATTTATATATTCATAAGTGCTTTTATTCTATATTTACATTTTTACTTGGCTATATTTACTTATTTCATAGTTGTGTGTATTCATATTTACTTTATATTTGACATTTATTATTTTATATTTTAATACTCTTTTATAGTTAATAAGCTTTCATGTATTTTTAATTTTACAGCATGTATTTTAGATGTAGTGTTCATTTATTTAGTGTTTGTTTATTCTTTTCTGGCCATATCACTGAAGTCCGTCACTAGTGGCCAACACCGAGGGAGCGTTAAAGCCAGAATTTGGCATATAGATTGATTAGGACTTAGTGTGAGGCTAGATATATATTTTTTAAAAATACTTTATTTCTATATTTACCTATTTTTTATTATTATTATTATTATTATTATTATTATTATTATTATTATTATTATTATTATTATTATTATTATTATTATTTTAGCATTTTTTATTTTTCTATTTTATTCTTTCTATATATTATTACTCATTTTGGTCCAGTCAGTTTTCAGCTTATATTTTGATTTTGCATTTATATTTTTTAATCTTTGGTGCTTATTCTTTATGGCTTAGTTATTCAACTTACCAATTTCACTTTATTTCAATTCATAACTTTGCAGGTACAGATTCACAAGATAAAAGGGCAGGTATTCAATACTTGGTTATCTTGTGGTGAGGTTCTTTCATGTTATGTTTTGTGTGTGTTGCTCATTGCAGGTATGTTCAGGTCAAAAAGGAAGGGTTTTAAGCTCTATTTCAGAGGCCATTACGCCTGAAGTATAAGAGGATTTAATATATTTTGTCCTGAATGATGGTTTCTTGCATAGCAGTTTTCAGTAACATTATTTTTAATCTTGATTAAAACATTGGAAGCAAGGGATAACAAATAATAAGGCTTACGATCTCGTTAGATTTGAATTTTACGGAAAATTCATTGTGCACGAGTGTATGAGCTTGCACCCTTCTCAATGGACGCTGCCAATTCTCCACGCCATTCTATTTCAACCTGAAGACTTGGAAGACAATAGGGAACTCTTGGTGTGTGTGGGCAGAATAATCCCAAAGACACACCAAGAGGTGTTACGGCACGATAGTCTACTCGTGATCCGTATAGATCTGAAGCACCTGGAGGTGTTTTGACGGGCCTCACAAGTATTGTGTTGAAATTAACCATCCGGTATGAAGATTGTTTCATGATTAATAGTTTGCTATGAGCATTCTCTTAATATGTGAATATGATTTTCATGAGAATTGATTGATTCATATCTTTGAATATTGTGTTGTGTTTGTATTTTATTGTATGTACATTTTCTGACTTGGACCAATAATATATCATTTGCAGGAGAAACTGATTGGCGGCCATGATCTTTTACTTATCCCTGATAATTGGCAATCAGGTCGGGGATTTGAGGTTTGGTCATGGTACCCCCTTTTACACGCCTTTAGTACTTGATTCATGTGTTTTATTGGTAGCAGTATTTGCCCCGATTGGGTGATTAGTGAATCTAATGATGCACATGTCTCAGTACTTTGGGGTCACTGGGAGGGGGGTCATTTAATTCCATCACAATGACCCGTATAACTGTGTACTGTGGTACTTTACATGAAGTGTGTTGAATGTTGTTTTGAAATGTCAATTCTGTGTATGCTTCCACTTAGGGCATAGATAAACCATTTGAATTTTGATTTTATTCTAAAATCTTGGTTTTGGATTAAATTGAAACTTAGGTAGTTGATTCAGGTTTATTTTTAGGCTGGCGTTTAATTTTGATTTTTTCACTTAGTCAAAACCACTAGAAAGCTGTAGTTTTGAAAGGGAGGAGTGTTAGAGGATAACATTAAATCGCTATTTATCATACTGGGTCAGGCTGTACAGTCGTACTATCTCTGTCATAGCCTTGACTGTGGTGCTCAGGCGCCCACTCTCTGCCACTGAATGCTTGCGTATCAGTATGACGCTCTGAGAGGGTATTTATCCCTCTTCTGTGGAAGCATAGACAGACTTGAATGGTAGGACTAGCGCAATGTCTCGAGTTCATGTCTCCGGGTCCCGCACCGATGGTAAATAAACTTCTCCTGCATAAGACATCCAGACTGCTGCCTGTCATTCATCTATCCTCTCGAACACCATTGTTATTTCTCTAACAATTCGTTACAAAGATCTTTTCAGACGGGATTTTGGATCTTGTTTGGTTTAAATAAGCCGGAGAAAAATGATGCAAAAATTCAAATTTCGCCTTGTTTTTTGAGGCTCGAAACTCAGTAAATCAGTCTAAGATATGGAAAAATTCCCTCTGGAGAAAAGTGTGAAATACCTCGAGTCCATGATGGAAAAGTTCAAGTCTTTGGAGCGACTGAAGTGGAGATATCGTTGCAAGAGTGTAAAGAAAAGCTCTTTCTTCTTGAGTTTGCTGCAGCCGTCTCCCACAAAGGAAATCGCAGACTTGGATGACGGAGTCTTATCGATGGGATTCCCTGCAACACGTGGATACCAAACCTGCATAAAAGATTTACCCCTTGGATTTCCCGTCGCTCTGAGGAATGCGGATCTGCGCGGCGCTCTTGAAGATCTTCTTGAGGAGTTTGGGCTGAACTTTGACTGGCAGGTTCCTCACAAACAGAGTGTCGCTGGGAGGAGCTTCTGCTGTGGAGGAAGAAACCGGTGAACACGAGCTTTTTCCCACTCTCCATCTCATTCACACTGATGATACGGTCAGGAGGAGCTGGGGAGCAGGGAGAGACACTCAGCAGATTGTGGGAGCCGCCACTAAAACCTACAGTGTTCCAGGCATTGATTTGTCTTCTGGTCTGTCGCTGGAGTTCTGAGAAAAGCCACTAGAGGAGATTCAAAGATTACTCAAAGATGAGCAAGTGGGTCGAACACACAGCTCCAGGTATGTTTTCGATGAGAAAAAAATCATAACGTGGTAAAAAATATAAGTTTGCAGAATTCTGTGAAGTTTCAACGTGGGAACTTTCCCATGGGAATGAACGGGAATTTAAGGGAATAAACGGGAATGAACACATGTGAAGGCGGCTCCTTTAGACAAACCTAAACTGAAGCGTGAACATTTTAGTTGATGTTGATACAAATAAATAAATATCGCAGCAGAGATGAAGTCAGGGCGATAAAACTTTGCCGTTTGTCTCAACACTTATTAGAAAGAGCTTTAACCTCTTAACTCCCGCCTGAACCGAGAGGATCTTTTTCCTCACGTCATCAGATTTTTTTTCCATCATTTTTTTGTTGGGTGTTCAACTCATTTTTGTCATTTTTTGTCATTTTTTTCATTTTTTTATCACATTTTTGTCATTTTTTTGTGACATTTTTGTAATTTTTTGTGAATTTTTTTGTGACATTTTTGTCATTTTTTCGTTAATTTTTTTATTACATTTTTGTCATTTTTTTAAAATCATTTTGTCATTTTTTTGTCCAATTTTTATTTTAATTTTTTTTATTTTTTGTCCATTTTTGGCATTTTTTGTCAAATTTGTATCACATTTTTGCCACTTTTTCATCAATTTTTCGCCACTTTTTTGTCAATGTTTTCTCACTTTTTTGTCACATTTCCATCAGTGTTTTCATCTCAGTTTTGTTGCACCTTTTTTCCAGAAGCTTTTGGATTGGGGTAAAGCCAAACTGGAGAAAATGTGCTCGGTTCAGGTGGGAGTTAAGGGGTTAAAGGAACTACACCTGATTTTTTTTCTTGTCATGGAACAACATTATGACTTTTAGTTTATTGGAAACTCTATTTCATGAACTTACAGGCTGGTTTTCTTGCATTTTTGTAAAAGTGACCCTGCAAAATTGTGAAATGAGCGTAAAAACACATCACATTGACTTTGCTCAATATCCCACTTTAGGAACTGTATTTGTATATTTGATCGTCTTCTGCATTCGACACATTCATCATCAAGTATAACGTGATTCCTGCTGTTGTTATCACTGTGTTGCCACATCTATGAGGCAGATAAAGTCCACACTCACTTGGCTTTGTCCAGTCGAATGTCCTGCACCAGGAGAGACTGCGTCATGAAGTCGTTTGCTAAAGAATTTCGGATTTCCTCGTAATATTTAGAGTTGTCCAAGTTTCCAACATAAAGGCAGTAACCTACAAACAGAGCTGTTATCAACCTCTCCTCTGTTACACATTAGCTCCATTCTAGCTTTACATTCACTGAACCAGGTCTTGAAGAAGAAAGACACAATTCTTCCTCTGGTCGTCAGTAAAATGGACCCCAAGGAAAACTTTTGGATAGAGAGACTTTAGAGACACGTTTATTCAAGATGAGCCTCATTCAAAACACATCATAAATCTGCACTCGTGCTCTTTCTATGCAGATATTTTTATCATTAGGTTTTTTGTACTATATTGTTATTACTACAGTGAAGCTCAGACCAGACTTTATACAGAAACATACTACTACTACTACTACTACTACTACTACTATGTTTGGTGGGTAAAGTAGATAAATAGATTTACCTTGACATGTTTCAGCATTGGTAATAACTTTAAGCTTCTGGTAAATGACTTTTAGAAATCAATCCTAAAACTAATGAGCTTTAATTTTACAATACAGTTTTACTGGACACTAATGTAGATGTAAACTATTCAAACTGCACCTTTTTCATTAAAACACGGCCAAGCAACACGAGAAATAAGAAATGAAAAACACTGGATATGAGGAATGACAAGGTTGGTCCATCAAGACTTTATTTTCATGTTCAGATAAATGACAAAAAGATTCAGACTCATTAGTGGAGCAAAAAACATCATTTTCCCTCATACACCGTCCTCCAGAGCCCAAAACTCAGATAAAACCCCATTATCTGACTGCAGACATAGTAAAATAATCCACTATCAGGGAAAACTCAGTGACATTATAGAAAACATTTACTTCCTTTGACATTTTGAAGTAAATGAGCACAGACTAAAACAAAGTTATTACTTGTTTAATTTATGATTTTGATTTGTTCTTGTGTAGAAAGTCGTGTGTGGAGGAAGAGATTTTCTAGTTTGTTTAAAATGATCAAATAAAATCAAGGTCAAATCCATGTGACTAAGTTTATTGAATTTGAAGCTTGTTTACGAGTCAGACCGATAAAATCACACATGTTCAGCTTTTTGACACAGGACAGACACAAGAACAGCAGTCATTTTGAAGTCCTTGTAAATATGGCAGGTACAGCAGGAAACTTTGATCAAACATTTAAAAAACTAGTGCAGTGTCATGTGAGTTTTGGAAAACATGCAGAATCTCCCCTGTAAACCCCAAGTCCAGCGTGCAGAGGCTGAGTGAAGGTGGTCTGGACTCTGTGCAGGAGGATCATGGTTTGATCCTTAACGCTGTAGAAGGACAGAGCTCCTGCGCTGTGGTCCAGGTAAACTCCCACTCTGTTTGAAACTGGACCCGGTACCTTTGAGAGGACGCTGTTGAACCAAAATGTGTAGAGACTTTTCTCACACTGTAGGGCCCAGGATTTATTATTCATTCCAAAGGCAGATTCAACACCTCCTTTTCTGTTGATATCTTTATATGTTACTCCGATAAAAACCACTCCCTTCCAGGTCAACTCCACCTCCCAGTAACAACGCCCCGTCAGACCCTCTCTGCTCAACACCTGGGTCCAAGAACTAAATCTGTGTGGATGATCAGGATGACTTTGGGATTGGGTCATATGTGTTGCTCTTCTGTTTCCCTCAGACAGAGACAGATAATCGTTGGCTGTATTTGGGTCGAGTGTAATATCACATGCATATCTCAGGAAGTCCTCTCTAAAGTTGAGTTCAGGTTCAGACAGTTTAAACTCTTTCAAAGTGAGCTGCAGTTTGTCTTTGAGCTCTGACACAGCTCTGGTCAGGTCCTCTAAGTTCCTCCTTGTCCTGGTCTGGATTCTGGACTCTGTCTCAGACTCAGTGCTTTGTGTGGCTCTCACCAGAGGAGGACAGAGCTGTATGAACTGGTTATGGTCTGGTGTGAGGGACAGTGTGTCCAGCTCAGAGAGGGTCCTCTTCAGCTCAGTGACGTCCCGCTGCAGTTTGTCCTGAAGCTCTTGGACTTGCTGTAGTTGGCTCTGCTCTTCAGACCGGATCTGCTGCTCCACTTCAGAGCGTCTCTTCTCTAAAAGCAGGGCCATCTCTCTGAAGTCGTCCCCGCTGCGCTGCACTGCAGTCTGGGCAGAGTGGCTGATGTCCTGGGCCTGCTGTCGGAGCCTCTCCTGCTCCGTCTCTTTGTCCTGGAGGCTCTGGCGCAGCAGGGGCCTCCTGGTCTGCAGCTCCTCCTGTCTCTGGGCCCTCTCTGCTGCACAGGACACCGTGTCATGGCCCTTGTGTTGGTCCATGCTGCAGAGGTAACAGATGACCTGCTCATCTGTGCGGCAGAATATTTCCATCAGCTTGTTGTGTTGAGAGCAGAGGTTTTCCTGGAGTTTGTCGGAGGGCGCCACCAGCTGGTGTTTCTGAAGCATGGCCACTTCATGATGAGGCTGGAGGTGGCTCTCACAGTAAGAGACCAGACAGTGCAGACAGGATTTAACAGCTTTCAGCTTCCTCCCAGAGCACAGATCACACGACACGTCTCCAGGACCAGCGTAGCAGCGGTCAGGAGGGGGCGCTGTGAGCCCTGTCCTCTTCAGCTCCTCCACTAGATCAGCGAACATTGTGGTTTTGACCAGGACAGGCCTGGGAGTGAAGCTCTCTCTGCACTGAGGGCAGCTGAACCTCACCTGTTGGTCCCAGTGGGTTTGAATACAGTCCATGCAGTAGCTGTGTCCACAGGGAACAGTCACTGGATCCTTCAGTAAATCCAAACAGATGGAACAAGTTATGGCGTCCTGGTTCAGAGCTCTCTGCGCCATTTCTGCTCCGGCTGTGAGTGACTGTGTTAGTTTCACTTTTGCACAAACAAATCCTTGGTGTTTCTGACGACAGAGGCTCCTCCCACCAGCTGCGCCTGCCCAGAGCTGAGCAGGAAGCACTGTTTTCTTTTCTTTTTTTCACATCAGAGATTCTTTTTAAAGGTGCGCCGGCAATGAGTTTGTGTCAACAAGTAGATTATAACTAACTATAACTTTAAAACTCAACACACAAAGCATTCAAACACACAGTATGTAATCCATGTGTTGAATGAATTATGAACTACTACATTCTCTATCTGTTACTGTTCTCACTATTTACTATTTGAGTATTTTGTGGCTGCAACAGTGAGAAAAATAAAGGTTTCTTACGTCACCAGAACTGGCAGCTTCTCCAACATTATTAGGTCCCTTCAGTCTCTGGTTTGTCTCCCTCCACAGTTCTCACGTCTCATCTTTAACCTGGTCCTTTGCTTTTACGTCTGCAGGGCCACCTTCAGATTGGGCGTCTGAAACGACAGGTTTCACTTTTTATTACATGTCATTTTTATGCATGTACGTGCTGTACTTTATGTGTGTATGGACGGATATGTAAGAGTTTATCATTCCTACATTTGTTTTGTCTTTTTTTCTTTTATTAAACTCTGTCCAATGATCTGAAGTCGTACATTAATGTTGTTCTACCTGTAACACATTGTGATATTAATATGAGGTTTTATCACTAAATAGAACCTTGTGCATCTTCAGTCTCAAGTTTAGAATCTTCCAAGTCATTTCCAGTTTGGTTCTGAATTTGAAAACAATGATTGTATCTTCAATTCAATTCAATTCCATTTTTAATTTGAGCATTTGAGTTCCACACAGTTCTTCATAGGAACAGCTTTCAGAGTAATCAAAGCCAAAGAAAGATACATGTGTAGGTGAAAAGGTGAATAAATAAATAACGTCTTCATAATTATATAGTGATATAGTCGTGTGGCAGAATTACGTAACGTCCTGTCTGGTTTGGAAATATAGTGTCCAGCAAACTTGACCAAAGGGCTAAAGGCTGGATTTATAAGAAATGAAGCAGACGGGATTGAGGCCTATGAAGTGCATCGCTGTAGTAATGTTGACCTCTGAACCCTTCGCCTGAACCGAGCACATTTTCTCCAGTTCGACTTCACCCAAATCTAAAAGCTTCTCGGAAAAACATTCAAATCGTGACAAAAAGGAGAAGTGAATGAGGATGAAAACACAGCAAAAAGCATCAACAGGGGCGAGAAAAAAGCTGCAACAATGCGAGGAAAATATCTTAGATCAGTTTTGAAGGTCTTAGCTTTCAAATGATGCGTTACTCTGGCCTTTAGGCGAGACGTTTTTAGATTTGGGTAAAGCCGAGCTGGAGAAAATGTTCTGGGTTAAGGCAGAGGGTAAGAGTAAATGTACAATAAATACCAGCACTGGCCTTCTCTTCTTCCAGAACTTCAGGGTTGAGAGAAAGACCATAGATTTAATCATTAGAGATTAGTGGGTCCCATTCAGCCTCATTCATTATAAAGGTCCCGAGTCGTCTGTGAAACTTACATGGCTGCCAAGTCTCCTCCTACGAAGCCCGTTCCTTAAAAGGACAAAAAGGCGGGGGCGGCTGAATGACTAATCTGACAAACAGCATCACTGAGAATTCAAACTTCATGACGTGACTAAACAAGCAGGTGCAGTTGTAGAGCAGAGTTTAGCAGTAAAAGTAGAACTGTAGTTATGTTAGCAAACATGCAGAAAGCTAACTGTAGCCTACCTGAACTGTTCTTCAGTCGTTCATTTATTGTTTAACAGGACCCAGCCCTATAGGCGCCGATAATGTTCTTCCCAGTTAAAAAAAAAAGACAGGTCAGGATCGATCTCACACACTCGTAGTTCTGAGCCCAGCGCTCTACATGGAGCTAAACAAGCAGAACAACAGTCTGTCGCTGCACATTCATCATCTCAATATCTTTCTTCAACACAAGAAGACAAAGTGAAGGATCAGTTACAGGCCTACAGCCTCATGCCTTTGTAAAATGATGTCATCTACAGGCATGAAGTAAAAAACAAAAGTCACACATGTATGAACACAGACCAGACACTTAAAAATTTAACATGATTTTTTATTTTTAAATTCATTACAAAGTTGAGCGTCATTGAACAAATGTATAAATAATCAAAGATGTTTGTGCTCGTGCTCAAAAGGACACTTCATCTGCTGCTCGCACGAAAATATGATCCCAAATTTCTTCACGTCAAAATATGACAAAGAGCAGCTCATCTTTCTACATATTCACAGAACAAAAGTGAAGGAATCAGTCGTGTGTTGTATTGGAGTTTGCTGAACAAAAAGGAACCTTGAAGAGCAGCTCAGTTTTTATTTACCACTTTGGTTTTCTTCTTTCCTTTCCCTGAAAAAGAAAAACTTTTTATTGCTTTTTTTCTCAGCACAAACACATTAAACTCCAGAATGATTAAGTCAATTAGAAGTTGTGTTTGAAGAAATTACAACATGTGGTTAAAGTCCCCATAATGTGGACACAGAGTCTTCAATTATGTTATATTTCCTCCAATATATTCATACACTAAGTCAGGCCCGTGGGCCACACTCGGTCTCCCAGTGCTTCAATCTGAGGGCCCTGAGGCAATTCTCAATTTAAATGTTTTTCTATTTATTATAATGTTAATAAAACCCATTTTACAGCACCAGTGCATCACAGCGTCTGTTGGATTTGGATTAGTTCTACTGTACATTTATGTTTGCTCTGGAATATCAATAACTGAATCAAATCAACACTTTCCTGATTAGTTTAGTTGTGATTTGCAAACCAGCACAACACAGTGTGCTTCTCTCACTTTGATCTGTTTGAAAACATATTTACATGTGAAGGATCATGTTTATGATATTGGCAGATCCTGAATGTAGAACTGCAGCCCATGAACCATTGCCCTCAGTACATTGTTCATTACCTGGAGTTTGGCCGTTCTTGGCTCCTCTGTGCTGTCCTCTCTCTCCGGTGTCCGGGGCCTGGGAGTGTTTGGGCCGAGCGAAGGCCACGCCCACTTTTTTCCCGTCGATCTCAACGTCCTCCGCTGCCTCTTTGGCTCGTCTGCACGAGTCAGTGCTCTCAAAGTCCACAAAGCCAAACCTGAGGAACAAATGAGAGTGATTCACAGATTCCCAGCTCCAGACTCATTGTAATGTGTCATTAATGAGCACGTGACTTCAAGATAAGTGTCCGATACACTGGCCCGAGAGTGTTTGTTTAAAAAGTACAGCAAAGCCTTAAGGGCAAAAATAAAGTTTTACATTAGAAAACTGCGACAAAAAATGTAATAAATGTACAGACGATAAATATTGAAAAAAAAAAAAAAAAAATATTATGTGATATTTCTTGAGCGATACATCGACATTAGCCTGGCTAACACCAGACTAAAATCACAAGTGATATTTAGTCTGGGGACCACCAATTCATTTTCTCGTAGGAGAGGTGTGGTTTGCGATCGTCCATAGTCGTTTATTGGGCGATACGAAAAAAAAAAAAAAAAAGTCTCATGCGTCTGCACGTAGCCACAGCCAATCATATCATCGTATGAGATGACGTATGACGTACCCGCTGTAAACTTTTGAGCTAAATTATTTAGAACAAGGTCTAAAGCTTGATCAAAAAATACCATCGTGTCTGCTGCTGTCATGTTGGATCCGTAAATAAACTTTTTTTTAAATTATCCGTAAATAAACTACAAGCTTCCATATATCGAATAGCGCGTCATCGTCTTGCCGTCCCTCCTCGCTCTGTGATTGGTTCCCAAATCCACCGGAGATTTGGCCATGGTCCCCAGGCTGTTGTGCAGTTCGAAATAATTCGAGCGCACACAGCAGCCTGGTGTTAGCCAGGTTACATCGACATAGTAATCATTGTGACAGCCCTAACACTTGTAATCTCCACATACACATGATGGCCACTGGGAGGCGCCACACGCCTATGCCAGTTAATCCACTGTATCCAGTGTTTTCAATCAGCATTTTCAATTGTCTGATTAATTTGTCCTATTTGATGTGAGACTGTTTTTCCTACTGCTCACTCATGACCTGCACTTTGACCGGCAGAACTAAAGGAAAAGACCAACAGCTCTGAGATTAGGAGGAAAGACTTTTCCTATTTCAAAATGACCATTTAGAAATTTCAATAATTTGTTATTATTATTTATTTTGTTTCTATCTTGATCCTCTTGAAGCACAAAGAACAAGCTCTCATCATTGTGTCTCTTCTTCATCTATAATGTGGTGCAGTCCTGGTTTTAAGTACCACTGTGTGCTGCCCCCTGCAGGTTACCTCATGTGTGTACAGCTCCAGTATCTTACTCAGACAATCCCATCTGTGCACTTCCTGTTTGACTCACTTCCTTGACAGTCCAGTGTCTTTATCCACAAATATCCGTGAACTGGAGGCTCCCTCAAACGCCTCGGTCAGAGTGTCCGCTGTGGTTTTCTCATGGAGGCCCAGGACAATCAGGGTTTTAGACGGGACTGGAACAACCATCATAAAGCACGACTATCACCATTTACTGATTGATTTGGTCTGAATGCAGTCCGCTGTGTCACCAACCTTGTGCCGGCTCGGCTTTCCACTTCAAACCAAACTGGACTTTGAGCGGCCTCTTCTGAATCGCACTGTTTTTGGACGACAGTATTTAAATCTATACAAAAATGTGTATCAATACATTTGTATATCCTACTAAAATCCTATAAAAGCTGTATATAAAAGTAGCACATATTTGCATTCAGAAAGGAATATCACATGACACGTTCATTTGCCAAATTCAATCCATATTTGTTTGTAAGAGTTTTCTCAGTAACAATTTAAATCTCTTCTTGTCCTCCACTAACGTTAGACTATCTGGAAGTCCATTCCATGCCTGCATAGCTCTGTATATGAAGGTCCTCGTGATGCTATTCGATCTTACTGTTGGCAAGAGAAATTTTCTGGCCGTTGCATGTCTGGTTTTATATTTGTGTTTCTCGTGGCTGAACAGGAGATTTTCATAGGTAATCTTTGGACATCTTGTCGACATAATACTTTTTACTGAGGATAACAGAGAATACAAGAGTCTGTTTTTCACTGACAACCATTTTAGTTTACTCTGCATTTCTTTTGTGCTTGTCATGTAGTCACAGCCTAGCACCATTCGTGCTGCTCGGTTCTGGACTACTTGTAAGGTTTTTATCCCTTCAGATGTTGCATTTGACCAGACTGTTGGACAATAGTCCAAGTACAGTACCAGCGCTTGTGTGATTAGTTTAGTAGATTGCTGTGTAAGACAGTGCTTGTATCTTTTTATCATTGAGATCGCCCGTGCCATTTTTACCGCTATCATTTCTATATGTTTGGTCCAGTTTAATTTACAGTCCACTAAAACTCCCAGCAGCTTAGTTTCATATACCTGATTTATTTGAACTCCTTCTATCTCAAGTTTTAATTCTGGATCTGATTTAATGTTATTGTTAGACCCAACTACCATTGCAACTGTTTTTGACGTTTTTAATATCAATTGGTTTTCTTGAGTCCATTTTAACACCTGCTTTAATTCTTCACCTAATACTCGTCGCAGTTCTATTCTGTCTTTTGCTGATGAATACAGAGTAGAATCGTCAGCATACATTACTATTTTAGTTTTGTCAAGAGCCAGTGGCATTTCATTTGTGTAAATATTAAAGAGCAAAGGCCCAAGGCAGCTGCCCTGAGGCACCCCGCACGTTATCATTCTTTCTCCTGAGTAATAGCCATTAAAGAAAACTGACTGAAATCTTTTTTCTAAATAGCTTTTAAACCATAATGTCGCTGTCTTCTCAAAACCATAACTCTCTAACTTTGTCAAGATCATCTGATGATTAAGTACATCAAAGGCTGCAGAATAATCTAACATTACAGTTCCGACTATCTTCTTATCTTCTATTTCTCCAAGCCAGTCGTCAGTTATTCGAGTCAGAGCTGTTGCAGGGGAGTGCCCGTGTTTATAGGCATGTTGATGATCAGAGAATAGGTTATTTGCGTGGAAGTAATCATAAACCTGTTCATATACCACTAGCTCCATTACTTTAGCTAGGGCTGGTAATAAACTTATTGGACGACTATTCTGTCCCGAGAATGGTGATTTTTTATCTTTAGGTAGTGACTTTTACCCTCTTCCATTCTTGAGGACATTTACTTTTGGTGAGACTTAGGTTAATGACATAGCAATAATTTCTGCAGTCATTTTCAACAAGTAACAATCAATTTCATCCATGCCAGGCGGTTTATTCTTTAGATTTTTCAGAATGTTTTCAATTTTGCATGTTTCAGTATTCATAAATTGAAAATTACAACGTTTGTGTTCCATTATGTTATTTCTAATTAGTTCATTTGATGTTCTAGTATCATTACTGTTGGATATTGTCATCTTCAGACTCTCTACCTTTGTCGTAAAATAATCATTAGAATAGTTTGCAATCTCAATTGGTTTCGTCATAAAGTTTCCATCCACTTTTTCTTCCCGTTAAATCATTTATTATGTTCCATAGTTTCTTATTATCATTTTTAATATTGTCGATTTTAATTCCATAGTGCAGTTTCCTCTTGTTTCTATTCAATTTTGTCGTTTGATTTCTCAGTTTACGGTAGAAGATCCAATCCTCTGCCTTTCCTGAGAGAGATGTTATTGCTTTTGCTTGTTCCCGTTGTTTTATTAGTTGTTTTAGATCTTTATCCAGCCAGGGTGTTTCTTTGTTCTTTACTGTAAACCTTTTGACTGGAGCATGCTTGTTTACTATTGACAGAAAAGTATCATTAAATTTTAGTATGGCCTCGTCAACATTCTCTTGACTCATTACAGCTGCCCAATTAGCACTTTGGATTTCCTTAATAAAATCTTCTTTTATGAACT
The DNA here is from genome assembly GCF_951799975.1 of Gobius niger. NCBI lineage: Eukaryota > Metazoa > Chordata > Actinopteri > Gobiiformes > Gobiidae > Gobius > Gobius niger. Next base: position 26,684,570 of record NC_136864.1, read on the forward strand.
TTTTATAAGATCTTTTGTTCAAAATGCTTGGACCACACTTTTCTATTTTGGCTTTCCTTACTGTAAGTATTAGGTCATGGTCGCTGCATCCAACTTGAATAGATGGTGCTTTTGTACAAAGTTCGGGAGTATTCGTGAAGATGTGATCAATACATGTTGCAGTAATGGTTCCGTCCTGTTTTTGACATATTTTCGTAGGTTTTTTAATCAATACAATTGATTAAAAAAGTGCCATTTGCACTTGTGAAGTCGACAAGTTTGCTTTTTTGTGGGCATTTATTTGCAAGCCAATCTACATTCAAGTCACCCATAAAATAGGTTTCTGAGGCTAGATTGCTGATTTTTTCCAACATTTCTCCAATTAAACTCATATAATTACTGTCCGCCCTAGGTGGGCGGTAGCAGCATCCCACTATCATTGGACTTACATGAGGTAGATGTATTTGCAACCAAATAGTTTCTACATTACAGTCCCATAGATCCTTTCTGACTTTTGCTGGTATGTTTTCCTGTATATAAAAAGCTTCTCCTCCACCGTAACGGTTTCTGTCCCTTCTGAATATGTTGTACCCTTGTATTGCAATTTCTTCATCATCAAATGTGTCGTCTAGATGTGTTTCTGAAATCCCTAGGACGTGCAGATTGTACATGTATAATAGTTCTTTTACATCCACTAGTTTATTTCTTCAACTGTTAATGTTAACATGTGCTATTTTTAATCCCGTTTTTGGTATGTGTACATCCTTCATGATAAAATTGACATGCTCTCAACTGTGGTTAAAATCCTACAATGTGGGATTCCCTCAAGGCTTTTTTGGCGTACTACTGTTTGGTCTTGTATGTACAATTAGTTTGTCGTGCCTTAAAAATGCTATGTTTCCTTTAGCTCTTTCTTCTCTCATTTTCGGTAGTAGTTCTTTTCTTCTTCTTATGGTTTCTTCTGTATAATCGTCGTTAATAAAAACATTGGTTCCTGTAACCCGGCATTTCAAACATGTGCAGTGTCTGGTCAGTGCTGTGGACATTATTAAGGTAAGACACTGCAGGTGAAGAGGGGGGGAAATAAATGTAGAGACATCAGTGTGAAACCTTTGCTGTCGATTAAATATGAGCAACAAATGTATTGAAAGTTTTCTGTCATTTTCTGTTTTCATAAAGGGTCATTTACTGGTAAAAATGGCTAAAATTGTTTATATTTTGATGACGAAAGCTGAATAATAAATTGAGCCTGGTTTAACCTCTTAACCCCCAACTGAACCGACCACATTTTCTCCAGTTTGGCTTTACCCAAATCTAAAAGCTTGGAAAAAATGTCACTATAGCAACGAGAAAAAAGGATGAAAACGCAACAAAACAAGCAACACGCGACACACGAGAAATAAGAAATGAAAAACACTGGATATGAGGAATGACAAGGTTGGTCCATCAAGACTTTATTTTCATGTTCAGATAAATGACAAAAAGATTCAGATTCATTAGTGGAGCAAAAAACATCATTTTCCCTCATACACCGTCCTCCAGAGCCCAAAACTCTTTCTCTTGTCTATCACACAAGAATAGATTTATAAAATATATCACAGGTGTGTTAGAGTTGTATATGTTTCTCCCTCTTGGTTTAATATACGCGGTAACAAAGAACAGAAACAGTTAAACAATACAGCGGGTCGTGGATTGACATTGTAATGATGAGTCTTGAAGTAGATTCTGTATTTATGTTTGTTTTGCTTCTCTTTTACATGTTTTTAATCATTCACAGATAGTTCTGAACGTTCTCAGTGGATTTTCTCCAGAAAAATCACTGTCAGCGTGTGATGAAATAAAACCCCATTATCTGACTGCAGACAGAGTAAAATAATCCACTATCAGGGAAAACTCAGTGACATTATAGAAAACATTTACTTCCTTTGACATTTTGAAGTAAATGAGCACAGACTAAAACAAAGTTATTACTTGTTTAATTTATGATTTTGATTTGTTCTTGTGTAGAAAGTCGTGTGTGGAGGAAGAGATTTTCTAGTTTGTTTAAAATGATCAAATAAAATAAAGGTCAAATCCATGTGACTAAGTTTATTGAATTTGAAGCTTGTTTACGAGTCAGACCGATAAAATCACACATGTTCAGCTTTTTGACACAGGACAGACACAAGAACAGCAGTCATTTTGAAGTCCTTGTAAATATGGCAGGTACAGCAGGAAACTTTGATCAAACATTTAAAAAACTAGTGCAGTGTCATGTGAGTTTTGGAAAACATGCAGAATCTCCCCAGTAAACCTCAAGTCCAGCGTGCAGAGGCTGAGTGAAGGTGGTCTGGACTCTGTGCAGGAGGATCATGGTTTGATCCTTAACGCTGTAGAAGGACAGAGCTCCTGCGCTGTGGTCCAGGTAAACTCCCACTCTGTTTGAAACTGGACCCGGTACCTTTGAGCCGACGCTGTTGAACCAAAATGTGTAGAGATTATTCTCACACTGTAGGGCCCAGGATTTATTATTCAGTCCAAAGGCAGATTCATCATCATATCCTTTTCTGTTGATATCTTTATATGTTACTCCGATAAAAACCCGTCCCTTCCAGGTCAACTCCACCTCCCAGTAACAACGCCCCGTCAGACCCTCTCTCTTCATCACCTGCCACCAATATTCAAATCTGTGTGGATGATCAGGATAACTTTGGGGTTGGTTCATACATGTTGCTCTTCTGTTTCCCTCAGACAGAGACAGATAATAGTTAACTGTATTTGGGTCGAGTGTAATATCACATGCATATCTCAGGAAGTCCTCTCTAAAGTTGACGGGCTCAGGTTCAGGCAGTTTAAACTCTTTCAAAGTGAGCTGCAGTTTGTCTTTGAGCTCTGACACAGCTCTGGTCAGGTCCTCTAAGTTCCTCCTTGTCCTGGTCTGGATTCTGGACTCTGTCTCAGACTCAGTGCTTTGTGTGGCTCTCACCAGAGGAGGACAGAGCTGTATGAACTGGTTATGGTCTGGTGTGAGGGACAGTGTGTCCAGCTCAGAGAGGGTCCTCTTCAGCTCAGTGACGTCCCGCTGCAGTTTGTCCTGAAGCTCTTGGACTTGCTGTAGTTGGCTCTGCTCATCAGACCGGATCTGCTGCTCCACTTCAGAGCGTCTCTTCTCTAAAAGCAGGGCCATCTCTCTGAAGTCGTCCCCGCTGCGCTGCACTGCAGTCTGGGCGGAGCGGCTGATGTCCTGGGCCTGCTGTCGGAGCCTCTCCTGCTCCGTCTCTTTGTCCTGGAGGCTCTGGAGCAGCAGGGGCCTCCTGGTCTGCAGCTCCTCCTGTCTCTGGGCCCTCTCTGCTGCACAGGACACCGTGTCATGGCCCTTGTGTTGGTCCATGCAGCAGAGGTAACAGATGACCTGCTCATCTGTGCGGCAGAATATTTCCATCAGCTTGTTGTGTTGAGAGCAGAGGTTTTCCTGGAGTTTGTCGGAGGGCGCCACCAGCTGGTGTTTCTGAAGCATGGCCACTTCATGATGAGGCTGGAGGTGGCTCTCACAGTAAGAGACCAGACAGTGCAGACAGGATTTAACAGCTTTCAGCTTCCTCCCAGAGCACAGATCACACGACACGTCTCCAGGACCAGCGTAGCAGCGGTCAGGAGGGGGCGCTGTGAGCCCTGTCCTCTTCAGCTCCTCCAATAGATCAGCCAACACTGTGCTTTTGACCAGGACAGGCCTGGGAGTGAAGCTCTCTCTGCACTGAGGGCAGCTGAACCTCACCTGTTGGTCCCAGTGGGTTTGAATACAGTCCATGCAGTAGCTGTGTCCACAGGGAACAGTCACTGGATCCTTCAGTAAATCCAAACAGATGGAACAAGTTATGGCGTCCTGGTTCAGAGCTCTCTGCGCCATTTCTGCTCCGGTTGTGAGTGACTGTGTTAGTTTCATGTTTACTTAAATGAATCTCTGGTGTTTCCTGACGACAGAGGCTCCTCCCACCAGCTGCACCTGCCCAGAGCTGAGCAGGAAAAACGAAATATCAGAGATTGTTTTAAAGGTGCGCCGGCAACGAGTTTGTGTCAACTGTGTCAAACAGGTTTAGGATAAATGTAAGTCGATTATAACTAACTATAACTTCAAAACTCAACACACAAAGTATTCAAACAGACAGTATGTAATCCATGTGTTGAATGAATTATGAACTACTACATTCTCTATCAGTTACTGTTCTTACTATTTACTATTTGAGTATTTTGTGGCTGCAACAGTGAGAAAAATAAAGGTTTCTTATGTCACCAGAACTGGCAGCTTCTCCAACATTATTAGGTCCCTTCAGTCTCTGGTTCGTCTCCCTCCACAGTTCTCACGTCTCATCTTTAACCTGGTCCTTTGCTTTTACGTCTGCAGGGCCACCTTCAGATTGGGCGTCTGAAACGACAGGTTTCACTTTTTATTATATGTCATTTTCATGCATGTACGTGCTGTACTTTATGTGTGTGTGGACGGATATGTAAGAGTTTATCATTCCTACATTTGTTTTGTCTTTTTTTCTTTTATAAAACTCTGTCCAATGATCTGAAGTCGTACATTAATGTTGTTCTACCTGTAACACAGTGTGATATTAATATGAGGTTTTATCACTAAATAGTACCTTGTGCATCTTCAGTCTCAAGTTTAGAATCTTCCAAGTCATTTCCAGTTTGGTTCTGAATTTAAAAAAAATGATTGTATCTTCAATTCAATTCAATTCCATGTTTAATTTGAGCATCTGAGTTCCACAAAGTTCTTCACAGGAACAGCTTTCAGAGTAATCAAAGCCAAAGAAAGATACATGTGTAGGTGAAAAGGTGAATAAATAAATAACGTCTTCATAATTATATAGTGATATAGTCGTGTGGCAGAATTACGTAACGTCCTGTCGGGTTTGGAAATATAGTGTCCAGCAAACTTGACCAAAGGGCTAAAGGCTGGATTTATGAGAAATGAAGCAGACAGGATTGAGGCCTATGAAGTGCATCGCTGTAGTAATGTTGACCTCTGAACCCTTCGCCTGAACCGAGCACATTTTCTCCAGTTCGACTTCACCCAAATCTAAAAGCTTCTCGGAAAAACATTCAAATCGCGACAAAAAGGAGAAGTGACTGAGGATGAAAACACAGCAAAAAGCATCAACAGGGGCGAGAAAAAAGCTGCAACAATGCGAGGAAAAATCTTAGATTAGTTTTGTAGGTCTTAGCTTTCAAATGATGCGTTACTCTGGCCTTTAGGCGAGACGTTTTTAGATTTGGGTAAAGCCGAACTGGAGAAAATGTTCTGGGTTAAGGCAGAGGGTAAGAGTAAATGTACAATAAATACCAGCACTGGCCTTCTCTTCTTCCAGAACTTCAGGGTTAAGAGAAAGACCATAGATTTAATCATTAGAGATTAGTGGGTCCCATTCAGCCTCATTCATTATAAAGGTCCCGAGTCGTCTGTGAAACTTACATGGCTGCCAAGTCTCCTCCTACGAAGCCCGTTCCTTAAAAGGGCAAAAAGGCGGGGGCGGCTGAATGACTAATCTGACAAACAGCATCACTGAGAATTCAAACTTCATGACGTGACTAAACAAGCAGGTGCAGTTGTAGAGCAGAGTTTAGCAGTAAAAGTAGAACTGTAGTTATGTTAGCAAACATGCAGAAAGCTAACTGTAGCCTACCTGAACTGTTCTTCAATCGTTCATTTATTGTTTAACAGGACCCAGCCCTATAGGCGCCGATAATGTTCTTCCCAGTTAAAAAAAAAAGACGGGTCAGGATGGATCTCACACACTCGTAGTTCTGAGCCCAGCGCTCTACATGGAGCTAAACAAGCAGAACAACAGTCTGTCGCTGCACATTCATCATCTCAATATCTTTCTTCAACACAAGAAGACTAAGTGAAGGATCAGTTACAGGCCTACAGCCTCATGCCTTTGTAAAATGATGTCATCTACATGCATCAAGTAAAACAAACAAAAAGTCACACATGTATGAACACAGACCAGACACTTAAAAATGTAACATGATTTTTTATTTTTAAATTCATTACAACGTTGAGCGTCATTGAACAAATGTATAAATAATCAAAGATATTTGTGCTCGTGCTCAAAAGGACACTTCATCTGCTGCTCGCACGAAAATATGATCCCAAACTTCTTCACGTCCAAATATGACAAAGAGCAGCTCATCTTTCTACATATTCACAGAACAAAAGTGAAGGAATCAGTCGTGTGTTGTATTGGAGTTTGCTGAACAAAAAGGAACCTTGAAGAGCAGCTCAGTTTTTATTTACCACTTTGGTTTTCTTCTTTCCTTTCCCTGAAAAAGAACAACTTTTTATTGCTTTTTTTCTCAGCACAAACACATTAAACTCCAGAATGATTAAGTCAATTAGAAGTTGTGTTTGAAGAAATTACAACATGTGGTTAAAGTCCCCATAATGTGGACACAGAGTCTTCAATTATGTTATATTTCCTCCAATATATTCATACACTAAGTCAGGCCCGTGGGCCACACTCGGTCTCCCAGTGCTTCAATCTGAGGGCCCTGAGGCAATTCTCAATTTAAAAATGATCTTTTTTCTATTTATTATAATGTTAATAAAACCCATTTTACAGCACCAGTGCATCACAGCGTCTGTTGGATTTGGATTAGTTCTACTGTACATTTATGTTTGCTCTGGAATATCAATAACTGAATCAAATCAACACTTTCCTGATTAGTTTAGTTGTGATTTGCAAACCAGCACAACACAGTGTGCTTCTCTCACTTTGATCTGTTTGAAAACATATTTACATGTGAAGGATCATGTTTATGATATTGCAGATCCTGAATGTAGAACTGCAGCCCATGAACCATTGCCCTCAGTACATTGTTCATTACCTGGAGTTTGGCCGTTCTTGGCTCCTCTGTGCTGTCCTCTCTCTCCGGTGTCCGGGGCCTGGGAGTGTTTGGGCCGAGCGAAGGCCACGCCCACTTTTTTCCCGTCGATCTCAACGTCCTCCGCTGCCTCTTTGGCTCGTCTGCACGAGTCAGTGCTCTCAAAGTCGACAAAGCCAAACCTAAGGAACAAATGAGAGTGATTCACAGAGGCCCAGCTCCAGACTCATTGTAATGTGTCATTAATGAGCACGTGACTTCAAGATAAGTGTCCGATACACTGGCCCGAGAGTGTTTGTTAAAAAAGTACAGCAAAGCCTTAAGGGCAAAAATAAAGTTTTACATTAGAAAACTGCGACAAAAAATGTAATAAATGTACAGACGATAAATATTGTGTGACATTTCTTGAGCGATACATCGATATAGTAATCATTGTTACAGCCCTAACACTTGTAATCACTACATACACATGATGGCCACTGGGAGGCGCAACACGCCTATGCCAGTTAATCCACTGTATCCAGTGTTTTCAATCAGCATTTTCAATTGTCTGATTAATTTGTCCTATTTGATGTGAGACTGTTTTTCCTACTGCTCACTCATGACCTGCACTTTGACCGGCAGAACTAAAGGAAAAGACCAACAGCTCTGAGATTAGGAGGAAAGACTTTTCCTATTTCAAAATGACCATCTATAAATTGCAATAATTGATTGACTGCGGAATTCTTCCGCAGTCAATTATTGGTTTTCATGTTCTTTATTATTATTCCTCTTCCATCTTTTTCCCGATTTTCTAGAGCTTTCAGCACCTTCATGCTTTGTGCAATTTATGCAAGTTATGCATCAAAATGTTCTGCATGTTGAGGAGAAGGGTGCTATTACTTTTGGGACTTCTGCAACTTACGGTTTTTCCGCAATCGGCCGAAATGTTGGAGATTTTTCCCATTGACTTATAATGGGGCTTCCGCAAATCCATGCTTTTCTGCACTTTTTTCTGCATTTTCTGCAATTTCTGCACTTTGTGCATGTTCAGCATCTGCAACTTGTGGGTTTTGAAAAAAAATTGTCCTTCTGCAGTTTTCCAGTTTTTTTATACGGGAGTTTGAAATGTTTGCATTGGTGTGTATGGGGGAATCCAGCCAATGGGGAGACTCCAGGCCTTTCAGCCATTTGTGCAGCTTCTGCCAATCAAGCACTGAGGCCATTTCAACAGTTTGACCAGTTTATGGAATTTAAAAGTTTATGCAATATTAACAATTTATGCAAAGTAACCACTTCATGGGATTTAACCAGTTAATGCATTTTAAAGCGTTTATGCAACTTAAGAGTTCATGCCATTTAGGATTTATGCATTTTAAAGCGTTTATGCAATTTACATAATTATGCAAATTAAACCATTAATGCATTTTACCACTTTATGCAGTTTATACAGTTTATGCAACATGACATTTTATGCATTTTACCAGTTTATGCAAATTTGATTATGCAATTTGAAGAGTTTATGCAATTTCTGCATTCGCTTCCCGCATTTCCGCAGTCAATCGCAATGGCGCAGCCATTGCATTTCTAGTTTTTTATTATTATTTATTTTGTTTCTATCTTGATCCTCTTGAAGCACAAAGAACAAGCTCTCATCATTGTGTCTCTTCTTCATCTATAATGTGGTGCAGTCCTGGTTTTAAGTACCACTGTGTGCTGCCCCCTGCAGGTTACCTCATGTGTGTACAGCTCCAGTATCTCACTCATACAATCCCATCTGTGCACTTCCTGTTTGACTCACTTCCTTGACAGTCCAGTGTCTTTATCCACAAATATCCGTGAACTGGAGGCTCCCTCAAACGCCTCGGTCAGAGTGTCCGCTGTGGTTTTCTCATGGAGGCCCAGGACAATCAGGGTTTTAGACGGGACTGGAACAACCATCATAAAGCACGACTATCACCATTTACTGATTGATTTGGTCTGAATGCAGTCCGCTGTGTCACCAACCTTGTGCCGGCTCGGCTTTCCACTTCAAACCAAACTGGACTTTGAGCGGCCTCTTCTGAATCGCACTGTTTTTGGACGACTTCAGAGCCTTCGCCGCATGTGCCACAGACGCAAACTCCACAAAAGCAAATCTGTGCAGGAAAAGGCAAACACGCTGTATCAATAAGCTCAATAAATGCTCTATCCAGCGGTTTCTAATCTGAGCTCAGAAATCTACATCCTGTAACCCGGCATTTCAAACATGTGCAGTGTCTGGTCAGTGCTGTGGACATTATTAAGGTAAGACACTGCAGGTGAAGAGGGAGGGAAATAAATGTAGAGACATCAGTGTGAAACCTTTGCTGTCGATTAAATATGAGCAACAAATGTATTGAATGTTTTAAGTAAGTTTTCATAAAGGGTCATTTACTGGTAAAAATGAGTAAAATTGTTTATATTTTGGTGACGAAAGCTGAATAATGGATCGAGCCTGGTTTAACCTCTTAACCCCCACCTGAACCGAGCACATTTTCTCCAGTTTGGCTTTACCCAAATCTAAAAGCTTGGAAAAAATGTCACTATAGCAACGAGAAACGAGGATGAAAACACAACAAAAATGTGATCAAAGAGCGACAAAACCAACAATAATACAACAAAAAAGTGCGACAACTTGACAAAAAGGTCAAGATCCGTCTTGATCTTGAGCTTTCAAATGAGCCGTTATACTGCACTGTTGCTCTCCAGTCGAGTCGCTTTCAGATTTGGGTAAAGCTGAACTGGAGTAAATACACTTGGTTAAGGCGGGGTAAGTGGTAAATATTTCACATGTGTTTATTTTGTGACATATTCGTTAAAAAGATCTTTTCAGACGGGATTTTGGATCTTGTTTGGTTTAAATAAGCTGGAGAAAAATGATGTAAAAATTCAAATTTCGCCTTGTTTTTTGAGGTTTGAAACTCAATAAATCAGTCTAAGATATGAAAAAATTCCCTCTGGAAAAAAGTGTGAAATACCTCGAGTCCATGATGGAAAAGTTCAAGTCTTTGGAGCGACTGAAGTGGAGATATCGCTGCAAGAGTGTAAAGAAAAGCTCTTTCTTCTTGAGTTTGCTGCAAACGTCTCCCACAAAGGAAATGACCACACTGCAAAAAGTGGATTCTAAGCAAGTAAAAAAGGTCTTACTTTAAGAAATAAGTTCTTATTTTTTCCCTAAAAAGTAATAATGTCTTGACGAGCAAAGTTTTCTTGAGAAAAACAATCTTGTTTTAGGAAATAAAATCTAGCCATTTCTTGTTCAGATATATTTGCTAAAAACATGCTAATTTATCTTGTAACAAGAAATAAAAACTTCAGTTTTAGACAAAGAATATTTTTTCTTATTTTAAGAAAAACTAAGATCACAACAACTCTTAATGTAAGAACTGATTCTCACAGAGAGATAATACATTCCATTCGGTTTGAGCCTCAGCTTCACAGCTCGAAGGTCCTGGGTTCGATTCCCACCAGGACGGGGCCTTTCTGTGTGGAGCTGTTCTCCCCGTGTCTACCACTAAAAACATGTACAATAGGTGAATCCTCCAGCAGGTGATTCTGACCATCAGCCTGGCTCCACATCATGGAGACGGGTCTCCGGGCGTGGGCAATACTTTCCTTAAATATTAGTATTCATTAAGAACATTTTGCTTAAATCAAGCAACATTTAAGTAAAATATCCCACAATTTTTCACTAAATAAGAATGTTTTCCTTAAATTATTGCATTTTCTGAGGACATTTTGCTTAATTCTAGCTATTTATTTGCTTAAATTTAGTGTTTCTTTCTTGTTTTATGATAAGAAAAATATTCTAGAAAAAAGAATTCTTAGCAAGAAAAAAATGCTGACCCCATTGGCAGAATTTTTTCCTTAAAACAAGACAAAATGTCTTATTTTAAGATTTTTTTCCCTTGTTTTTATTCGGGCACTTTTTGCAGTGCAGACTTGGATGACGGAGTCTTATCGACGGGATTCCCTGCAACACGTGGATACCAAACCTGCATAAAAGATTTACCCCTTGGATTTCCCGTCGCTCTGAGGAATGCGGATCTGCACGGCGCTCTTGAAGATCTTCTTGAGGAGTTTGGGCTTCAGGACGTCTTCTCTTGTAGCAGAGGATGGGAGGTTTTCCACATGGACACAACGCAGATTTCTGCCTGTTCACAAAGTTTAAACACGTATTAACCCTTTGTAGCTGAGCTGAAGACAAAACACTACACGAATGCAGTACTTTTCTGAACTTCCTGTGGATCTTTCTTCTTCTTCTTCTTCTTCTTCTTCGCCGCGTCGGCCTCTTTGGCTTTAGCCTTGGAGATTTTCAAGGGTTTGTCGAGCAGCTTCTGTCCATTTAACGCGAGCGCTTTGGTCAGGTCCATCTGGGAGGCCAGGTCGACAAACGCGTGCTTTCTACAACACAAACAACTGTTTTTAAAAGAAACAAAGAGGTGTCTTCAAACAACGGAGGATTTAAAACAATTCTCCCTGATTTTATGTCACATTTTTGTCATTTTTTGTCACATTTTTGTCACATTTTTGTCATTTTTGTCATTTTTGGTCATTTTTTGTCACATTTTGTCATATTTTTGTCATTTTTTCGTTAATTTTTATCACATTTTTGTCATTTTTTTGGTCATTTTTTTGTCACATTCACAGCTTTTTTCCAGAAGCTTTTGGATTGGGGTAAAGCCAAACTGGAGAAAATGTGCTTGGTTCAGGTGGGAGTTAAGGGGTTAAAGGAACGACACCTGATTTTTTTTCTAGTCATGGAACAACATTATGACTTTTAGTTTATTGGAAACTCTATTTCATGAACTTACAGGCTGGTTTTCTTGCATTTTTGTCAAAGTGACCCTGCAAAATTGTGAAATGAGCGTAAAAACACATCACATTGACTTTGCTCAATATCCCACTTTAGGAACTGTATTTGTATATTTGATCGTCTTCTGCATTCGACACATTCATCATCAAGTATAACGTGATTCCTGCTGTTGTTATCACTGTGTTGCCACATCTATGAGGCAGATAAAGTCCACACTCACTTGGCTTTGTCCAGTCGAATGTCCTGCACCAGGAGAGACTGCGTCATGAAGTAGTTTGCTAAAGAATTTCGGATTTCCTCGTAATATTTAGAGTTGTCCAAGTTTCCCACATAAAGGCAGTAACCTACAAACAGAGATGTTATCAACCTCTCGTCTGTTACACATTAGCTCCATTCTAGCTTTACATTCACTGAACCAGGTCATGAAGAAGAAAGACACAATTCTTCCTCTGGTCGTCAGTAAAATGGAGCCGAAGGAAAACTTTTGGATAGAGAGACTTTAGAGACACGTTTATTCATGATGAGCCTCATTCAAAACACATCATAAATCTGCACTCGTGGTCTTTCTATGCAGATATTTTTATCATTAGGTTTTTTGTACTACATTGTTATTACTACAGTGAAGCTCAGACCAGACTTCATACAGAAACATACTACTACTACTACTACTACTACTACTACTACTACTACTACTGCTACTACTACTACTACTACTACTACTACTACTACTACTACTACTACTACTACTACTACTACTACTATGTTTCGTGGGTAAAGTAGATAAATAGATTTACCTTGACATGTTCCAGCATTGGTAATAACTTTAAGCTTCTGGTAAATGACTTTTAGAAATCAATCCTAAAACTAATGAGCTTTAATTTTATAATACAGTTTTACTGGACACTAATGTAGATGTAAACTATTCAAACTGCACCTTTTTCATTAAAACACGGCCAAGCAACACGAGAAATAAGAAATGACAAACACTGGATATGAGGAATGACAAGGTTGGTCCATCAAGACTTTATTTTCATGTTCAGATAAATGACAAAAAGATTCAGACTCATTAGTGGAGCAAAAAACATCTTTTTCCCTCATACACCGTCCTCCAGAGCCCAAAACTCTTTCTCTTGTCTATCACATAAGAATAGATTTATAAAATATATCACAGGTTTGTTAGAGTTGCATATTTTTTTCCCTCTTGGTTTCATATACGCGGTAACAAAGGACAGAAATAGTTAAACAATACAGCGGGTCGTGGATCGACATTGTAATGATGAGTCTTGAAGTAGATTCTGTATTTATGTTTGTTTTGCTTCTCTTTTACATGTTTTTAATCATTCACAGATAGTTCTGAACGTTCTCACTGGATTTTCTCCTGAAAACTCACTGTCAGCGTGTGATAAAATAAAACCTCATTATCTGACTGCAGACAGAGTAAAATAATCCACTATCAGGGTGGAGTTTATTGAATTTGAAGCTTGTTTACGAGTCAGACCGATAAAATCACACATGTTCAGCTTTTTGACACAGGACGGACACAAGAACAGCAGTCATTTTGAAGTCCTTGTAAATATGGCAGGTACAGCAGGAAACTTTGATCAAACATTTAAAAAACTAGTGCAGTGTCATGTGAGTTTTGGAAAACATGCAGAATCTCCCCTGTAAACCCGAAGTCCAGCGTGCAGAGGCTGAGTGAAGGTGGTCTGGACTCTGTGCAGGAGGATCATGGTTTGATCCTTAACGCTGTAGAAGGACAGAGCTCCTGCGCTGTGGTCCAGGTAAACTCCCACTCTGTTTGAAACTGGACCCGGTACCTTTGAGTCGACGCAGTTGAACCAAAATGTGTAGAGACTTTTCTCACACTGTAGGGCCCAGGATTTATTATTATTTCCAAAGGCAGATTTAACAAATCCTTTTCTGTCGATATCTTTATATGTTACTCCGATATAAACTCCTCCCTTCCAGGTCAACTCCACCTCCCAGTAACAACGCCCCGTCAGACCCTCTCTGCTCAACACCTGGCTCCAAGAACTAAATCTGTGTGGATGATCAGGATGACTTTGGGATTGGTTCATATATGTTACTCTTCTGTTTCCCTCAGACAGAGACAGATAATCGTTGGCTGTATTTGGGTCGAGTGTAATATCACATGCATATCTCAGGAAGTTCTCTTTAAAGTTGACGGGCTCAGGTTCAGGCAGTTTAAACTCTTTCAAAGTGAGCTGCAGTTTGTCTTTGAGCTCTGACACAGCTCTGGTCAGGTCCTCTAAGTTCCTCCTTGTCCTGGTCTGGATTCTGGACTCTGTCTCAGACTCAGTGCTTTGTGTGGCTCTCACCAGAGGAGGACAGAGCTGTATGAACTGGTTATGGTCTGGTGTGAGGGACAGTGTGTCCAGCTCAGAGAGGGTCCTCTTCAGCTCAGTGACGTCCCGCTGCAGTTTGTCCTGAAGCTCTTGGACTTGCTGTAGTTGGCTCTGCTCTTCAGACCGGATCTGCTGCTCCACTTCAGAGCGTCTTTTCTCTAAAAGCAGGGCCATCTCTCTGAAGTCGTCCCCGCTGCGCTGCACTGCAGTCTGGGCAGAGTGGCTGATGTCCTGGGCCTGCTGTCGGAGCCTCTCCTGCTCCGTCTCTTTGTCCTGGAGGCTCTGGAGCAGCAGGGCCCTCCTGGTCTGCAGCTCCTCCTGTCTCTGGGCCCTCTCTGCTGCACAGGACACCGTGTCATGGCCCTTGTGTTGGTCCATGCAGCAGAGGTAACAGATGAGCTGCTCATCTGTGCGGCAGAATATTTCCATCAGCTTGTTGTGTTGAGAGCAGAGGTTTTCCTGGAGTTTGTCGGAGGGCGCCACCAGCTGGTGTTTCTGAAACATGGCCACTTCATGATGAGGCTGGAGGTGGCTCTCACAGTAAGAGACCAGACACTGCAGACAGGATTTAACAGCTTTCAGCTTCCTCCCAGAGCACAGATCACACGACACGTCTCCAGGACCAGCGTAGCAGCGGTCAGGAGGGGGCGCTGTGAGCCCTGTCCTCTTCAGCTCCTCCACTAGATCAGCCAACACTGTGCTTTTGACCAGGACAGGCCTGGGAGTGAAGCTCTCTCTGCACTGAGGGCAGCTGAACCTCACCTTTTGGTCCCAGTGGGTTTGAATACAGTCCATGCAGTAGCTGTGTCCACAGGGAACAGTCACTGGATCCTTCAGTAAATCCAAACAGATGGAACAAGTTATGGCGTCCTGGTTCAGAGCTCTCTGCGCCATTTCTGCTCCGGCTGTGAGTGATGTTTACACAAATGAATCTCTGGTGTTTCTGACGACAGAGGCTCCTCCCACCAGCTGCACCTGCCCGGACCTGAGGAGGACGCTCTTCAATATTAAAGATTCCTTTTAAGGCATCTCGGAAGTGAGTTTGTGTCAAACAGGTTTAGTGACATTTAAGCACAATTTAATCCTTTATGGAAAAATAGTCTCAAAGCTTTCTCTTCAAAACATCCACGAGCCAAAACATTTCATAGAAAATAGATATCCATTCATGAAGTTCATGTAATCTTTTGTATTATGTTTCGTGGGTAAAGTAGATAAATAGATTTACCTTGACATGTTTCAACATTGGTAATAACTTTAAGCTTCTGGTAAATGACTTTTAGAAATCAATCCTAAAACTAATGAGCTTTAATTTTACAATACAGTTTTACTGGACACTAATGTAGATGTAAACTATTCAAACTGCACCTTTTTCATTAAAACACGGCCAAGCAACAAGAGAGATAAGAAATGACAAACACTGGATATGAGGAATGACAAGGTTGGTCCATCAAGACTTTATTTTCATGTTCAGATAAATGACAAAAAGATTCAGACTCATTAGTGGAGCAAAAAACATCATTTTCCCTCATACACCGTCCTCCAGAGCCAAACATGAGATTTGATTCATTATAACATTTTTTTCCTTGTCCATCACACAAGAATATCTTTATTTTCTATCTAACCCTTATTAAACCAGGAAAGTCCCACTAAGATTAAAAACCTCTTTTTCAAGCGAGTCCTGGCCAAGAGGCGGCAAAAGACACAGTCACAGAATCACACACACGTTATATACACATGAAAAACAGGCACAAAGTCAAAAAGTCAACTCAAGTGCTCTCAATCTGGACTTAAAAGCGATCAATGAAATAAGTTCAGTTCACTTTGATCAAACATTTAAAAAACTAGTGCAGTGTCATGTGAGTTTTGGAAAACATGCAGAATCTCCCATGGTGTAAACCCGAAGTCCAGCGTGCAGAGGCTGAGTGAAGGTGGTCTGGACTCTGTGCAGGAGGATCATGGTTTGACCCTTAACGCTGTAGAAGGACAGAGCTCCTGCGCTGTGGTCCAGGTAAACTCCCACTCTGTTTGAAACTGGATCCGGTACCTTTGAGTGGACACTTTTGAACCAAAATGTGTAGAGACTTTTCTCACACTGTAGGGCCCAGGATTTATTATTCAGTCCAAAGGCACATTCATCATCACAACATTTTCTGTTGATATCTTTATATGTTACTGCGATATAAACCACTCCCTTCCAGGTCAACTCCACCTCCCAGTAACATCGCCCCGTCAGACCCTCTCTGCTCAACACCTGGCTCCTATACCTAAATCTGTGTGGATGATCAGGATAATTTTGGCGTTGGTTCAAATATGTTGCTCTTCTGTTTCCCTCAGACAGAGACAGATAATCGTGGGCTGTATTTGGGTCGAGTGTAATATCACATGCATATCTCAGGAAGTCCTCTCTAAAGTTGAGTTCAGGTTCAGACAGTTTAAACTCTTTCAAAGTCAGCTGCAGTTTGTCTTTGAGCTCTGACACAGCTCTGGTCAGGTCCTCTAAGTTCCTCCTTGTCCTGGTCTGGATTCTGGACTCTGTCTCAGACTCAGTGCTTTGTGTGGCTCTCACCAGAGGAGGACAGAGCTGTATGAACTGGTTATGGTCTGGTGTGAGGGACAGTGTGTCCAGCTCAGAGAGGGTCCTCTTCAGCTCAGTGACGTCCCGCTGCAGTTTGTCCTGAAGCTCTTGGACCTGCTGTAGTTGGCTCTGCTCTTCAGACCGGATCTGCTGCTCCACTTCAGAGCGTCTTTTCTCTAAAAGCAGGGCCATCTCTCTGAAGTCGTCCCCGCTGCGCTGCACTGCAGTCTGGGCAGAGCGGCTGATGTCCTGGGCCTGCTGTCGGAGCCTCTCCTGCTCCGTCTCTTTGTCCTGGAGGCTCTGGAGCAGCAGGGGCCTCCTGGTCTGCAGCTCCTCCTGTCTCTGGGCCCTCTCTGCTGCACAGGACACCGTGTCATGGCCCTTGTGTTGGTCCATGCAGCAGAGGTAACAGATGACCTGCTCATCTGTGCGGCAGAATATTTCCATCAGCTTGTTGTGTTGAGAGCAGAGGTTTTCCTGGAGTTTGTCGGAGGGCGCCACCAGCTGGTGTTTCTGAAGCATGGCCACTTCATGATGAGGCTGGAGGTGGCTCTCACAGTAAGAGACCAGACAGTGCAGACAGGATTTAACAGCTTTCAGCTTCCTCCCAGAGCACATATCACACGACACGTCTCCAGGACCAGCGTAGCAGCGGTCAGGAGGGGGCGCTGTGAGCCCTGTCCTCTTCAGCTCCTCCATTAGATCAGCCAACACTGTGCTTTTGACCAGGACAGGCCTGGGAGTGAAGCTCTCTCTGCACTGAGGGCAGCTGAACCTCACCTGTTGGTCCCAGTGGGTTTGAATACAGTCCATGCAGTAGCTGTGTCCACAGGGAACAGTCACTGGATCCTTCAGTAAATCCAAACAGATGGAACAAGTTATGGCGTCCTGGTTCAGAGCTCTCTGCGCCATTTCTGCTCCGGCTGTGAGTGATGTTTACACAAATGAATCTCTGGTGTTTCCTGACGACAAAGGCTCCTCCCAAATGTGCCTGCCCAGACCTGAAGAGGACGCTCTTCAATATTAAAGATTCCTTTTAAGGTGTAATGGCCGTATTACAGTTAGTGGGTGTGGGACTACCTGTATGACCCACAAACTCCCAGTAATCCAATCTACCAAACAACGCCACCCTGGGTTATAGTGCCAGGGACACTTTCAAAGAGGACTCGCAAGTTCGTGACTGAGTGGACCAGGAGACGTAATTGAAAAGCCACAATATTTATTTAAATCAGTCAGTGTGAAATACAGTTGGATAGATTCTATTTAAAAACACTATAGGCCTCATTCACACATAAAACCAAACATTTGTACCATAGACCACGTTTCCCAAAGCAGCAGCCCCCCCCAAATGTTCCAAGTCTGTGCTATATGTCCTACCGGAGAGTCGCGCCGGTCCACGCGGTGTCGACTGGCTTGGCACGGCGCGCCAGCTGCGCACACAGATGCAGCCAACCTGGGACCAGGGCAGTGTCCGCGCTAGTCTCTAGCAGTCTTTACACCGTATCGTTCGGATTGGGGGCGAAGGGGCGAAGGGGATCTGGAGCCAGGTGAGACGGGAGAGGGAGGAAAAGGGATTGGGCGAGGAACAAAAACTAATGACAGGAGAAGGGACCAAGGGGGAAGGAGCCAATGTAGAAGGGACCAACGGAGAAGGAGAGGCCCGCTCGGATTCCAATCCTGAGAAAGGTACATTTTTAGACACAATTGATCCTATATGGCTGTAGAAAACCTGCGCAGCAGGGAAGAGCACACGTAGCCTACTTACCCAAAAAGCGCTTCGGCGCTGCACGTATTTGAACGGAGAACGCCAAACGGATGGCGGAAACTGAGTGCCACGCTAAATAAGGGGACGCTAATTAGTGAACTGGAATAACAGATTAAATTTAATATTAACAAAGTTCTTACCGGAGTGTGGCACGAGCGAGGCGCGGCACGAGCCTGGTGCAACACAGTCGTGCGTAAAAGCACTCGCCTGACGCTGCGCACTACAACCAGCGCCAGATTAGGATACAGTTTTAACAAATTACGATATTGTGCACGGAGACGGCTTACCGGGGCTTGGTTAACGGAGATGCGTGCAGCACGAGCCGCAAAGTTGTTCCAAAGTGACTGAGCCAAGCTGTAGAAGCGAACACACACGCTGTGCGTCAAAGGAAGCTGGAGAGAGGAGGTTTGTTTTAGTACGACGGAATGAACGAAAGATTATTTGACACGCAAGGTACTCACTGTAGAACGAGAACGCTTTCGGATGAATTGCTGATTTTAAGACCGAATGGATCGGCAATGTTTGTTTGGCAAGGCTCCAGTCCGGCTCGTGCTGCTGCCAGCTCCCAGGCAGCGGGTGACGTCAGAGGCGAGAGAGAGCTAGCGCAGGTGAGGTACCCACCTCTTAAAGGCTCAGTCGGCACGCCATAGGCCGCCCGCAGTTAAAGGGGCCTACTACCACACTCTACCCCCCCATTTTCATCGTCGCCCCGACGATGGGGCAACAGGTTGTTCCAACGACCTCACAGTGGCACCTGCCGTGTTTGACACGGTCTTCTAAGCGTCCAATGTTGACCGTGGCATGTTGTGTGGATTAGGGTGGCAGCCAGCAGTGGAGCGCGTCGACCGCCGCACCTCCAGGGTTTCAGCATTGACGGGTGAAGACGGTTCAGATCTTCTAGGGGAAGTACAGACAATTTCCCCCGCCGTATCGGGGACGGGAGGCAAAGCAGGTTGTTCAATAGGTTGGCTTTGAAGTAAAGGAGGAGGATGACCAGAAACAACCCACAGCTCTGCATCACAAGACTCATCTGATAAGCGGCGAGAGGGCCCGGGTTGGCCATCGCCTTGATTGACTACATGTCTTTCTGCGCCAACAAACACCTTCAATAAGGACCGATGGACGGTTTTGACCTTCCCATGGTCATGAGCAGGGGCAATGGTGTACACAGCTCCACCATTGTGAGCTTTCAAGACAACATGGGGAGTGGAAGACCACAAGTCTTGTGTCTTACAGCGGCCTCTAACGCCAGTATTACGCAGCAAGACCATTTCCCCTATGTCCAGAGAGTTCTCGCGGATGTTCTCGTCATGTCGAGCCTTCCTACGCCCTGCAGCAGATCTCAAACGTTCCTTGGCTCCTTCAAAAGCAAGCTGCAAGCGAGTTTGATGCTCTAGGATCCAATCATGATGGTCTCCCCCAACAGGGTCGTCCACCTGACCAAGCAAGAAGTCGACTGGAAGCCGGGGCTCCTGGCCGAACATCAAGAAGAAAGGGGATTCTCCAGTAGAGTTGTGGGGTGTTGTGTTATATGCATACAGGACCTGTGGCAAGCAAGAGCACCAATCACGCTTACGAGAAGGTGGCAAAGTGCGAAGCAGGTTGTGTAAGGTGCGATTAAATCGCTCACACTGCCCGTTCCCACTAGGATGGTATGGAGTAGTACGCGATTTTGAGATGTTATAAAGGTGACACAGCTGTTGCACTAGCACATTCTCGAAACTCCGCCCCTGGTCGGAATGAATTCTTGCAGGAACCCCGAACTTTGAGAACCACTCGGTCACTAAAATCTGCGCAACCGTCAAAGCTCGCTGATCTCGAGTTGGGAACGCCTGTGTATACTTGCTGAACACATCCGTAATGACCAACACGTTCTCGAATCCTCTGGATGATGGCTCGAGCAATGTAAAATCCAAGGCCAAGATTTCGTTGGGCCTCGAGGCCAAGAGGTGGCCCATAGGGGCTCGAACTGGAGGCCTGGAATCCTTGGCTATCTGACAACGGGTACACTGTTGGCACCACTGACTCACGGCCTTCGACATTCCAGGCCAGTAACACCGTGCACGTAGAAGGGCCAGGGTTCTCTCCACCCCTTGATGGCCATGTGCATCATGTATTTGGGTCAACACTTCCTCAATCATGACTGCAGGTAACAACAACTGAAGCACAGCTTCGCCACCATCAGGGCGAAGGATTTTACGGTACAACAATGAGTCTCTTTCAACAAGCCGATCCCACTGACGAAGCAACACCATCGCGGGTGGTGACAAGCGCCTTCTCTCCTCAGGATTTGGTTCCTGCTGCTGCCTCCAAAAGACTGCTACTTCCTGAATAACAGGATCCGAGTCCTGAAGGGCACCGATATCGGCCAACGAGTGACCTGGCAAAGCGGACACCACAGCCTGGGTTACTTCAACTGATGGTAGGGGCGGAACTCGCCGCAAGGAGAGAGGAACCACAGTGCCTGGAACCAGACCTGCCATATCCGCTGAGCCACACTCCTGTTGGCGGGACAGAGCATCTGCGTTGCGGTTACTTCGACCCGATCGGTATCGCAGCTCAAAATCGAAAGCAGCGAGCTGTGCCGCCCAACGCTGCTCAACGGCACCAAGTTTAGCAGTTAAAAGATGACTCAAAGGATTGTTGTCGGTGTATACAATGCAGCTATGTCCCAACAAGTATTCACGAAATTTTTCGGTCATTGCCCACTTAAGGCCCAAGAGCTCAAGTTTCATTGAACTGTAGTTTGTCATATTCCGTTCTGCTCCTCGTAGACCCCGACTAGCGTAGGCTATGGGCCTCACCTTGCCTCCTTGTTCCTGCGAAAGTACTGCACCTAGGCCGCAGTGGCTCGCGTCCACCTCAAGGATGAAAGGCAAGGTAAAGTCGGCGTAAGCCAGCACCGGTGCACTGCTGAGTCGCTCCTTCAAGCCATCGAAGCCTGCTTGACATTCCTGGTCCCACGTCTCCATGCTAAACCTAACAGACCTCCTCTTGGACTTCCCTGACAACTCTGCCACCTTCCGATGTAGCGGTGCCGCCAGCTTGGCGAACCCATCCACGAAACGACGATAGTAACTCGCAAAGCCAATAAATGATCGTAATTCGGACACCGTGGTGGGCACTGGCCACTCAGCGACCGCCTTAACCTTCCCTGGATCGGTAGCGACTCCTTTGTCAGAAATGACATGTCCCAAGTAGTTAACTTCCCGCTGAAAGAAACTACATTTCCCAAGCTTCACTTTTAGACCCTCTGTGTGTAATCGACTCAGGACCCCGTCAAGCCTCTCTAACTGCTGATCTAAGTTGGAAGAGAAGACAATGATATCATCTAAGTAGAGGAGCAATGACTGACCCTGCTGGCTACCGAAAATCCTTTGCATCAGCCTTTGAAAGGTACTCGGCGCATTGCAAAGGCCGAAAGGCATCCGGTTCCATTCAAATAGGCCAAAAGGCGTACAGAAAGCGGTCTTTGGACGGTCTCTCTCCACAACAGGCACCTGATTGTAACCGCTCGCTAGATCTAGAGTAGAGAACCAGCAAGCGCCGGTAAGGGAGTCAAGAGATTCCTCTATACGCGGAAGCGGGAACGCGTCTTTCCTAGTTTTGGAGTTCAGCTGACGATAATCCACGCAGAGGCGTAAAGTGCCGTCTTTCTTGCGCACGAGCACGATCGGGGAGGCGTAAGGGCTTGAACTTTCGCGGATGACTTGCGCCTCGAGCAGTTGGTTTATGTGTTCTTTCACGACCTCGTACTCTGATGGTGGTATGCGGCGGTGTCTTTGTCTAATCGGAACGTCGTCAAGCAACGGAATCTCATGAGAAATCAAATTTGTACAGCCAAGGTCCTGGTTGTTGGCAGAGAAGACAGAGACGTGTTTTCGCAGGAGGGAACGAGCAGCTTCATGTTGTCCAAGGGGCAAGTAGGACAGGTCAATGGACTCAATCTGGTCAAGGATCGGAGAAGCAACACCATGGCCAGCAACTTCAGCGGCAATGGTGGACACCTCAGCGACACCAGAGGGCAAGCTAACAACCCGGACACTGTCCAGCGTGCCAAGAGCAGTGCGGGGATACAAGAGCACATCTGCAACACCCACATTCACTACAGGGATATAAGCAGTGCCATGATCAACGCGGACCAAAGCTGGCGATGCCAGAAGGCCCGCCGGTAAACCAGACTCAGGTGGTTCGAAAAACACAGTTCCACTGGAAAATTGTTCTGAACATGTGGCAGCAATCAACTTTATGGCTCCACCCGGGATACAACAGGCTCTCTTCCCTCTAACCCGGACACGACCCGGTTTAGTAGGCGTGGTGTGAGCACTAGCAACATGACACTTCTGCATAGCTTCTACAAGGACAGTAGGGAGCGAACTGGGCGACTCTCCAAACAATGCAGATCCATACTGGCCGAAGAGCTCGAGATAACATTTCCGGATAATGTTCATCCCCAGCACACCGGGTACCTGAGGGGGAGTCCGCCCAGGAGGGTCCCTAACTACCAAGACGCCACACTGGGGCATCGACTTCCCGCTAAGATTGACATCAAGCTCGAGGTAGCCAATATATGGGATGGCCAAACCATTGGCGGCTTTCAATTCCAACCAATGGCAGGCTTTCAGACGCTCCGCACCCCAAGGTTCAAAGTTCTTCCTAAAGAAACTCTCGGTAATCGTTGATACCATCGACCCAGTGTCCACAAGGCATGGCACGGTGGCGCCTCCCATACCTATGTCCATGTGTGGGCATGAGGAAATCAACTTGGGAGCGTCTTCAAGCCCCCCCCAAGGATTATGTGAGCCAGTAGATGCCCCACCCGAGCTGTGGCTCGACAGCACGGTGGGCGCTAGTTTTCCGAATGCTGATGCTGTTGAGAGCGACCACGCCCAGAAGAATGCGAACGAAACGGAACCCTGGGTCCATCACACTCCCTGGCAATGTGACCTGGTTGCTGACAGCGCAGGCAGATGATTGGACCAGAGCGGGGTGAACGGCCGCGCTGGTGATGCTGCGGGGCCTGTAAGCGCGAAATACTCTCCGTCAGCTTGTCCAGCTGTGCCTGCTGCTGTTTCAAGAGCTCTTTCATTTCGCTGACTTCAGTGGATGGCGGGGGATGGCCCGACTGCTGGCAACCACCCTGTACCGCAAACTGGAGCCCTAAGGCTGAGGGGACAGAATGGCTTCGGCCCCTTACAACCGCAGGCAACCCCTCGCGCTCCCACCGTATAGCCTCGCCTCTGACGTCAAGGAGCGTGGCCTGCGGAAACTGACGCACATATTGTTTAAGGTCGCGCCGAAGAGCGCCATCTAGGACCTGTTCAACGAATTGATCTCGCAAAAGGATTTCTAAATTTGCAATATTATTGGGAGCGCGCTGTTTAACTTTTTCCATAAGAGACATAAGCGCAAGTGAGTACTCCAGCAAACTCTCCCCTTCCTGCTGTCGGCGCGAGAAAAATGCTTCTTGCAATGCTACGTATGATTCCACGCAGCCATATAGGTCCTGCAAAATGGCAGTAATTTTGGTTGGGTCGCTCCGTTCTTCAGCAGAGCGATATTTTATTTCCTCGCGAGCCTCTCCTTCTAAATGGTCAAACAGAAAAAATGCTTCGTCTGCGGAAGACAAATGCCGAGCTCTAATACATGCCTGGGCCTCTTCTAACCACTCACCAAGGCCAATGCCCGTTCTGCCTCGAAACATGGGGCACTTGCGGTCACGTGGAATAAAAACTAACCTCTCAGCACCAGAGTCCCTACGCGCTGAAGGTACAGGTGGTGCAGTAGACTGACTGGATGGCCCAGCAGTAGCACCTTGACGCAGGGTTTCATTGTCGGTTTGTAACTGTTTCACTAATTCTTCTAGCTCACGCAGTCGCTCTTCCATATTTTACATAAGGGGCACAGACTTGGACCACAAATGGGGACAACTTTCTACTGCTTTCACAATACCCCAACACAATTTACTTAAGACAGGAGGTAAATATCAAGCACAATTTTCACATTAATGGCAATGAGCTATTCAATCCGGATCTAAAGCAGCTGTAATAGTAATAGTTTGAGGTACAAACACAGGTTAAACAGCACTGCAAAAACAAATCATGCAAGGGTCAAAACATGCACAAAATAGTAAATATTGCAACTCAATAAACATGCAAACATAACAAAATGCCCTTTAACTCATACACATTAAGCACCTTTACTTCGCTAGAATAACAGCAATCACCAGAGTGCTAAATTGTACTGTACTCTTTACTCCAGTCTAAAGTTAGTGTTTTTTTTTTTTCTTTGTATTGTTTTTTTTTTTTTTCCAATTAGGTCTCGGTCCAACTCAATCGTATCCTGCCAAGACAGCGCCAAAACTGTAATGGCCGTATTACAGTTAGTGGGTGTGGGACTACCTGTATGACCCACAAACTCCCAGTAATCCAATCCTGCCAACAACGCCAAAACTGTAATGGCCGTATTACAGTTAGTGGGTGTGGGACTACCTGTATGACCCACAAACTCCCAGTAATCCAATCTACCAAACAACGCCACCCTGGGTTATAGTGCCAGGGACACTTTCAAAGAGGACTCGCAAGTTCGTGACTGAGTGGACCAGGAGACGTAATTGAAAAGCCACAATATTTATTTAAATCAGTCAGTGTGAAATACAGTTGGATAGATTCTATTTAAAAACACTATAGGCCTCATTCACACATAAAACCAAACATTTGTACCATAGACCACGTTTCCCAAAGCAGCAGCCCCCCCCAAATGTTCCAAGTCTGTGCTATATGTCCTACCGGAGAGTCGCGCCGGTCCACGCGGTGTCGACTGGCTTGGCACGGCGCGCCAGCTGCGCACACAGATGCAGCCAACCTGGGACCAGGGCAGTGTCCGCGCTAGTCTCTAGCAGTCTTTACACCGTATCGTTCGGATTGGGGGCGAAGGGGCGAAGGGGATCTGGAGCCAGGTGAGACGGGAGAGGGAGGAAAAGGGATTGGGCGAGGAACAAAAACTAATGACAGGAGAAGGGACCAAGGGGGAAGGAGCCAATGTAGAAGGGACCAACGGAGAAGGAGAGGCCCGCTCGGATTCCAATCCTGAGAAAGGTACATTTTTAGACACAATTGATCCTATATGGCTGTAGAAAACCTGCGCAGCAGGGAAGAGCACACGTAGCCTACTTACCCAAAAAGCGCTTCGGCGCTGCACGTATTTGAACGGAGAACGCCAAACGGATGGCGGAAACTGAGTGCCACGCTAAATAAGGGGACGCTAATTAGTGAACTGGAATAACAGATTAAATTTAATATTAACAAAGTTCTTACCGGAGTGTGGCACGAGCGAGGCGCGGCACGAGCTTGGTGCAACACAGTCGTGCGTAAAAGCACTCGCCTGACGCTGCGCACTACAACCAGCGCCAGATTAGGATACAGTTTTAACAAATTACGATATTGTGCACGGAGACGGCTTACCGGGGCTTGGTTAACGGAGATGCGTGCAGCACGAGCCGCAAAGTTGTTCCAAAGTGACTGAGCCAAGCTGTAGAAGCGAACACACACGCTGTGCGTCAAAGGAAGCTGGAGAGAGGAGGTTTGTTTTAGTACGACGGAATGAACGAAAGATTATTTGACACGCAAGGTACTCACTGTAGAACGAGAACGCTTTCGGATGAATTGCTGATTTTAAGACCGAATGGATCGGCAATGTTTGTTTGGCAAGGCTCCAGTCCGGCTCGTGCTGCTGCCAGCTCCCAGGCAGCGGGTGACGTCAGAGGCGAGAGAGAGCTAGCGCAGGTGAGGTACCCACCTCTTAAAGGCTCAGTCGGCACGCCATAGGCCGCCCGCAGTTAAAGGGGCCTACAACCACACTGGCATCTCGGAAGTGAGTTTGTGTCAAACAGGTTTAGTCAATTCAAATTCACTTTATTTATCCGTTAGGAACGTCATTTGCAGGAGAAGTGCCAGCACGGGCCCGATAAAAACATTACATCAACAGACATACAACAACATACAGCAATAACAAATACATAAAAAAAATATATATATATATAGTGGGCCTTTGATAGACCAAGGTCCACACAGTCATTTATTCAGCAGGCGGATGGAGGTCGAGAGGAAAGTGGAGGTCGCCCTCTTTGTCCCTTGTTTATGGTCGATTATGGAACCCAGGTATTTGTATGAATGAACCTTTTCTATTATTTTGTTGTTGACAGTGAGGGAGGGAGAGCTGGAGTGGCCATGTTGGAAGTTGATGGTCATCTCTTTGGTCTTGGATACATTTAAATCCAGACAGTTCTCCCCACACCAGCGTGAGAATGAGTCCAGTTCAGTTTGCAGTGATCCGTGTGTGTTTGTGGTGTCCATGATAACTGTGTCGTCTGAGTACTTGATGTAGGTCATACCTGGGGTGGTGCTCCTGCGGTCGCTTGTGTACAGAGTGAAGAGAAGTGGAGAGATGACTGATCCTTGAGGAGAACCAGTGGACATTGTCCTGACAGCACTGAGGTGGCCGTTCACTCGGACCCTCTGATCCCTCCCCGTGAGAAAGGAACGGCCCCAGAGGATGAGGTGAGGGTTGGCGTTCATCTGGAGCAGCTCACGTCCCATGAGATGTGGCTGCACGGTGTTAAATGCACTTGAGAAATCCACGAAGACCAGGTTGACGTGGGACTTGGGCTTTTCCAGGTGGGTGATGACACCATGTACCAGAGTGAGCACAGCATCATCCACCCCTCTCCGTGGCTGGGAGGCGAATTGCAGTGGGTCAGAGTGCAGACCCACATCTGCACATTTAAGCACAATTTAACCCTCGATGGGAAATAGTCTCAAAGCTTTCTCTTCAAAACATCCACGAGCCAAAACATTTCATAGAAAATAGATATTTAATTATTAAGTTCATGTAATCCTTTGTGTTATTTTCCGTGGGTAAAGTAGATAAATAGATTGACCTTGACATGTTTCAGCATTGGTAATAACTTTAAGCTTTTAGAAATCAATCCTAAAACTAATGAGCTTTAATTTTATAATACAGTTTTACTGGACACTAATGTAGATGTAAACTATTCAAACTGCACCTTTTTCATTAAAACACGGCCAAGCAACACGAGAAATAAGAAATGACAAACACTGGATATGAGGAATGACAAGGTTGGTCCATCAAGACTTTATTTTCATGTTCAGATAAATGACAAAAAGATTCAGACTCATTAGTGGAGCAAAAAACATCATTTTCCCTCATACACCGTCCTCCAGAGCCAAAACTCTTTCTCTTGTCTATCACACAAGAATAGATTTATAAAATATATCACAGGTTTGTTAGAGTTGTATATGTTTTTCCCTCTTGGTTTAATATACGCGGTAACAAAGAACAGAAACAGTTAAACAATACAGCGGGTCGTGGATTGACATTGTAATGATGAGTCTTGAAGTAGATTCTGTATTTATGTTTGTTTTGCTTCTCTTTTACATGTTTTTAATCATTCACAGATAGTTCTGAACGTTCTCAGTGGATTTTCTCCTGAAAACTCACTGTCAAGGTGTGATGAAATAAAACCCCATTATCTGACTGCAGACATAGTAAAATAATCCACTATCAGGGAAAACTCAGTGACATTATAGAAAACATTTACTTCCTTTGACATTTTGAAGTAAATGAGTACAGACTAAAACAAAGTTATTACTTGTTTAATTTATGATTTTGATTTGTTCTTGTATAGAAAGTCGTGTGTGGAGGAAGAGATTTTCTAGTTTGTTTAAAATGATCAAATAAAATAAAGGTCAAATCCATGTGACTAAGTTTATTGAATTTGAAGCTTGTTTACGAGTCAGACCGATAAAATCACACGTGTTCAGCTTTTTGACACAGGACAGACACAAGAACAGCAGTCATTTTGAAGTCCTTGTAAATATGGCAGGTACAGCAGGAAACGTTGATCAAACATTTAAAAAACTAGTGCAGTGTCATGTGAGTTTTGGAAAACATGCAGAATCTCCAATGTCGTAAACCCAAAGTCCAGCGTGCAGAGGCTGAGTGAAGGTGGTCTGGACTCTGTGCAGGAGGATCATGGTTTGATCCTTAACGCTGTAGAAGGACAGAGCTCCTGCGCTGTGGTCCAGGTAAACTCCCAATCTGTTTGAAACTGGACCCGGTACCTTTGAGCGGACGTTGTTGAAGCAAAATGTGTAGAGACTTTTCTTACACTGTAGGGTCCAGGATTTATTATTCTGTCCAAGGACAGATTCAACACCTCCTCCTTTTCTGTTGATATCTTTATATGTTACTCCGATTTCAACCCGTCCCTTCCAGGTCAACTCCACCTCCCAGTAACAACGCCCCGTCAGACCCTCTCTGCTCAACACCTGGCTCCTATAACTAAATCTGTGTGGATGATCAGGATAACTTTGGGATTGGTTCATACATGTTGCTCTTCTGTTTCCCTCAGACAGAGACAGATAATTGTGGGCTGTATTTGGGTCGAGTGTAAAATCACATGCATATCTCAGGAAGTCCTCTCTAAAGTTGACGGGCTCAGGTTCAGGCAGTTTAAACTCTTTCAAAGTGAGCTGCAGTTTGTCTTTGAGCTCTGACACAGCTCTGGTCAGGTCCTCTAAGTTCCTCCTTGTCCTGGTCTGGATTCTGGACTCTGTCTCAGACTCAGTGCTTTGTGTGGCTCTCACCAGAGGAGGACAGAGCTGTATGAACTGGTTATGGTCTGGTGTGAGGGACAGTGTGTCCAGCTCAGAGAGGGTCCTCTTCAGCTCAGTGACGTCCCGCTGCAGTTTGTCCTGAAGCTCTTGGACTTGCTGTAGTTGGCTCTGCTCTTCAGACCGGATCTGCTGCTCCACTTCAGAGCGTCTTTTCTCTAAAAGCAGGGCCATCTCTCTGAAGTCGTCCCCGCTGCGCTGCACTGCAGTCTGGGCAGAGCGGCTGATGTCCTGGGCCTGCTGTCGGAGCCTCTCCTGCTCCGTCTCTTTGTCCTGGAGGCTCTGGAGCAGCAGGGGCCTCCTGGTCTGCAGCTCCTCCTGTCTCTGGGCCCTCTCTGCTGCACAGGACACCGTGTCATGGCCCTTGTGTTGGTCCATGCAGCAGAGGTAACAGATGACCTGCTCATCTGTGCGGCAGAATATTTCCATCAGCTTGTTGTGTTGAGAGCAGAGGTTTTCCTGGAGTTTGTCGGAGGGCGCCACCAGCTGGTGTTTCTGAAGCATGGCCACTTCATGATGAGGCTGGAGGTGGCTCTCACAGTAAGAGACCAGACACTGCAGACAGGATTTAACAGCTTTCAGCTTCCTCCCAGAGCACAGATCACACGACACGTCTCCAGGACCAGCGTAGCAGCGGTCAGGAGGGGGCGCTGTGAGCCCTGTCCTCTTCAGCTCCTCCACTAGATCAGCCAACACTGTGCTTTTGACCAGGACAGGCCTGGGAGTGAAGCTCTCTCTGCACTGAGGGCAGCTGAACCTCACCTGTTGGTTCCAGTGGGTTTGAATACAGTCCATGCAGTAGCTGTGTCCACAGGGAACAGTCACTGGATCCTTCAGTAAATCCAAACAGATGGAACAAGTTATGGCGTCCTGGTTCAGAGCTCTCTGCGCCATTTCTGCTCCGGCTGTGAGTGACTGTGTGAGTTTCACTTTTGCACAAACGAATCCTTGGTGTTTCTGACGACAGAGGCTCCTCCCACCAGCTGCGCCTGCCCAGACCTGAGGAGGACGCACTTCAATATTAAAGATTCCTTTTAAGGCATCTCGGAAGTGAGTTTGTGTCAAACAGGTTTAGTGACATTTAAGCACAATTTAATCCTTGATGGAAAATAGTCTCAAAGTTTTCTCTTCAAAACATCCACGAGCCAAAACATTTCATAGAAAATAGATATCCATTCATGAAGTTCATGTAATCTTTTGTATTATGTTTCGTGGGTAAAGTAGATAAATGGATTTACCTTGACATGTTTCAACATTGGTAATAACTTTAAGCTTCTGGTAAATGACTTTTAGAAATCAATCCTAAAACTAATGAGCTTTAATTTTACAATACAGTTTTACTGGACACTAATGTAGATGTAAACTATTCAAAATGCACCTTTTTCATTAAAACACGGCCAAGCAACAAGAGAAATAAGAAATGACAAACACTGGATATGAGGAATGACAAGGTTGGTCCATCAAGACTTTATTTTCATGTTCAGATAAATGACAAAAAGATTCAGACTCATTAGTGGAGCAAAAAACATCATTTTCCCTCATACACCGTCCTCCAGAGCCAAACATGAGATTTGATTCATCAGAACAATTTTTTCCCCTTGTCTTTCACACAAGAATATTTATATTTTTTTATCTAACCTTTATTTAACCAGGAAAGTCCCCCTAAGATTAAAAACCTATTTTTCGAGCGAGAAAGACTCAGTCCCAGAATCACACACACGTTATATACACATGAAAAACAGGCACAAAGTCAAAAAAGTCGACTCAAGTGCTCTCAATCTGGACTTAAAAGCGCTCAATAAAATAAGTTCAGTTCATTTCCCGTCTTTTTTACAACATGCTCCATGAAAAAGGAGCAGAGTGAACGAAAGCCCTTTTTCATATTAAAAATGAAGCAATAGCTTAAGATTTGGTAAAGGACAGCGAGTAAAAGCTAAGATGTGACGGAGCAGGTTAGAAAATATTACATGAGACGTAACGACTTCACTGGAGGAAACTCCGTGTTCATAACGGTGGATGTTTTTGTCTTGAGGCTAACGCGGCTAACACTAAATAAAAATTAAATCAAAGTTTTGAACGAGCCTGCGCAAAAAAGGATCGTCCTGTTAGTAGTTTAAATAATATTGACTTGTTTACATGTTATATTATCATTTTTCAACACTAGCCTTTAGCTCTAAGATAAAAGCTCCGCCCCTTACGACAGCTGGCGTTTCCTTTGGGGCTGGATTCACAGTGAACATGATGTTTGTAACACGTTGCTGTGACTCCATCAGTAACTCGTTGTCCTTAACCAGATCCTGAGCTTCTCTATATTTGTGTGGGACCTGCTAATTGTGAAAGTAAACGATCGCTGACAGGAAGTCCAGCGTCTGGCTGACTGTCCAGGAAGACGTCACGTGGGGAAACTGTGCATAAGCCTATAGTTTTATAAAAGAAACAGGTTTGTAAGAGTTGCATATTTTCCCCTCTTGGTTTAATATACATGGTAACAAAGGACAGAAATAGTTGAACAATATAGCGGGTAGTGAAGTCTTGAAGTATTTATGTATCTTTTGTGAGTCGTTTACATTTTTAAATCATTCACAGATAGTTCTGAACGTTCTCAGTGGATTTTCTCCTGAAAACTCACTGTCAGCGTGTGATGAAATAAAACCCCATTATCTGACTGCAGACAGAGTAAAATAATCCACTATCAGGGAAAACTCAGTGACATTATAGAAAACATTTCCACCTTGGACATTTTGAAGAAAATGAGTACAGACTAAAAAAGTTCTTTTGGCTGTCATTACTTGTTTCATTTATGATTTTGATTTGTCCCTGTGTAGAAAGACAGGTGTGGAGTTTATGTTTAAAATTGCAAAATAAAATAATAAAGGTCAAACCCATGTGCAAAGTTCATTGAAAGAACGACTGTGTTTGTTTCACTTTTGCACAAATGAATCCTTGGTGTTTCTGACGACAGAGGCTCCTCCCACCAGCTGCACCTGCCCAGAGCTGAGCAGGAAAAAACAAATATCAGAGATTGTTTTAAAGGTGCGCCGGTGTGACCAAGTGAGGGCGATGGTGATATTTGTTTATACAATTATGTTCGATCCATGACAACGCCACTGGTTAAACCAGAAATATTTTGTTCTATACACCAAAAGGCTACGCAGTTTCGTTGACTGAAGTGACAGAAACACATGATTACAGGACGGAAGTTTCGTTTCTTAGATTAATTTATTTTCTGCTATATAAAACCAGCATTAAAATATATGTTCGACTTTGACGTTTAAAGACACGTGGTGCAACATCCCATTCACAACTGGGTATAAACAAAAATGCAGTCCGTTAGTGAGTCCAGTGGTTACAAACTGTGCACCCGAAGGCCAGTGCACACAGGAAAAAGGGGGAGACTCCCGCCAGCAGAAGCCTGGACAACATGGATACATTCAGTTTACATACAAATGAGTAGGCAACATGCGCACATAAACAAAGACATAACACCAAGGACATACCGAGACGTATAGAGCGACGCTGCGCCACCCTTTGGCCCGCAACAGCCGCAAGGATCCCCGAGCCGCCGAAGACTAGAAAGAACAGGGCCGTTAGCCACACGCCAAGTTACTTAAAACCACGAGACTGCTCCAACGCTTACCCACGATGCACGCGCAACCATCTCGAGCTACTGCGCTTGACGCCCTCAGAAGCTACGGTGCGCCTTATCGTGCCCAAACAGCTTGGAGCCCCAGTCTCGCCGCCATGACAGCTGCGCCAGCGTGTGACGTCACGGGGTGGGAGGTCAGGTGAGGGAAAGTGCGGATGAAGGTAGTGGCCTTTTATAGGCAGGGAGGGGTAACGCACCCCGAACTACCACATTCACCCCCCCAAAGTGAATCGGCGGCCCGACGATTGACCATTTAAACCCATTATACACTACGGGAAGGCGCGGTGAAGCAGCTCCCTACCCCATAGCCGACAGTACAAAGATAAAACAGTCTACACAAAACAAAAACATTAAATGAAGGGATGCCCCCAAAAGGCAACGAGGAAAGTGCGGGTTGGATCCACTTGGTACCCACGTACGCTGCAACTGCGGCTCTACTTCACGTTCAAGCCCACACGTACAATACAGTTGCGGCTCTACTTTACGTTCAAGCCAACACGTACGCTGCCCTGAAGGCTGGCACCATGTGATGCGGACCCAAGTCCCCATACCTCAATTCTCCCCCCAGCCACACCTGAAAGGCCCACCCCCAACGTCTTTTCCACAGAGCCTCCCCCTTTTAGCTCCACTTTGCAATGTCTGTACGAAAATCAAATCCATTTAGCAAGACTTGGTGAATAGTTACAATATAGTAAACTTTACACGTGTTACATCCACAGGCTAGTCCGGTACAAAAATGAACCAGGGCTGTCAAATTACACAAAAGCCACACAAAAATTAAGCACACAGCCTACACACAAAACATGCAGGGCAAATTATGAAAACAAATGAAAACAATTGTACAGGCCCAAGAACATCCTGCACAGAAAAATCCGATGGCTTCGACGCTTGATGTTTACAACATTGATCCCATTGTGCCACAATCAATCTAAATTTTCATGTAGTTTCTGTCAATCTTGCAGTCAATCCAGACGACCAACGCCAAATGTGACCAAGTGAGGGCGATGGTGATATTTGTTTATACAATTATGTTCGATCCATGACAACGCCACTGGTTAAACCAGAAATATTTTGTTCTATACACCAAAAGGCTACGCAGGTTCGTTGACTGAAGTGACAGAAACACATGATTACAGGACGGAAGTTTCGTTTCTTAGATTAATTTATTTTCTGCTATATAAAACCAGCATTAAAATATATGTTCGACTTTGACGTTTAAAGACACGTGGTGCAACATCCCATTCACAACTGGGTATAAACAAAAATGCAGTCCGTTAGTGAGTCCAGTGGTTACAAACTGTGCACCCGAAGGCCAGTGCACACAGGAAAAAGGGGGAGACTCCCGCCAGCAGAAGCCTGGACAACATGGATACATTCAGTTTACATACAAATGAGTAGGCAACATGCGCACATAAACAAAGACATAACACCAAGGACATACCGAGACGTAGAGCGACGCTGCGGCACCCTTTGGCCCGCAACAGCCGCAAGGATCCCCGAGCCGCCGAAGACTAGAAAGAACAGGGCCGTTAGCCACACGCCAAGTTACTTAAAACCACGAGACTGCTCCAACGCTTACCCACGATGCACGCGCAACCATCTCGAGCTACTGCGCTTGACGCCCTCAGAAGCTACGGTGCGCCTTATCGTGCCCAAACAGCTTGGAGCCCCAGTCTCGCCGCCATGACAGCTGCGCCAGCGTGTGACGTCACGGGGTGGGAGGTCAGGTGAGGGAAAGTGCGGATGAAGGTAGTGGCCTTTTATAGGCAGGGAGGGGTAACGCACCCCGAACTACCACACCGGCAACGAGTTTGTGTCAACTGTGTCAAACAGGTTTAGATTAAATGTAAGTCGATTATAACAAACTATAACTTTAAAACTCAACACACAAAGCTTTCAAACAGACAGTATGTAATCCATGAAGCTTGTTTACGAGTCAGACCGATAAAATCACACATGTTCAGCTTTTTGACACAGGACAGACACAAGAACAGCAGTCATTTTGAAGTCCTTGTAAATATGGCAGGTACAGCAGGAAACTTTGATCAAACATTTAAAAAACTAGTGCAGTGTCATGTGAGTTTTGGAAAACATGCAGAATCTCCCCCGTAAACCCAAAGTCCAGCGTGCAGAGGCTGAGTGAAGGTGGTCTGGACTCTGTGCAGGAGGATCATGGTTTGATCCTTAACGCTGTAGAAGGACAGAGCTCCTGCGCTGTGGTCCAGGTAAACTCCCACTCTGTTTGAAACTGGACCCGGTACCTTTGAGTGGACGTTGTTGAACCTAAATGTGTAGAGACTTTTCTCACACTGTAGGGCCCAGGATTTATTATTATTTCCAAAGAGAGATTCAACAACTCCTTTTCTGTTGATATCTTTATATGTTACTCCGATATAAACCCCTCCCTTCCAGGTCAACTCCACCTCCCAGTAACAACGCCCCGTCAGACCCTCTCTGCTCAACACCTGGGTCCAAGAACTAAATCTGTGTGGATGATCAGGATAACTTTGGAATTGGTTCATATGTGTTGCTCTTCTGTTTCCCTCAGACAGAGACAGATAATTGTTGACTGTTTTTGGGTCGAGTGTAATATCACATGCATATCTCAGGAAGTCCTCTCTAAAGTTGATTTCAGGTTCAGGCAGTTTAAACTCTTTCAAAGTGAGCTGCAGTTTGTCTTTGAGCTCTGACACAGCTCTGGTCAGGTCCTCTAAGTTCCTCCTTGTCCTGGTCTGGATTCTGGACTCTGTCTCAGACTCAGTGCTTTGTGTGGCTCTCACCAGAGGAGGACAGAGCTGTATGAACTGGTTATGGTCTGGTGTGAGGGACAGTGTGTCCAGCTCAGAGAGGGTCCTCTTCAGCTCAGTGACGTCCCGCTGCAGTTTGTCCTGAAGCTCTTGGACTTGCTGTAGTTGGCTCTGCTCTTCAGACCGGATCTGCTGCTCCACTTCAGAGCGTCTTTTCTCTAAAAGCAGGGCCATCTCTCTGAAGTCGTCCCCGCTGCGCTGCACTGCAGTCTGGGCAGAGCGGCTGATGTCCTGGGCCTGCTGTCGGAGCCTCTCCTGCTCCGTCTCTTTGTCCTGGAGGCTCTGGAGCAGCAGGGGCCTCCTGGTCTGCAGCTCCTCCTGTCTCTGGGCCCTCTCTGCTGCACAGGACACCGTGTCATGGCCCTTGTGTTGGTCCATGCTGCAGAGGTAACAGATGAGCTGCTCATCTGTGCGGCAGAATATTTCCATCAGCTTGTTGTGTTGAGAGCAGAGGTTTTCCTGGAGTTTGTCGGAGGGCGCCACCAGCTGGTGTTTCTGAAGCATGGCCACTTCATGATGAGGCTGGAGGTGGCTCTCACAGTAAGAGACCAGACACTGCAGACAGGATTTAACAGCTTTCAGCTTCCTCCCAGAGCACAGATCACACGACACGTCTCCAGGACCAGCGTAGCAGCGGTCAGGAGGGGGCGCTGTGAGCCCTGTCCTCTTCAGCTCCTCCACTAGATCAGCCAACACTGTGCTTTTGACCAGGACAGGCCTGGGAGTGAAGCTCTCTCTGCACTGAGGGCAGCTGAACCTCACCTGTTGGTCCCAGTGGGTTTGAATACAGTCCATGCAGTAGCTGTGTCCACAGGGAACAGTCACTGGATCCTTCAGTAAATCCAAACAGATGGAACAAGTTATGGCGTCCTGGTTCAGAGCTCTCTGCGCCATTTCTGCTCCGGCTGTGAGTGACTGTGTGAGTTTCACCTTTGCACAAATGAATCCTTGGTGTTTCTGACGACAGAGGCTCCTCCCACCAGCTGCGCCTGCCCAGAGCTGAGCAGGAAGCACTGTTTTCTTTTCTTTTTTCACATCAGAGATTATTTTTAAGGTGCGCCGGCAATGAGTTTGTGTCAACAAGTAGATTATAACTAACTATAACTTTAAAAC
This sequence comes from Gobius niger, assembly GCF_951799975.1. Taxonomy (NCBI): domain Eukaryota; kingdom Metazoa; phylum Chordata; class Actinopteri; order Gobiiformes; family Gobiidae; genus Gobius; species Gobius niger. The sequence continues at coordinate 26,721,201 of NC_136864.1, forward strand.
TCAAAACACAAAGCATTCAAACAGACAGTATGTAATCCATGTGTTGAAGGAATTATGAACTACTATAATTTCATGTTTTCTTGGGCAGATACATAAATATCAGAAAATGTAGCTTTACCTTAACATTTGGTGAACGATCGTGATGAACAACTATAATAAACAATAGTAATAAACTCAACAACCCACTTATCTTTACAATTGAGTTTTTATGGTTAGTAAATGTGTCTCTGAAAATTACAACCATCTGGTTACAATTCCAGGCAACAAAAGCTGAGCAACAAAACAACAAACTGAACACACTGAAGGTGGAACAATATTGTGGGTCAACAATGTAAAACTGAGTCAGATGTTTTGCTCCTGTACATTCTCCATCTGTTACTGTTCTTACTATTTACTATTTGAGTCTATTGTGGCTGTAACAATGTCATTTCCCTTCAACGAGAAAAGAACAGTTTTTCTTTTCTTTTATATCACGAGAACTGATGCCTCTCCAACAGGCCGGGGCTTGACAGCAGCCACTGGGACGTTTGGAGTCTTTATTCAGGTTTAGGATATTTTTAATCATTTCTTTTGACGCTACAACACAGTCACAACATATAGACCGGGAGCCAGACCACCTCCTCAGGCACATTTTTGCTACTTTTCCAAACTAGTATCTTTCAATAGAGTATATCCTGGGTCATTTCCAGTGGGGACCCCCCATTGCAACTCGGCCCCGTTCGGCTGTGGGACCCCAAAAACCACTTTAACGGGACAGGCTTCAGACAAACCTTTGTGACTCTATCCAAAGTAGTGCTGTGGTCTCATACAGAGTCACAGATTAATGAAATTTAGAACAAAGAAAGCTGACATGATGAGGAACAAAGGAATATGACAGTTTTGGGCTTTAGCTTTTTCTTTTTCCATATATTAAACAATATATCTACAAAAATGCTAAATAAATGTCATATAGATAAGAAAAGCGCTTCACAAATGAGTGCATTATTGTCTTTTGTGTTTATTTTTACCTTTTCAAATGTAAATAGAAAACTGCCCCAACTCATTAGCTTCACATTAAGCCCAAGATGAGCTCAGTACCTCTAACGGATCAGCAGCTATAACAGAAAATGCGTTCCATGTTCCCTCTCAGAGCTGTGGAATTCTCATGCATTTGTCCATATAGGCCTGTGAGAACATTCCATGGTGAAGTTACAGCTTTTAGGACAACAGTTCAACTTCACCTTTTTGGATTTGCTTCAAACTTGGCACAGTTGATGTTGATATACTAAATATTCTGTGAATACAATTTGAGAGGCATATCTTTTTTAATTCATGAGTTTTAGGGGATTTCAAAAGAGGGTAGGGTTCAAAACAGGCCTAGATGCAACTAACAAGTTTCACTAACTTTAGAGATTACAGACGTTTGTGACAGACTTTTGGGAATTTTAGTACTTATTATATTAATATACATTATATATTATTTTATCGAAACATTGCATTGACAATATATAAGAATATGTTGGCAGTGTCATCACTAAGTATGATATACGACGGTTCAAACATATGTAACATTAACTTAACAACAACTAAGAACAGTTTGGGACCTGTTCATCAGCCTAATGCGACTTTACTTAAACTACCCAGTGTTTACTGAAGCAGCATGTATTGCTTTGTGGTTTACCATCTCTTCTATGCATTTTCATTGCACCTGCTGTGTTACTACTGGCAGACGAGTCGACGTGTGGTAATAAATTGTGGGTAAATTGAGGACTTTTTTTCATACAGTCATCAATTTTAGGTTCTTTGTTTATGTTTTCTCCCTCAACATCTTAGTTTTATTGTGAGAGTAAATGTTGGACCAAATTCACACATTAAAATGACCATTTGTGAACTTTCACCTTTGGCTTTTTTTTCTAAAATTATTAAAAGTTTGTGTAACGCATTATCCACTCACAAAAACCTGACCTGCCCGGTGCAGTTATATTATATTAGATTCAACTTTAATGTCCACCTCGTTTAAATTTGTCTTTGGTTCACCATTCAAGCTAATTTCTAGCCTGATTTCTAGAGCTTTGGATCCCCAAAACACAAGGGAACCTGTCTTGACTTTTACAGAATTACACAGACTAACGTTTCAGGAATCATCCATTTCACTTCTTCAGTGGGCCAAAGAATTTCAATGCCACTATATTGTAAAATGGCTGGTTATTCATTATTCTGAATAACAATAATATTTTTTTCTTTATTCTGGATAACTGAGTGTTCTTTTTAAATTCTGAGTCTATTGTGGTTAAGCTTCAGTTTAGACCACATTTATGTGTGTTTAGACTGGATTTTGGATCACATCTAAACCCAACCTTAAAAGAACTGGTTTAGGCTCTGAACAGGTAAACACAGGCTCAGACTGTGTTAACTCAAGCTCCAATTAGACTGATTCAGGCAGGGTTGCCAGGTTCTTGGGCAGGTTTGACTTCTGAGACCTGGCAACCCTAGACTCAGGTCAGCTTTATACTGGGTAAAGGGGAAGGGTATCTTATTTTATATAGCGCGTTTCATGACACAAGTCCCCCAAAGGGCTCCTCAAAAGGAATGGGGATTTTCATTCATGTCATACCAGCTGCAATGCAGCCAGTTTCTCCTGGGGCAGACTGACAGAAGCGTGGCTGCTTACATCTAGACCACCAACTCACATTCACTTAGACGTGATGTATAGATAGGCTTTGATTGGATTTAAAGTGGATTGGACGAGCTCAAATTGAAATGACAGGAAAATATTACCAAATACCAATGCCACCAACACTTGAGTCTCCAGTACTCAGCGGTGATAAGCTACTGTTGTAGCCACAGGTGCCCTGGGAGCTGTGGCTATGGAAGCAAGGCTGCCCATGTGTTTAGACCTCTCCGACCAGCACCTCTCACTCACACACTACATTCATACATGGACAATGTGGGTTAAGTTTCTTGCCCAAGGACACAATGGCAGTCTGCACCTGCGGGAGCTTGGATTCTAACTGGCAACCTCACAATCAGAGCTTCCAGTTAAAAACTAATCCTAAAGACTTAAACATACACTGTTTACTTATAGGATACTGAGCAAAATTGTTTTGTTTGAACCTCGTATTGTGTCACAAAAACAGAAATAACTGTATTTGTATTTGATTCAAGAAAAATATGTCTTTTACACTTTTAAAAAAGTCTAAAAGGCTGCTGGGCACGCCCCAAAGGGCCCGTGGGCACCACGTTGGTGACCCCTGCGTTAAACCATCGTGTATCTTATTTAGAGATGACACTGGCAACATATTCGGTATTGATTGTCAAAGATATTTTGAAGAGTAGAAATTAGTACTAAAATTCCCAAAAGTCTGTCACAAACGTCCGTAATCTCTAAAGTTAGTGAAACTTGTTAGTTGCATCTAGGCCTGTTTTGAACCCTACCCTCTTTTGAAATCCCCTAAAACTCATGAATTAAAAAAGATATGCCTCTCAAATTGTATTCACAGAATATTTAGTATATCAACATCAACTGTGCCAAGTTTGAAGCAAATCCAAAAAGGTGAAGTTGAACTGTAGTCCTAAAAGCTGTAACTTCACCATGGAATGTTCTCACAGGCCGATATGGACAAATGCATGAGAATTCCACAGCTCTGAGAGGGAACATGGAGCACATTTTCTGTTATAGCTGCTGATCCGTTAGAGGTACTGAGCTCATCTTGGGCTTAATGTGAAGCTAATGAGTTGGGGCAGTTTTCTATTTACATTTGAAAAGGTAAAAATAAACACAAAAGACAATAATGCACTCATTTGTGAAGCGCTTTTCTTATCTATATGACATTTATTTAGCATTTTTGTAGATATATTGTTTAATATATGGAAAAAGAAAAAGCTAAAGCCCAAAACTGTCATATTCCTTTGTTCCTCATCATGTCAGCTTTCTTTGTTCTAAATTTCATTAATCTGTGACTCTGTATGAGACCACAGCACTACTTTGGATAGAGTCACAAAGGTTTGTCTGAAGCCTGTCCCGTTAAAGTGGTTTTTGGGGTCCCACAGCCGAACGGGGCCGAGTTGCAATGGGGGGTCCCCACTGGAAATGACCCAGGATATACTCTATTGAAAGATACTAGTTTGGAAAAGGTAGCAAAAATGTGCCTGAGGAGGTGGTCTGGCTCCCGGTCTAATATATCACAAAATACAATATATTATTAGAACTTCATTAGAATGCTTTTGCAGCTTTGAGCTTTGAGATGTGTTTAATTCTACCAAGAAGTATAGATTGGCCATGGCAGTGTCTGAAACTATCAAATTATAGCCTCCATGTCCTAACCCTAGCTCCTGATCCTTAACCTTTCATGGGGTCAACTGTTTGGTCTCTATGTTGTTAATGAACTTTTGCTTCAGCAGCATTTGCCCAATTTGACCGTCCTTACCCAGGGGAAGAGGAAGTGACATCACCAAGAGCTGCTGTTCTTCTTCTTTAAGGTTATTGGCAGACTGAAGGAAAACAAAAGTGCAAACCTCCACCTACTGTATTGCAAATGCATCAACAAAGTGTCCAAATAAAGACATTTAAGGATAAAAAAAATGAAACATCACATTTCCCTTTAGCCTTTTTTTATTTCAACTGCTGTTTCATAAAGCTACAGTAGCAAACTAGCCATGAGGCTTGAGTTTCTACAACATGAGAGCAAATGCACGAAAGCACAAACTGTCTTCATTTAAGCCGTTTACGGAGGCGGCTCTTTAACACAGTGACATGTGACTGAGCTCTGACGACTCCAACATGTGTTTTGTCACTTTTATAAAGTTTGGCTTGTGCACAATCTTATTCCATATATTTTTTTATTAAATGTGCGCCTGTCAAACAGTGGTTGTGCATGAATCACTCGAGGGTGGGGCCGAGAGGGGCCCACCCTCCAGCTCATGTTCTCCAGTTTGACCCAAATCTAAAAGCTTCTTTATGTTCTTCCCAGTGACGGGTCAGGATGGATCTCACACACTCGTAGTTCTGAGCCCAGCGCTCTACATGGAGCTAAACAAGCAGAACAACAGTCTGTCGCTGCACATTCATAATCTCAATATCTTTCTTCAACACAAGAAGACAAAGTGAAGGATCAGTTACAGGCCTACAGCCTCATGCCTTTGTAAAATGATGTCATCTACATGCATAAAGTAAAATAAACAAAAGTCACACATGTATGAACACAGACCAGACACTTAAAAATGTAACATGATTTTTTATTTTTAAATTCATTACAGAGTTGAGCGTCGTTGAACAAATGTATAAATAATCAAAGATATTTGTGCTCGTGCTCAAAAGGACACTTCATCTGCTGCTCGCACGAAAATATGATCCCAAACTTCTTCACGTCAAAATATGACAAAGAGCAGCTCATCTTTCTACATATTCACAGAACAAAAGTGAAGGAATCAGTCGTGTGTTGTATTGGAGTTTGCTGAACAAAAAGGAACCTTGAAGAGCAGCTCAGTTTTTATTTACCACTTTGGTTTTCTTCTTTCCTTTCCCTGAAAAAGAAAAACTTTTTATTGCTTTTTTTCTCAGCACAAACACATTAAACTCCAGAATGATTAAGTCAATTAGAAGTTGTGTTTGAAGAAATTACAACATGTGGTTGAAGTCCCCATAATGTGGACACAGAGTCTTCAATTATGTTATATTTCCTCCAATATATTCATACACTAAGTCAGGCCCGTGGGCCACACTCGGTCTCCCAGTGCTTCAATCTGGCCCCTGATCAATTTATAAATCATATTTTTTCTATTTATTATAATGTTAATAAAACCCATTTTACAGCACCAGTGCATTACAGCGTCTGTTGGATTTGGATTAGTTCTACTGTACATTTATGTTTGCTCTGGAATATCAATAACTGAATCAAATCAACACTTTCCTGATTAGTTTAGTAGTGATTTGCAAACCAGCACAACACAGTGTGCTTCTCTCACTTTGATCTGTTTGAAAACATATTTACATGTGAAGGATCATGTTTATGATATTGGCAGATCCTGAATGTAGAACTGCAGCCCATGAACCATTGCCCTCAGTACATTGTTCATTACCTGGAGTTTGGCCGTTCTTGGCTCCTCTGTGCTGTCCTCTCTCTCCGGTGTCCGGGGCCTGGGAGTGTTTGGGCCGAGCGAAGGCCACGCCCACTTTTTTCCCGTCGATCTCAACGTCCTCCGCTGCCTCTTTGGCTCGTCTGCACGAGTCAGTGCTCTCAAAGTCCACAAAGCCAAACCTGAGGAACAAATGAGAGTGATTCACAGAGGCCCAGCTCCAGACTCATTGTAATGTGTCATTAATGAGCACGTGACTTCAAGATAAGTGTCCGATACACTGGCCCGAGAGTGTTTGTTTAAAAAGTACAGCAAAGCCTTAAGGGCAAAAATAAAGTTTTACATTAGAAAACTGTGACAAAAAATGTAATAAATGTACAGACGATAAACACTGAAAAAAAAATGTATAAATGTATGTGACATTTCTTGAGCGATACATCGATATAGTAATCATTGTGACAGCCCTAACACTTGTAATCACCACATACACATGATGGCCACTGGGAGGCGCCACACGCCTATGCCAGTTAATCCACTGTATCCAGTGTTTTCAATCAGCATTTTCAATTGTCTGATTAATTTGTCCTATTTGATGTGAGACTGTTTTTCCTACTGCTCACTCATGACCTGCACTTTGACCGGCAGAACTAAAGGAAAAGACCAACAGCTCTGAGATTAGGAGGAAAGACTTTTCCTATTTCAAAATGACCATTTATAAATTGCAATATTTTATTATTATTTTTATTTTTTGTTTCTATCTTGATCCTCATGAAGCACAAAGAACAAGCTCTCATCATTGTGTCTCTTCTTCATCTATAATGTGGTGCAGTCCTGGTTTTAAGTACCACTGTGTGCTGCCCCCTGCAGGTTACCTCATGTGTGTACAGCTCCAGTATCTCACTCATACAATCCCATCTGTGCACTTCCTGTTTGACTCACTTCCTTGACAGTCCAGTGTCTTTATCCACAAATATCCGTGAACTGGAGGCTCCCTCAAACGCCTCGGTCAGAGTGTCCGCTGTGGTTTTCTCATGGAGGCCCAGGACAATCAGGGTTTTAGACGGGACTGGAACAACCATCATAAAGCACGACTATCACCATTTACTGATTGATCTGGTCTGAATGCAGTCCGCTGTGTCACCAACCTTGTGCCGGCTCGGCTTTCCACTTCAAACCAAACTGGACTTTGAGCGGCCTCTTCTGAATCGCACTGTTTTTGGACGACAGTATTTAAATCTATACAAAAATGTGCATCAATACATTTGTATATCCTACTAAAATCCTATAAAAGCTGTATATAAAAGTAGCACATATTTGCATTCAGAAAGGAATATCACATGACACGTTCATTTGCCAAATTCAATCCATATTTGTTTGTAAGAGTTTTCTCAGTAACAATTTAAATCTCTTCTTGTCCTCCACTAACGTTAGACTATCTGGAAGTCCATTCCATGCCTGCATAGCTCTGTATGTAAAGGTCCTCGTGATGCTATTCGATCTTACTGTTGGCAAGAGAAATTTTCTGGCCGTTGCATGTCTGGTTTTATATTTGTGTTTCTCGTGGCTGAACAGGAGATTTTCATAGGTAATCTTTGGACATCTTGTCGACATAATACTTTTTACTGAGGATAACAGAGAGTACAAGAGTCTGTTTTTCACTGACAACCATTTTAGTTTACTCAGCATTTCTTTTGTGCTTGTCATGTAGTCACAGCACCATTCGTGCTGCTCGGTTCTGGACTACTTGTAAGGTTTTTATCCCTTCAGATGTTGCATTTGACCAGACTCTTGGACAATAGTCCAAGTAGGACAGTACCAGCGCTTGTGTGATTAGTTTAGTAGATTGCTGTGTAAGACAGTGCTTGTATCTTTTTATCATTGAGATCGCCCGTGCCATTTTTACCGCTATCATTTCTATATGTTTGGTCCAGTTTAATTTACAGTCCACTAAAACTCCCAGCAGCTTAGTTTCATATACCTGATTTATTTGAACTCCTTCTATCTCAAGTTTTAATTCTGGATCTGATTTAATGTTATTGTTAGACCCAACTACCATTGCAACTGTTTTTGACGTGTTTAATATCAATTTGTTTTCTTGAGTCCATTTTAACACCTGCTTTAATTCTTCACCTAATACTCGTCGCAGTTCTATTATGTCTTTTGCTGATGAATACAGAGTAGAATCGTCAGCATACATTACTATTTTAGTTTTGTCAAGAGCCAGTGGCATTTCATTTGTGTAAATATTAAAGAGCAAAGGCCCAAGGCAGCTGCCCTGAGGCACCCCGCACGTTATCATTCTTTCTCCTGAGTAATAGCCATTAAAGAAAACTGACTGAAATCTTTTTTCTAAATAGCTTTTAAACCATAATGTCGCTGTCTTCTCAAAACCATAACTCTCTAACTTTGTCAAGATCATCTGATGATTGAGTACATCAAAGGCTGCAGAATAATCTAACATTACAGTTCCGACTATCTTCTTATCTTCTATTTCTCCAAGCCAGTCGTCAGTTATTCGAGTCAGAGCAGTTGCAGGGGAGTGCCCGTGTTTATAGGCATGTTGATGATCAGAGAATAGGTTATTTGCGTGGAAGTAATCATAAACCTGTTCATATACCACTAGCTCCATTACTTTAGCTAGGGCTGGTAATAAACTTATTGGACGACTATTCTGTCCCGAGAATGGTGATTTTTTATCTTTAGGTAGTGACTTTTACCCTCTTCCATTCTTGAGGACATTTACTTTTGGTGAGACTTAGGTTAATGACATGACTCACTGCTGGAGCAATAATTTCTGCAGTCATTTTCAACAAGTAACAATCAATTTCATCCATGCCAGGCGGTTTATTCTTTAGATTTTTCAGAATGTTTTCAATTTTGCATGTTTCAGTATTCATAAATTGAAAATTACAACGTTTGTGTTCCATTATGTTATTTTTAATTAGTTCATTTGATGTTCTAGTATCATTACTGTTGGATATTGTCATCTTCAGACTCTCTACCTTTGTCGCAAAATAATCATTAAAGTAGTTTGCAATCTCAATTGGTTTCGTCATAAAGTTTCCATCCACTTCTATAAATGATATTGCACGCCTCTTTTTTCTTCCCGTTAAATCATTTATTATGTTCCATAGTTTCTTATTATCATTTTTAATATTGTCGATTTTAATTCCATAGTGCAGTTTCCTCTTGTTTCTATTCAATTTTGTCGTTTGATTTCTTAGTTTACGGTAGAAGATCCAATCCTCTGCCTTTCCTGAGAGAGATGTTATTGCTTTTGCTTGTTCCCGTAGTTTTATTCGTTGTTTTAGATCTTTATCCAGCCAGGGTGTTTCTTTGTTCTTTACTGTAAACCTTTTGACTGGAGCATGCTTGTTTACTATTGACAGAAAAGTATCATTAAATTTTAGTATGGCCTCGTCAACATTCTCTTGACTCATTACAGCTGCCCAATTAGCGCTTTGGATTTCCTTAATAAAATCTTCTTTTATGAACTTTTTATAAGATCTTTTGTTCAAAATGCTTGGACCACACTTTTCTATTTTGGCTTTCCTTACTGTAAGTATTAGGTCATGGTCACTGCATTCAACTTGAATAGATAGTGCTTTTGTACAAAGTTCGGGAGTATTCGTGAAGATGTGATCAATACATGTTGCAGTAATGGTTCCGTCCTGTTTTTGACATATTTTCGTAGGTTTTTTAATCAATTGTATGAAGCCATTTGCACTTGTGAAGTCGACAAGTTTTGTGGGCATTTATTTGCAAGCCAATCTACATTCAAGTCACCCATAAAATAGGTTTCTGAGGCTATTGCTGATTTTTTCCAACATTTCTCCAATTAAACTCATATAATTACTGTCCGCCCTAGGTGGGCGGTAGCAGCATCCCACTTTCATTGGACTTACATGAGGTAGATGTATTTGCAACCAAATAGTTTCTACATTACAGTCCCATAGATCCTTTCTGACTTTTGCTGGTATGTTTTCCTGTATATAAAAAGCTACTCCTCCACCGTAACGGTTTCTGTCCCTTCTGAATATGTTGTTCCCTTGTATTGCAATTTCTTCATCATCAAATGTGTCGTCTAGATGTGTTTCTGAAATCCCTAGGACGTGCAGATTGTACATGTATAATAGTTCTTTTACATCCACTAGTTTATTTCTTCAACTGTTAATGTTAACATGTGCTATTTTTAATCCCGTTTTTGGTATGTGTACATCCTTCATGATAAAACTGACATGCTCTCAACTGTGGTTAAAATCCTACAATGTGGGATTCCCTCAAGGCTTTTTTGGCGTACTACTGTTTGGTCTTGTATGTACAATTAGTTTGTCGTGCCTTAAAAATGCTATGTTTCCTTTAGCTCTTTCTTCTCTCATTTTCGGTAGTAGTTCTTTTCTTCTTCTTATGGTTTCTTCTGTATAATCGTCGTTAATAAAAAGATTGGTTCCTGTAACCCGGCATTTCAAACATGTGCAGTGTCTGGTCAGTGCTGTGGACATTATTAAGGTAAGACACTGCAGGTGAAGAGGGAGGAAAATAAATGTAGAGACATCAGTGTGAAATGAGCAACAAATGTATTGAAAGTTTTCTGTCATTTTATGTTTTCATAAAGGGTCATTTACTGGTACAAATGGCTAAAATTGTTTATATTTTGGTGACGAAAGCTGAATAATAAATTGAGCCTGGTTTAACCTCTTAACCCCCACCTGAACCGACCACATTTTCTCCAGTTTGGCTTTACCCAAATCTAAAAGCTTGGAAAAAATGTCACTATAGCAACGAGAAAAAAGGATGAAAACACAACAAAACAAGCAACACGCGAAACACGAGAAATAAGAAATGACAAACACTGGATATGAGGAATGACAAGGTTGGTCCATCAAGACTTTATTTTCATGTTCAGATAAATGACAAAAATATTCAGACTCATTAGTGGAGCAAAAAACATCATTTTCCCTCATACACCGTCCTCCAGAGCCCAAAACTCTTTCTCTTGTCTATCACACAAGAATAGATTTATAAAATATATCACAGGTGTGTTAGAGTTGTATATGTTTTTCCCTCTTGGTTTAATATACGCGGTAACAAAGAACAGAAACAGTTAAACAATACAGCGGGTCGTGGATTGACATTGTAATGATGAGTCTTGAAGTAGATTCTGTATTTATGTTTGTTTTGCTTCTCTTTTACATGTTTTTAATCATTCACAGATAGTTCTGAACGTTCTCAGTGGATTTTCTCCTGAAAACTCACTGTCAGCGTGTGATGAAATAAAACCCCATTATCTGACTGCAGACATAGTAAAATAATCCACTATCAGGGAAAACTCAGTGACATTATAGAAAACATTTACTTCCTTTGACATTTTGAAGTAAATGAGTACGGACTAAAACAAAGTTATTACTTGTTTAATTTATGATTTTGATTTGTCCTTGTGTAGAAAGTCGTGTGTGGAGGAAGAGATTTTCTAGTTTGTTTAAAATGATCAAATAAAATAAAGGTCAAATCCATGTGACTAAGTTTATTGAATTTGAAGCTTGTTTACGAGTCAGACTGATAAAATCACACATGTTCAGCTTTTTGACACAGGACAGACACAAGAACAGCAGTCATTTTGAAGTCCTTGTAAATATGGCAGGTACAGCAGGAAACTTTGATCAAACATTTAAAAAACTAGTGCAGTGTCATGTAACTTTTGGAAAACATGCAGAATCTCCCCAGTAAACCCCAAGTCCAGCGTGCAGAGGCTGAGTGAAGGTGGTCTGGACCCTGTGCAGGAGGATCATGGTTTGATCCTTAACGCTGTAGAAGGACAGAGCTCCTGCGCTGTGGTCCAGGTAAACTCCCACTCTGTTTGAAACTGGACCCGGTACCTCTGAGCGGACGTTGTTGAACCAAAATGTGTGGAGACTTTTCTCACACTGTAGGGCCCAGGATTTATTATTCTTTCCAAAGGCAGATTCATCAACTCCTTTTCTGTTGATATCTTTATATGTTACTCCAATATTAACCACTCCCTTCCAGGTCAACTCCACCTCCCAGTAACAACGCCCCGTCAGACCCTCTCTGCTCAACACCTGGCTCATAAAACTAAATCTGTGTGGATGATCAGGATAACTTTGGGATTGGTTCATAACTGTTGCTCTTCTGTTTCCCTCAGACAGAGACAGATAATCGTGAGCTGTATTTGGGTCGAGTGTAATATCACATGCATATCTCAGGAAGTCCTCTCTAAAGTTGACGGGCTCAGGTTCAGGCAGTTGAAACTCTTTCAAAGTGAGCTGCAGTTTGTCTTTGAGCTCTGACACAGCTCTGGTCAGGTCCTCTAAGTTCCTCCTTGTCCTGGTCTGGATTCTGGACTCTGTCTCAGACTCAGTGCTTTGTGTGGCTCTCACCAGAGGAGGACAGAGCTGTATGAACTGGTTATGGTCTGGTGTGAGGGACAGTGTGTCCAGCTCAGAGAGGGTCCTCTTCAGCTCAGTGACGTCCCGCTGCAGTTTGTCCTGAAGCTCTTGGACTTGCTGTAGTTGGCTCTGCTCTTCAGACCGGATCTGCTGCTCCACTTCAGAGCGTCTTTTCTCTAAAAGCAGGGCCATCTCTCTGAAGTCGTCCCCGCTGCGCTGCACTGCAGTCTGGGCAGAGCGGCTGATGTCCTGGGCCTGCTGTCGGAGCCTCTCCTGCTCCGTCTCTTTGTCCTGGAGGCTCTGGAGCAGCAGGGGCCTCCTGGTCTGCAGCTCCTCCTGTCTCTGGGCCCTCTCTGCTGCACAGGACACCGTGTCATGGCCCTTGTGTTGGTCCATGCAGCAGAGGTAACAGATGACCTGCTCATCTGTGCGGCAGAATATTTCCATCAGCTTGTTGTGTTGAGAGCAGAGGTTTTCCTGGAGTTTGTCGGAGGGCGCCACCAGCTGGTGTTTCTGAAGCATGGCCACTTCATGATGAGGCTGGAGGTGGCTCTCACAGTAAGAGACCAGACACTGCAGACAGGATTTAACAGCTTTCAGCTTCCTCCCAGAGCACAGATCACACGACACGTCTCCAGGACCAGCGTAGCAGCGGTCAGGAGGGGGCGCTGTGAGCCCTGTCCTCTTCAGCTCCTCCAATAGATCAGCCAACATTGTGTTTTTGACCAGGACAGGCCTGGGAGTGAAGCTCTCTCTGCACTGAGGGCAGCTGAACCTCACCTGTTGGTCCCAGTGGGTTTGAATACAGTCCATGCAGTAGCTGTGTCCACAGGGAACAGTCACTGGATCCTTCAGTAAATCCAAACAGATGGGACAAGTTATGGCGTCCTGGTTCAGAGCTCTCTGCGCCATTTCTGCTCCGGCTGTGAGTGACTGTGTGAGTTTCACTTTTGCACAAATGAATCCTTGGTGTTTCTGACGACAGAGGCTCCTCCCACCAGCTGCGCCTGCCCAGAGCTGAGCAGGAAGCACTGTTTTCTTTTCTTTTTTTCACATCAGAGATTATTTTTAAAGCTGCGCCGGCAATGAGTTTGTGTCAACAAGTAGATTATAACTAACTATAACTTTAAAACTCAACACACAAAGCATTCACACAGACAGTATGTAATCCATGTGTTGAATGAATTATGAACTACTACATTCTCTATCAGTTACTGTTCTCACTATTTACTATTTGAGTATTTTGTGGCTGCAACAGTGAGAAAAATAAAGGTTTCTTACGTCACCAGAACTGGCAGCTTCTCCAACATTATTAGGTCCCTTCAGTCTCTGGTTTGTCTCCCTCCACAGTTCTCACGTCTCATCTTTAACCTGGTCCTTTGCTTTTACGTCTGCAGGGCCACCTTCAGATTGGGCGTCTGAAACGACAGGTTTCACTTTTTATTATATGTCATTTTTATGCGTGTACGTGCTGTACTTTATGTGTGTATGGACGGATATGGAAGAGTTTATCATTCCTAAGTTTCTTTTGTCTTTTTTTCTTTATAAAACTCTGTCCAATGATCTGAAGTCGTACATTAATGTTGTTGGTAACACTTTACATTACGGGCCGGTAAGTCCTTGGTACTTACAGTGGTAATTCTAGATACTTATGGTGGAACTGACAGTGGTATATACTAGTAATAATAGTGGTACTTCTAGGTACTTATTGTGGTACTTACAGTGGTGCTATTGGTGTTATTTACAGTGGAAATTCTAGATACTTATGGTGGTACTTACAGTGGTATATACTAGTAATAATAGTGGTACTTCTAGGTATTGTGGTACTTACAGTGGTGCTTTTGGTGGTACTTACAGTGGTAATTCTCGATACTTATTGTGGTACTTAAAGGATACTATAGTGAGAATTACAAGGTATGTACTTCTAAAAACCGTGGTAACTCTTAGTAATGAAGGTTGTACTTCTGGTTTTCCCTCATGCTGTTTTATGTTGTTTTATAGTCACACAATCCAAGAAATTACTTCTGTTTGTAGAAGTACCTCATTTACTACCTATGAATTGCTGCTGCGTTATCCTTGAATTACCAGTAAGTACCATACACTGTAAATTCCAACTAAGGTCGCAACATGAAATAAAGTGTTATAATTACTAAGAGACCTGAAATTTTCAGCATTAACCCTCTATTCCATGTAAGAGGTACATTTTCAAGAGAAAATTATGATTAATTGCTTTTCCATTTTACAGCAACATGTTTCTGCTCCAAAAACAGGGTTTTACAAGTACTGACTAACTTTACATGATGCCAGTAATGATTATTTGTCGTCCTGTTGTGCTCACGCTCAATCTAAAGTATCCATTATCAGATTCTGTCCCACTTACTAGGATTTGCCAGTTTCGAATAATATTGGCTGAACATTGGCTTGACTTGCTTTTCTCTTTATCCAGTACATGGTTTTAGTAACTCTCACTAACCCCCCCAGTGTCCTCTACTGCCCCCCTGTAACGGGAACTTGACTGTCTAGTAATCGTAACTGACAAAACTAAGCTGTAACCTATGCTGCCCGTGATTGGCTCAGGTCATATGTCACATGTACAGAATGAGCCAATCAGGTTGCTCTGAACTGTTTTGAATTCAAAAGAGAAGTGTTGAACAGCCTCAGTGCATCATCAGCAGAAACAGCAGAAAACAGGACCTTTTCTGTTTTATTTCTCATTAATCGACATAAGGTGAGTGTGTCTTTGCATATATTTGTGTTTGCTCTGAGAGTTTGATGTATCGTTGCTATTTTAGTTTTTTTTCAGTATTTTTTTATATTTGAAAAATGCAATAACGCTCTTGCTCTACCTTATAACACATTTGTTTTTTAATTTGGTGACCGCACAGTGGCCTGTCTAACATTAGTGATACAAATTTAAGTAGTAAAGCTCCAGACGTGTCTTTTAAAGACAGAAAATAGATACTTAAGGGTAATTTACTGAGTGTTCTCGTGCAAAAGTGAAGCAGCAGCAGCACAGTCATTTGTGCATTTTTTACTCATGGACCATCTACATATTAGCTTTGGCCATATTAATGTAATACTCATTATTTCAAATGTTAAATCAGGTGTAGCCTGTCCACAACATCTAATACTGCTGGTTATGATTAAAGTTTTTCTTTTATTCCCACAGCTGTGAAGATTTAGAGACTGACTCTACATCAAGGCTGAAGGTAAGACTGCACTGATCAGTGTTTTAAACAGCATGTAATTTAGTAAAATAATCTTTTAAATGGTTTGTGTGTCCAGTGTCAGACTGAGGAGTCCAGCTGTGGAAAGACCTGATGAGACGGAGCTGAACAAGCTGAGGTGAGACATTCAAATGACTTTAGTATTAGTACAAATATAATATAAATATATAAATATCAATCCTGATTTTTTATATGATAGTTTATCCTTATTGTCATAAAACTCTGAGGAAGTCCATAGTCTTTTTTATCTGTTTTTACTGAGCTTGGTGATTGTAATTCTTTGTTTTACAGAAGTCTGAACTGCTGTGAAAACTCTGAGACCATCTCAGCATCCAGGCTATAGGCAAGACGGCACTCATCGTTATATTCTGATAAAGTGGCCATAAGTTGGATGTGAAATAACATTTGTGAATGGTTTGTGTGTGTCCAGTGTCAGACTGAAGAGCAGCTGTTGAAGGATCTGCTGAGGCTGGAGCTGAACACACTGAGGTGAGACAGAGTCAGAGCTGAGATGTTTGGATGAGACAAAGCAACATTTTACCTGTAGGTTTTGGTCTTGCCATTGGGACTTGTATCTAAAGTATTTTTGTTCTTTTTATGTCTTACAGAAATCTGACCAGGCTAATGAAGACTTGAGGGTGATTTACAAAGATGCCCTTCCTCCTGCTGTGAGTCTGCAGAACCTGCTGCATGTACAGAGTCTGTGAAACCTTCTGAGACACTTCAGCTCCTCGTCTTCATCGGCTCAGTACAGACTAATCCACCTGTTTGGACTGATGTGAACTATAACTGCAGAAATAGAGATTTTCTATCATTAATTTCACCTAAAAATGTAAGTGTTTTACACTGTGTTAATGTTAAATAAATTGACTTTATAACTACACTTTGTTTTGCTTTATTACAACATTTATATCTTGTACTAAATTTGTAAAGCTTAATTAATGGGAATAACCAATAAACCATAAAGGGAGCAGGAATGTTCCATTAACCAGTACTAAGCATAATAGTACAGGTTAAGGCCATATTTAAGTAACAAAAGTAATCAGTACTCGGAATTCCCAGTTGCCAGTACTAACATGTCTAGTAATCAGAACTTGTATCATAAGCAATGAATACTGTGAAAGCCGTCTTAATCATACTAGCGTTACTAGTAATCATGGCTTAACATTGGGAGTAATAGTTATGCATCGGGTTTACAACTTATTCCAATTAAGTGCAATGAGTTGGAATTTACAGTGTAGTAAATAGAAGTACAACCTTCATTACTAAGAGTTACCCCTGTATCTCTTAGTAACTCTGTGACTCCCTAACCCTACCCCCAATTACTAGTAATTACCACTTTTAGTGCCACAATAAGTACCACTGGCATTACTAGTAATTACCACTATAAGTACCATGGACTTACCGGCCCGTAATGTAAAGTGTTACCATGTTGTTCTACCTGTAACACATTGTGATATTAATATGAGGTTTTATCACTAAATAGAACCTTGTGCATCTTCAGTCTCAAGTTTAGAATCTTCCAAGTCATTTCCAGTTTGGTTCTGAATTTAAAAAAATGATTGTATCTTCAATTCAATTCAATTCCATTTTTAATTTGAGCATCTGAGTTCCACAAAGTTCTTCATAGGAACAGCTTTCAGAGTAATCAAAGCCAAAGAAAGATACATGTGTAGGTGAAAAGATGAATAAATAAATAACGTCTTCATAATTATATAGTGATATAGTCGTGTGGCAGAATTACGTAACGTCCTGTCTGGTTTGGAAATATAGTGTCCAGCAAACTTGACCAAAGGGCTAAAGGCTGAATTTATGAGAAATGAAGCAGACGGGATTGAGGCCTATGAAGTGCATCGCTGTAGTAATGTTGACCTCTGAACCCTTCGCCTGAACCGAGCACATTTTCTCCAGTTCGACTTCACCCAAATCTAAAAGCTTCTCGGAAAAACATTCAAATCGCGACAAAAACGAGAAGTGAATGAGGATGAAAACACAGCAAAAAGCATCAACAGGGGCGAGAAAAAAGCTGCAACAATGCGAGGAAAAATCTTACATCAGTTTTGTAGGTCTTAGCTTTCAAATGATGCGTTACTCTGGCCTTTAGGCAAGACATTTTTAGATTTGGGTAAAGCCGAACTGGAGAAAATGTTCTGGGTTAAGGCAGAGGGTAAGAGTAAATGTACAATAAATACCAGCACAGGCCTTCTCTTCTTCCAGAACTTCAGGGTTGAGAGAAAGACCATAGATTTAATCATTCAAGATTAGTGGGTCCCATTCAGCCTCATTCATTATAAAGGTCCCGAGTCGTCTGAGAAACTTACATGGCTGCCAAGTCTCCTCCTACGAAGCCCGTTCCTTAAAAGGGCAAAAAGGCGGGGGCGGCTGAATGACTAATCTGACAAACAGCATCACTGAGAATTCAAACTTCATGACGTGACTAAACAAGCAGGTGCAGTTGTAGAGCAGAGTTTAGCAGTAAAAGTAGAGCTGTAGTTATGTTAGCAAACATGCAGAAAGCTAACTGTAGCCTACGTGAACTGTTCTTCAGTCGTTCATTTATTGTTTAACAGGACCCAGCCCTATAGGCGCCGATAATGTTCTTCCCAGTTAAAAAAAAAGACAGGTCAGGATCGATCTCACACACTCGTAGTTCTGAGCCCAGCGCTCTACATGGAGCTAAACAAGCAGAACAACAGTCTGTCGCTGCACATTCATAATCCCAATATCTTTCTTCAACACAAGAAGACAAAGTGAAGGATCAGTTACAGGCCTACAGCCTCATGCCTTTGTAAAATGATGTCATCTACATGCATAAAGTAAAACATAAACAAAAGTCACACATGTATGAACACAGACCAGACACTTAAAAATGTAACATGATTTTTTTATTTTTAAATTCATTACAAAGTTGAGCGTCATTGAACAAATGTATAAATAATCAAAGATATTTGTGCTCGTGCTCAAAAGGACACTTCATCTGCTGCTCGCACGAAAATATGATCCCAAACTTCTTCACGTCAAAATATGACAAAGAGCAGCTCATCTTTCTACATATTCACAGAACAAAAGTGAAGGAATCAGTCGTGTGTTGTATTGGAGTTTGCTGAACAAAAAGGAACCTTGAAGAGCAGCTCAGTTTTTATTTACCACTTTGGTTTTCTTCTTTCCTTTCCCTGAAAAAGAACAACTTTTTATTGCTTTTTTTCTCAGCACAAACACATTAAACTCCAGAATGATTAAGTCAATTAGAAGTTGTGTTTGAAGAAATTACAACATGTGGTTAAAGTCCCCATAATGTGGACACAGAGTCTTCAATTATGTTATATTTCCTCCAATATATTCATACACTAAGTCAGGCCCGTGGGCCACACTCGGTCTCCTGATGCTTCAATCTGGCCCCTGATCAATTTAGAAATAGTATTTTTTCTATTTATTATAATGTTAATAAAAACCCATTTTACAGACCCAGTGCATCACAGCGTCTGTTGGATTTGGATTAGTTCTACTGTACATTTATGTTTGCTCTGGAATATCAATAACTGAATCAAATCAACACTTTCCTGATTAGTTTAGTTGTGATTTGCAAACCAGCACAACACAGTGTGCTTCTCTCACTTTGATCTGTTTGAAAACATATTTACATGTGAAGGATCATGTTTATGATATTGGCAGATCCTGAATGTAGAACTGCAGCCCATGAACCATTGCCCTCAGTACATTGTTCATTACCTGGAGTTTGGCCGTTCTTGGCTCCTCTGTGCTGTCCTCTCTCTCCGGTGTCCGGGGCCTGGGAGTGTTTGGGCCGAGCGAAGGCCACGCCCACTTTTTTCCCGTCGATCTCAACGTCCTCCGCTGCCTCTTTGGCTCGTCTGCACGAGTCAGTGCTCTCAAAGTCCACAAAGCCAAACCTAAGGAGCAAATGAGAGTGATTCACAGAGGCCCAGCTCCAGACTCATTGTAATGTGTCATTAATGAGCACGTGACTTCAAGATAAGTGTCCGATACACTGGCCCGAGAGTGTTTGTTTAAAAAGTACAGCAAAGCCTTAAGGGCAAAAATAAAGTTTTACATTAGAAAACTGCGACAAAAAATGTAATAAATGTACAGACGATAAATATTGAAAAAATTTTTAAAAAAATTACGTGACATTTCTTGAGCGATACATCGACATAGTAATCATCGTGACAGCCCTAACACTTGTAATCACCACATACACATGATGGCCACTGGGAGGCGCCACACGCCTATGCCAGTTAATCCACTGTATCCAGTGTTTTCAATCAGCATTTTCAATTGTCTGATTAATTTGTCCTATTTGATGTGAGACTGTTTTTCCTACTGCTCACTCATGACCTGCACTTTGACCGGCAGAACTAAAGGAAAAGACCAACAGCTCTGAGATTAGGAGGAAAGACTTTTCCTATTTCAAAATGACCATCTATAAATTTCAATAATTTGTTATTATTATTTATTTTCTTTCTATCTTGATCCTCTTGAAGCACAAAGAACAAGCTCTCATCATTGTGTCTCTTCTTCATCTATAATGTGGTGCAGTCCTGGTTTTAAGTACCACTGTGTGCTGCCCCCTGCAGGTTACCTCATGTGTGTACAGCTCCAGTATCTCACTCATACAATCCCATCTGTGCACTTCCTGTTTGACTCACTTCCTTGACAGTCCAGTGTCTTTATCCACAAATATCCGTGAACTGGAGGCTCCCTCAAACGCCTCGGTCAGAGTGTCCGCTGTGGTTTTCTCATGGAGGCCCAGGACAATCAGGGTTTTAGACGGGACTGGAACAACCATCATAAAGCACGACTATCACCATTTACTGATTGATTTGGTCTGAATGCAGTCCGCTGTGTCACCAACCTTGTGCCGGCTCGGCTTTCCACTTCAAACCAAACTGGACTTTGAGCGGCCTCTTCTGAATCGCACTGTTTTTGGACGACTTCAGAGCCTTCGCCGCATGTGCCACAGACGCAAACTCCACAAAAGCAAATCTGTGCAGGAAAAGGCAAACACGCTGTATCAATAAGTTCAATAAACGCTCCATCCAGCGGTTTCTAATCTGAGCTCAGAAATCTACATCCTGTAACCCGGCATTTCAAACATGTGCAGTGTCTGGTCAGTGCTGTGGACATTATTAAGGTAAGACACTGCAGGTGAAGAGGGAGGAAAATAAATGTAGAGACATCAGTGTGAAACCTTTGCTGTCGATTAAATATGAGCAACAAATGTATTGAAAGTTTTAAGTAAGTTTTCATAAAGGGTCATTTACTGGTAAAAATGAGTAAAATTGTTAATATTTTGGTGACGAAAGCTGAATAATGGATCGAGCCTGGTTTAACCTCTTAACCCCCACCTGAACCAAGCACATTTTCTCCAGTTTGGCTTCTCGGAAAAAATGTCACTATAGCAACGAGAAACGAGGATGAAAACACAACAAAAATGTGACCGAAGAGCGTCAAAACCAACAATAAAACAACAAAAAAGTGCGACAACTTGACACAAAGGTTAAGATCCGTCTTGAAGGCCTTAGCTTTCAAATGAGCCGTTATACTGTACTGTTGCTCCCCAGTCGAGTCGCTTTCAGATTTGGGTAAAGCTGAACTGGTCATCCCTCCCCCTTTCTGTTGCAGGCCGCATTAACTCTGTGCGAATGAACATTTTACCCAAGTTTACATATCTTTTCCAGTGTCTACCAATTTTTATCCCAAAATCTTCATCACAACTTTCATCTGGAATGACAAGCCCCCCCAGAATATCATGGACCACTTTGCAACAACCAAAAAAAGACAGGAGGTATGGCCGCACCAAACTTTCAGTATTATTACTGGGCTGCAAACATCAGACCAATAGTCCACTCGCTCTACGGACATCCGGGAGCCGATGCCCCTTCATGGCCACAGCTGGAGGCATCATCTCGCAGCCCCTCATCCCTGTCAGCTTTAACTTTTTCTAATACACCTCCCCCATCTGAATATACTAAGAATGTTGTTGTCAAAAATGCTCAATGTCTCAATGTAAAAAACATCAAAAAAGGTCCCTCAGTTTCCCAACGCTCCACAAAAAAATCCTGGTGACCTCATTCTAGCTCGACCACAAACATTTAAGAGTGTGATTTCAATCTTATACAGCAACATTTTACAGACTGAGCTCAGTGTGACCCTCAATGATGACCTCTGGCTTTCAATTCTCAATAGAGTCCACACCTCCTCTGTCTGTGCCAAACAGTCCTTTATGCAATGTCAAATTCTGCACCGCTGTTTTTGGACCAACCAGATGTTAGCGAGGATTTTTCCTGATGTGAACCCAAACTGCAATCGCTGTGGTGCTGCTCCAGCCAATCATGTTCACATGTTCTGGTCTGGTATTTAACTAGATCAGTATAAACATCTCAATTTGAGCATGATAATCCAAATTTTAGTTGTTTTGACTAGGTAAGAAGTTCTTGGGCATTTGTCCGAGATTATTTCACTTGTTCTGAGATGTTTCTGACTCGTTTCGATACGTTTCGTTCTTATTTCAGGTCATTTTCTTTGCCAATGGGGTAAGAAAATAGTTCTTATCTCATTGGCAATTTTACTTTCTTATTTCAAGCAAGATTTACCTTAGAACTGGTCAGAAATGTCCTCAAACAAGCAAAGTAAACTTGGTCCGATCAGGGAAAGTGTCTGAATGAGTGAAAACCGCTCAAAACAAGATACATTTCCTCAATTCAAGTCATTTAAGCCAATGCTTGATATTTACTTTTTGTAGTGTATGTACAACGAATCGTATCCATAGCCCATGAATTAGCCTTTGTCTGTACCTGTATGTGAGAGAACGTGTGTGACTGCGTTATTAGTATTATTTTTTATTCATTTATTTTTTCTCTTCTTTCATATTTCTTATTATTTAGTTGTTGTTGTTTTTTTCCATTTGTTTGCTCTTCCTTTTTTGTATCTGTTCTATGTTTTAACCAAAATCATTTCCCATGTACAACTAATGAAGTTAAAAGAAAAATAATAAAAATATATATAAAAAAAAAAAAGCTGAACTGGAGTAAATACACTTGGTTAAGGCGGGGTAAGTGGTAAATATGTCACATGTGTTTATTTTGTGACATATTCGTGTTAGAGGATAACATTAAATCGCTATTTATCATACTGGGTCAGGCTGTACAGTCGTACTATCTCTGTCATAGCCTTGACTGTGGTGCTCAGGCGCCCACTCTCTGCCACTGAATGCTTGCGTATCAGTATGACGCTCTGAGAGGGTATTTATCCCTCTTCTGTGGAAGCATAGACAGACTTGAATGGTAGGACTAGCGCAATGTCTCGAGTTCATGTCTCCGGGTCCCGCACCGATGGTAAATAAACTTCTCCTGCATAAGACATCCAGACTGCTGCCTGTCATTCATCTATCCTCTCGAACACCATTGTTATTTCTCTAACAATTTGGCGTCAACGAACATGTCTACAGCTGATCTGGTAGGTGCATTTTTATCCTTTGATAAAAGGGAGGGGGAATGGCCTTACCAGATTCATGCTTGATAGAAAAAAGAACAATGCAATGGGAAACGTACAATTAGTAAAAATGACATAATCTCATGTTATCGGTTAATTCTGGATGTTTGGTTCCGGTCGAGAGTAGGGACTTTAGGTCCACTAGGTGACTGGGGTATTCCGATGCACAAAGCTTGAACTGAAATAGCTGCAATAATCTGTGAAGCTCCATGCATACAGTTTAGAGTAGGTCAGGTTTTAAACTTGTTGACTCTACTGTTTATCCACATAGCCGTCATAGGCAAGAGTGAGGAACACATATTATAGACTATCTTGAGTGTAAAGCTTTGTTTAATGTTAATTTTAGTGTCAAACAAAAGGCCTCACACCGACATAGCCAGGAAGCTAGAATGCTCCAGAAAGCTGTAAACGAGTCTGGGTCCAGGTCACTGGTCTCTATGTCTGGTTTACGGATAGCAAGTGTGGGTCAAAGCAAAAGCTGTGGGCTACTGTGTAAAGCTGTTGTTTCATGTTACTTTTAATTTTGAACTAAGTGCTGAATATTGAGTCGGTAATAATTACATAGGCCGTGTAATTAATTACTAAGGCAGTTGGACTTAGAAATACGCCACAGTCAGAGGACTGTGACCACAGGCTGGTGTGAAAACTTGAATAGAACTATCTGTTTTTAGTGGTCATAAAAGCTTGTGGTTTAATATACATCTGCTGATTTTTCTTCTGACTATAGAATAGTTACAAGAAGTAGAGAGAGTAGTTGTACTGGTGCTAAGGGATTATGGGTAGGAGATGAACCTAGGATATTTTTCTCCTAAGAGAGATAACCCGCTTAGCACCGATTTTTGAGATGTGCACAAAAGAGAGGAACACGTACGCTCCATATACAACCTATGGAGGCTGTTGTGTTTGTTCATTTCTAATCTAACTGTGAAACTCCAGAATCAACTGATGAACATTGAGAGAAATGTAACTGATGGCTATGGCTCTGGATGCAGCGAGTAGATCTTTATTTCCATGTTTTTATATTTCATATTCTGTGCTTCCTTGCTTGGTTTGCTTTGTTTGCTTGGTTTATTTGATGTTTGTTTGAATTTTTTTCTTAGGGCTATAATGGACACACAGAGAACATAAAGTGTACTGAGTTATTTTGCGATAACAACATGCTTATTTGAGTAAAACTGTACATTCTTTGGTAATAAGATTACACTGACACCAACAAAGTAAAATAGAGGCAACACCATCCTCACAGTTACTCAGTACTCACAGCATTCGAGTACACTTGAGCGAGTAAAATCCAGTGGTGGAGGAATTGCTCGACACTCTTACTTAAGAGTGCAGATACAGATTCTTTTTACTTGAGAAGAAGTGAAGGTATCTGACATGATTTTGACTCAAGTAGAAGTGTTGAGTTATGCATTGTGGAATGTGCTTTATAAGCGGAAGGTGAAGGTATTTAAGAGATTATTGTGCAGGATTTTAAAATCATTTGAATCTGGTTTAAACAAGGTCTAAAACAAGGTTTAAAGGAGTAAACCATTGGACTAGGTTTGAACCGGGTTTAAAACAAGGTTTAAAAGACTAAACCACTAAACCAAGTCTAAATTGGGTCTAACCAGTTCATCGTAATGAGGTCACTTTGAAAATAAAATGCTTTACTTTTAACCCAATTGAAAAATATAGTGA
The DNA here is from genome assembly GCF_951799975.1 of Gobius niger. Lineage (NCBI taxonomy): Eukaryota > Metazoa > Chordata > Actinopteri > Gobiiformes > Gobiidae > Gobius > Gobius niger. The sequence continues at coordinate 26,746,078 of NC_136864.1, forward strand.
AGTAAAGTAGAGGTTCATTCATCATAAATTTACTAAAGAAAAGTAAGATGCCCATACTTTTACCTTTTGCTTGTACTTGTGCTTTTACTTTGTTGCTTTCCACCACTGCACTTGAGCGAGTAAAAACTAAATTATTTCAAAGTAATGTTACTCTCACATAAGTAATTTGCCAGAGATTTCACCTATATCTGGACTTATAAGTGAAGGTCTTGCTGTATAACACCGACCGTGTTCACAAGCAACAAACTACGAGAGTAGAGAGTTTTCACGGACACAGGGTCAAAGAAGAACAAGGGTCTGAATGAACAAAGTAAGGGATCTGTCAGTTTTATACAAAGGACAGATTGTGTTGTTAGGGGTGACCTGATGCTGTTCGGTTTCTTTGACATTCAGCAAGATGCAATGACATAATGTTAGACCAAATTATGAACATTTTCACTTATTTCAAAGTAAGAATAATTCAGGGAGAGTGATGCTCACATTTTGTGTCTCTGCCTTGTCTCCTCTGTCCACATCTACTGTTTCCCCTATCTGTTATTGTTTTGTCTCTGTCTGTGAAGGTCCATGAGCAGAGCGTTCCTGATAAACTCTTGCCTCGGAAGATTGTTGAGTCAGTTTAACAAAACAAAATGCCAACATTGTTTGCTATAACTATTTCATAGAATAGGGGGGTATGCTTTTGAATAATGATAATGCATTGGTAAAGCAATGATACAAGTTAAGAGTCCCCGTAGGGTAAACAATGTCCGCATTTTGAATCACAATCAATTGATGTTCACATGACGGTGATGATGAATTGAAAAATGTGTTATTTTTGTGAATTGATGCTGCTTTATAATCTGTTACAGGCCACAGGAACTGTGTGGAGGACTGATTTCCGGTGTCACAATGTCACAATGTCTCTGTTTTAGCTGCAACTTGTGAGTATAACAACTGGGTTTTAAAATACACAAGGAAAAATTCTATGAGGGAAAGATGTATAACTACAAGTAGTTATGTTAGTAAAAGGTATGACTTGGGTGTGATGAGCAATAAAAACAAATGATATTGATCACAGTCAGACAAATTTAAAAGTAAAATGCGCACAATCGAGAAGTTGAAATGGCTTGCATTTTTAGTTTATTAGCCCAATAATAGAATAGATGGATAAATGTTGTTCTGCTGTGATTTGCTTGAGAAGCCTGAGTTTGTAGGCCTGGTTCTAAAAGTACCAGGACCTGAAAAATATTATATTTTGTTATTTTGTCTTCACTGTTTAGACTTGTGGTAAAGTGAAATTTAACTCTGTCTTTCTAGGCTCTGAATGTCTATATAGGCTCTCAGTTGTACAGGAGTTGCACATCGTTAATCTTTATAAAAGATTTGAATATTGAGAGATGCCCAGATTACGGCAGGTTGGCTTCCTGGTTCCTTTAAAGATAGTTTAAGTATTTGCTTTGTTACATTTTGTGCCCAAGATTAGATTGGAGTAGTCAAAACACTTCCTTTGCTCTTCTAAGTAATGCCTCGAGAACAAGGTTCAAGACAAGGTCAGCTGGAGTCCAAACTGTGTTTAGGAGAAACATATTTGCGACAAAGGTAACCAGAGGTTTAGAATGCAAACTAAGTGTCTTAATAAATTCCAACATTAGTCGGAACAGTTGTTCCCAAAGTAGGGGTTAGGATCCCCCAGGAGATAGCGAGCACTGAGATAATATGAATTTTAAATAATTCCTAATTGCAAACAGCACTGATTTGAATATAAGAGGTCAAATAAAAGAAAATTATGCAAATAATATAAAAGAGTTTAAGTGTTGTTTTGCTTGACATTGTCTAAATTACTAAACACTTTATATCTCGAATAGTTCGCAAAGGGTTTTTGGGGGTCCTGACCAGAAATGTGTAAATTAAACTTTAGAGACCAATTTAATTTAAGTCTGGAATAGACAATTGAATTTAATATAGTAAAATATAGTTAAAGATTTAAAGAAAACTTGTAGTACAGTATCTCAATTCTTGATGTTTTAATCTTAGTGATGTGGTTTTAAGAACCTAAAGGCAACTAAAATTAAACACATTAAAGACAAAAGGAGAAATGAATAACACTATGCTTACTTTCAAGCATGCTGCATTGACTCTTTTGAGGATGGGCCTTTTTTGATAAAGTACAGAATTTTTGCTTTTATTTTTGTGATGCTTTGCGTAATAGGACATGCTGAATTTTGTAGGTTTTAGATTTTAGATTTTACTTTGCCATTTTTGGTGGTGATGGGAAAAGGCAAGGGCCTGTTGCGCGTTGCGTGGGCATTGGTCCAAGTGCATTGCTCAAAGACCCTGAAATGAAAGTTCACCGAATCGATAGTCTGCCGAAGAGAAAGTCCGCCAAACTGATCGTCCACCGAACTGAGAGTCTGCTCTGCCTCGCTGAGAAACTGTCCTCGAAAACATGCCAACAAAAGCCCCGCTGCTGCTGCCCCTCGAAAGCCTTGAACAGTCGTCTGCAGGAGGACTAGTGCTCACAATTTGCCCAGGTCTGATGCCTTGCTCTCTGTACCACTTGGACCTACATTTTTTAAGTTTTTTTGCTATATACTTATTTTATATTTACTTTTTTTTAGCAATTTTTGGTGTTTTTGCCGATGGGTCAGCGGCCCATGGGATCCTCTTTTGCTGCGATTTATAATTATTATTTTTTTTCTCATTTTGATATTTTTGACTATAGAATGCTCAAATTGGTCAATGAGTCTGCATCTTAAACAGCAAAAATAATCAAGTTAAAATAAATAAATAAATACATTTTATTGGATATTTTAAGAGATAACAATTTTTTACAAAAATAAAATAATAAAACGACAGACAGAGAGATTTGAATGTTCAGTCAGTAATAGTATGCAATAAACAACATTTTAGCCTCTCAAAAATAGAGTAATTCCCAAATTACTGTGTAGCGCAGTTGCATTGATCTGTAACAGCCGATAACATAACTTTGAAAGATAAATATCCACAAGTTACCACTCGTGTGAAATAGTTTTGTTGATAGGACTGTAGGGATTAATTTTTTGTTAGTACCCAAGGAGGGTTAAGGCTTAACAATTTGTTGTTTGTGTTTATGTTCTTTCTGAACTTTCTGAAATTGATAAAAGATGTCGTGAATTTAATTTAAGTAAATTGAGTGAGTTCTGCACAGAAATTGACTGTGCAGTTGATTCTGGATTTTGTTGTTGGTTTCGGTTTTAGGTAAAATGAGAAGTCCTAAATTTTGATCAGTGGAAGATACTGGTGTATGTTAATTTGAAGCGTTTATGATAAAGGTGATCATTTACATTGGAAAACTTTAGGATGCTTAGGTTGAAATATTGTGTTGTTTGCCAAGAATTGTCAGTGGAGGCTGAATCCAGATTTGAACGCATCGTGTGTTCTTAGATTTTAGATCTGAGGCTGTGATTTCGAGTTGTATGCAGCCTAATGAAGAGGTTTGCATACAGTGTAAGTAAAGCGGTGTCTTCAAATTTGAAAGTTGTGCTGGCAAACATGTTTTATTTCGGACTAGCAAGAGTTTTCAGTGTAATCCAGTATCTCAAGAGTCAGTCAAAAGGCCACACTTATGGCCTCAAAAGTATATTGCCCAGTTTTCAACACTAATCACGACTCTGGGTGCACACGGAGCTCGTTATAATTGTTGAAAAAGAGGAGGGGCCAAGAAGCAGAGGAGATTTGCTCTCTGTAGAAATAATTGTGACTCTTTCTGATCTAAATAAACAAATAATGAGAAAACAAAAGTTACAGCAAGTAGTTTAATTTCAAGTCTAAAACCTGATAATTAAACACAGGGAAAGTATCAGAAATAACGCAACATAATAAAGAATGAAGAAAAGTTGTGTAAGTGAAACCCAGTTGTTCTGAAAATAGGAAATGTGTAATGCCATTATTGCTTAATACTAACATACTAATGCCATGATTTAATTTCTTATATTTACTATAAAATGATATTAAAGAGTGTGATTGTTTTGATTGTGAGTGTGTAACATGTTTTAATCCATATTATTTCCAGGTTGATAACGTTAATTTCCCACAGAGACAGGGAATTTACAGGAGGAATTCTGATGCAGGAGGGTCTGATTCAGGACAGGAGCTGATGAGCCGAGAACAATAATACCAATGGCATGATCAAAGATGGCCTTATGCAGGCCGGTGTGTGCTTCTTTATTGTTGCAGGAGGCAACGTGGAAGAAGAAAATGTCGGTTTGTTCTGGATGTCTGGAGGTCGTGCCTGAGCATCAGTATCCTTTGTGTATCTATTTTGTGTTTCCAAGCAAGAGAAAGAAACACTTATTATCTCATCAAATATTTTAACTTGCGAATGATAGTAATGATTGATATTCATGTCATGATGGCTGAAGCTGACTCTGGTGAAAAGTCATACTTAATCGGTAAGTTTGTAGAAATTATACTGATGTGTTGATGTTTGCAAGGTATAACATTCTTTCCACAGGCGACCTGAGAGACAGGTTGGATCTGGCAGGAAGGCAAACACACATCCATTGGAGTTTGAATAAAGTTTAAATGGAAAGATTCATCTTACACACTCCCATTGTTCTTACATTTACTTGATATTTCATTATTATTTTCATTTATATATTTATAAGTGCTTTCATTTTATATTTACATTTTTTACATTAATTATTTTATATTTTATTATTCATTTCTCATTATTATTTTCATTTATATATTCATAAGTGCTTTTATTCTATATTTACATTTTTACTTGGCTATATTTACTTATTTCATAGTTGTGTGTATTCATATTTACTTTATATTTGACATTTATTATTTTATATTTTAATACTCTTTTATAGTTAATAAGCTTTCATGTATTTTTAATTTTACAGCATGTATTTTAGATGTAGTGTTCATTTATTTAGTGTTTGTTTATTCTTTTCTGGCCATATCACTGAAGTCCGTCACTAGTGGCCAACACCGAGGGAGCGTTAAAGCCAGAATTTGGCATATAGATTGATTAGGACTTAGTGTGAGGCTAGATATATATTTTTTAAAAATACTTTATTTCTATATTTACCTATTTTTTATTATTATTATTATTATTATTATTATTATTATTATTATTATTATTATTATTATTATTATTATTATTATTATTTTAGCATTTTTTATTTTTCTATTTTATTCTTTCTATATATTATTACTCATTTTGGTCCAGTCAGTTTTCAGCTTATATTTTGATTTTGCATTTATATTTTTTAATCTTTGGTGCTTATTCTTTATGGCTTAGTTATTCAACTTACCAATTTCACTTTATTTCAATTCATAACTTTGCAGGTACAGATTCACAAGATAAAAGGGCAGGTATTCAATACTTGGTTATCTTGTGGTGAGGTTCTTTCATGTTATGTTTTGTGTGTGTTGCTCATTGCAGGTATGTTCAGGTCAAAAAGGAAGGGTTTTAAGCTCTATTTCAGAGGCCATTACGCCTGAAGTATAAGAGGATTTAATATATTTTGTCCTGAATGATGGTTTCTTGCATAGCAGTTTTCAGTAACATTATTTTTAATCTTGATTAAAACATTGGAAGCAAGGGATAACAAATAATAAGGCTTACGATCTCGTTAGATTTGAATTTTACGGAAAATTCATTGTGCACGAGTGTATGAGCTTGCACCCTTCTCAATGGACGCTGCCAATTCTCCACGCCATTCTATTTCAACCTGAAGACTTGGAAGACAATAGGGAACTCTTGGTGTGTGTGGGCAGAATAATCCCAAAGACACACCAAGAGGTGTTACGGCACGATAGTCTACTCGTGATCCGTATAGATCTGAAGCACCTGGAGGTGTTTTGACGGGCCTCACAAGTATTGTGTTGAAATTAACCATCCGGTATGAAGATTGTTTCATGATTAATAGTTTGCTATGAGCATTCTCTTAATATGTGAATATGATTTTCATGAGAATTGATTGATTCATATCTTTGAATATTGTGTTGTGTTTGTATTTTATTGTATGTACATTTTCTGACTTGGACCAATAATATATCATTTGCAGGAGAAACTGATTGGCGGCCATGATCTTTTACTTATCCCTGATAATTGGCAATCAGGTCGGGGATTTGAGGTTTGGTCATGGTACCCCCTTTTACACGCCTTTAGTACTTGATTCATGTGTTTTATTGGTAGCAGTATTTGCCCCGATTGGGTGATTAGTGAATCTAATGATGCACATGTCTCAGTACTTTGGGGTCACTGGGAGGGGGGTCATTTAATTCCATCACAATGACCCGTATAACTGTGTACTGTGGTACTTTACATGAAGTGTGTTGAATGTTGTTTTGAAATGTCAATTCTGTGTATGCTTCCACTTAGGGCATAGATAAACCATTTGAATTTTGATTTTATTCTAAAATCTTGGTTTTGGATTAAATTGAAACTTAGGTAGTTGATTCAGGTTTATTTTTAGGCTGGCGTTTAATTTTGATTTTTTCACTTAGTCAAAACCACTAGAAAGCTGTAGTTTTGAAAGGGAGGAGTGTTAGAGGATAACATTAAATCGCTATTTATCATACTGGGTCAGGCTGTACAGTCGTACTATCTCTGTCATAGCCTTGACTGTGGTGCTCAGGCGCCCACTCTCTGCCACTGAATGCTTGCGTATCAGTATGACGCTCTGAGAGGGTATTTATCCCTCTTCTGTGGAAGCATAGACAGACTTGAATGGTAGGACTAGCGCAATGTCTCGAGTTCATGTCTCCGGGTCCCGCACCGATGGTAAATAAACTTCTCCTGCATAAGACATCCAGACTGCTGCCTGTCATTCATCTATCCTCTCGAACACCATTGTTATTTCTCTAACAATTCGTTACAAAGATCTTTTCAGACGGGATTTTGGATCTTGTTTGGTTTAAATAAGCCGGAGAAAAATGATGCAAAAATTCAAATTTCGCCTTGTTTTTTGAGGCTCGAAACTCAGTAAATCAGTCTAAGATATGGAAAAATTCCCTCTGGAGAAAAGTGTGAAATACCTCGAGTCCATGATGGAAAAGTTCAAGTCTTTGGAGCGACTGAAGTGGAGATATCGTTGCAAGAGTGTAAAGAAAAGCTCTTTCTTCTTGAGTTTGCTGCAGCCGTCTCCCACAAAGGAAATCGCAGACTTGGATGACGGAGTCTTATCGATGGGATTCCCTGCAACACGTGGATACCAAACCTGCATAAAAGATTTACCCCTTGGATTTCCCGTCGCTCTGAGGAATGCGGATCTGCGCGGCGCTCTTGAAGATCTTCTTGAGGAGTTTGGGCTGAACTTTGACTGGCAGGTTCCTCACAAACAGAGTGTCGCTGGGAGGAGCTTCTGCTGTGGAGGAAGAAACCGGTGAACACGAGCTTTTTCCCACTCTCCATCTCATTCACACTGATGATACGGTCAGGAGGAGCTGGGGAGCAGGGAGAGACACTCAGCAGATTGTGGGAGCCGCCACTAAAACCTACAGTGTTCCAGGCATTGATTTGTCTTCTGGTCTGTCGCTGGAGTTCTGAGAAAAGCCACTAGAGGAGATTCAAAGATTACTCAAAGATGAGCAAGTGGGTCGAACACACAGCTCCAGGTATGTTTTCGATGAGAAAAAAATCATAACGTGGTAAAAAATATAAGTTTGCAGAATTCTGTGAAGTTTCAACGTGGGAACTTTCCCATGGGAATGAACGGGAATTTAAGGGAATAAACGGGAATGAACACATGTGAAGGCGGCTCCTTTAGACAAACCTAAACTGAAGCGTGAACATTTTAGTTGATGTTGATACAAATAAATAAATATCGCAGCAGAGATGAAGTCAGGGCGATAAAACTTTGCCGTTTGTCTCAACACTTATTAGAAAGAGCTTTAACCTCTTAACTCCCGCCTGAACCGAGAGGATCTTTTTCCTCACGTCATCAGATTTTTTTTCCATCATTTTTTTGTTGGGTGTTCAACTCATTTTTGTCATTTTTTGTCATTTTTTTCATTTTTTTATCACATTTTTGTCATTTTTTTGTGACATTTTTGTAATTTTTTGTGAATTTTTTTGTGACATTTTTGTCATTTTTTCGTTAATTTTTTTATTACATTTTTGTCATTTTTTTAAAATCATTTTGTCATTTTTTTGTCCAATTTTTATTTTAATTTTTTTTATTTTTTGTCCATTTTTGGCATTTTTTGTCAAATTTGTATCACATTTTTGCCACTTTTTCATCAATTTTTCGCCACTTTTTTGTCAATGTTTTCTCACTTTTTTGTCACATTTCCATCAGTGTTTTCATCTCAGTTTTGTTGCACCTTTTTTCCAGAAGCTTTTGGATTGGGGTAAAGCCAAACTGGAGAAAATGTGCTCGGTTCAGGTGGGAGTTAAGGGGTTAAAGGAACTACACCTGATTTTTTTTCTTGTCATGGAACAACATTATGACTTTTAGTTTATTGGAAACTCTATTTCATGAACTTACAGGCTGGTTTTCTTGCATTTTTGTAAAAGTGACCCTGCAAAATTGTGAAATGAGCGTAAAAACACATCACATTGACTTTGCTCAATATCCCACTTTAGGAACTGTATTTGTATATTTGATCGTCTTCTGCATTCGACACATTCATCATCAAGTATAACGTGATTCCTGCTGTTGTTATCACTGTGTTGCCACATCTATGAGGCAGATAAAGTCCACACTCACTTGGCTTTGTCCAGTCGAATGTCCTGCACCAGGAGAGACTGCGTCATGAAGTCGTTTGCTAAAGAATTTCGGATTTCCTCGTAATATTTAGAGTTGTCCAAGTTTCCAACATAAAGGCAGTAACCTACAAACAGAGCTGTTATCAACCTCTCCTCTGTTACACATTAGCTCCATTCTAGCTTTACATTCACTGAACCAGGTCTTGAAGAAGAAAGACACAATTCTTCCTCTGGTCGTCAGTAAAATGGACCCCAAGGAAAACTTTTGGATAGAGAGACTTTAGAGACACGTTTATTCAAGATGAGCCTCATTCAAAACACATCATAAATCTGCACTCGTGCTCTTTCTATGCAGATATTTTTATCATTAGGTTTTTTGTACTATATTGTTATTACTACAGTGAAGCTCAGACCAGACTTTATACAGAAACATACTACTACTACTACTACTACTACTACTACTATGTTTGGTGGGTAAAGTAGATAAATAGATTTACCTTGACATGTTTCAGCATTGGTAATAACTTTAAGCTTCTGGTAAATGACTTTTAGAAATCAATCCTAAAACTAATGAGCTTTAATTTTACAATACAGTTTTACTGGACACTAATGTAGATGTAAACTATTCAAACTGCACCTTTTTCATTAAAACACGGCCAAGCAACACGAGAAATAAGAAATGAAAAACACTGGATATGAGGAATGACAAGGTTGGTCCATCAAGACTTTATTTTCATGTTCAGATAAATGACAAAAAGATTCAGACTCATTAGTGGAGCAAAAAACATCATTTTCCCTCATACACCGTCCTCCAGAGCCCAAAACTCAGATAAAACCCCATTATCTGACTGCAGACATAGTAAAATAATCCACTATCAGGGAAAACTCAGTGACATTATAGAAAACATTTACTTCCTTTGACATTTTGAAGTAAATGAGCACAGACTAAAACAAAGTTATTACTTGTTTAATTTATGATTTTGATTTGTTCTTGTGTAGAAAGTCGTGTGTGGAGGAAGAGATTTTCTAGTTTGTTTAAAATGATCAAATAAAATCAAGGTCAAATCCATGTGACTAAGTTTATTGAATTTGAAGCTTGTTTACGAGTCAGACCGATAAAATCACACATGTTCAGCTTTTTGACACAGGACAGACACAAGAACAGCAGTCATTTTGAAGTCCTTGTAAATATGGCAGGTACAGCAGGAAACTTTGATCAAACATTTAAAAAACTAGTGCAGTGTCATGTGAGTTTTGGAAAACATGCAGAATCTCCCCTGTAAACCCCAAGTCCAGCGTGCAGAGGCTGAGTGAAGGTGGTCTGGACTCTGTGCAGGAGGATCATGGTTTGATCCTTAACGCTGTAGAAGGACAGAGCTCCTGCGCTGTGGTCCAGGTAAACTCCCACTCTGTTTGAAACTGGACCCGGTACCTTTGAGAGGACGCTGTTGAACCAAAATGTGTAGAGACTTTTCTCACACTGTAGGGCCCAGGATTTATTATTCATTCCAAAGGCAGATTCAACACCTCCTTTTCTGTTGATATCTTTATATGTTACTCCGATAAAAACCACTCCCTTCCAGGTCAACTCCACCTCCCAGTAACAACGCCCCGTCAGACCCTCTCTGCTCAACACCTGGGTCCAAGAACTAAATCTGTGTGGATGATCAGGATGACTTTGGGATTGGGTCATATGTGTTGCTCTTCTGTTTCCCTCAGACAGAGACAGATAATCGTTGGCTGTATTTGGGTCGAGTGTAATATCACATGCATATCTCAGGAAGTCCTCTCTAAAGTTGAGTTCAGGTTCAGACAGTTTAAACTCTTTCAAAGTGAGCTGCAGTTTGTCTTTGAGCTCTGACACAGCTCTGGTCAGGTCCTCTAAGTTCCTCCTTGTCCTGGTCTGGATTCTGGACTCTGTCTCAGACTCAGTGCTTTGTGTGGCTCTCACCAGAGGAGGACAGAGCTGTATGAACTGGTTATGGTCTGGTGTGAGGGACAGTGTGTCCAGCTCAGAGAGGGTCCTCTTCAGCTCAGTGACGTCCCGCTGCAGTTTGTCCTGAAGCTCTTGGACTTGCTGTAGTTGGCTCTGCTCTTCAGACCGGATCTGCTGCTCCACTTCAGAGCGTCTCTTCTCTAAAAGCAGGGCCATCTCTCTGAAGTCGTCCCCGCTGCGCTGCACTGCAGTCTGGGCAGAGTGGCTGATGTCCTGGGCCTGCTGTCGGAGCCTCTCCTGCTCCGTCTCTTTGTCCTGGAGGCTCTGGCGCAGCAGGGGCCTCCTGGTCTGCAGCTCCTCCTGTCTCTGGGCCCTCTCTGCTGCACAGGACACCGTGTCATGGCCCTTGTGTTGGTCCATGCTGCAGAGGTAACAGATGACCTGCTCATCTGTGCGGCAGAATATTTCCATCAGCTTGTTGTGTTGAGAGCAGAGGTTTTCCTGGAGTTTGTCGGAGGGCGCCACCAGCTGGTGTTTCTGAAGCATGGCCACTTCATGATGAGGCTGGAGGTGGCTCTCACAGTAAGAGACCAGACAGTGCAGACAGGATTTAACAGCTTTCAGCTTCCTCCCAGAGCACAGATCACACGACACGTCTCCAGGACCAGCGTAGCAGCGGTCAGGAGGGGGCGCTGTGAGCCCTGTCCTCTTCAGCTCCTCCACTAGATCAGCGAACATTGTGGTTTTGACCAGGACAGGCCTGGGAGTGAAGCTCTCTCTGCACTGAGGGCAGCTGAACCTCACCTGTTGGTCCCAGTGGGTTTGAATACAGTCCATGCAGTAGCTGTGTCCACAGGGAACAGTCACTGGATCCTTCAGTAAATCCAAACAGATGGAACAAGTTATGGCGTCCTGGTTCAGAGCTCTCTGCGCCATTTCTGCTCCGGCTGTGAGTGACTGTGTTAGTTTCACTTTTGCACAAACAAATCCTTGGTGTTTCTGACGACAGAGGCTCCTCCCACCAGCTGCGCCTGCCCAGAGCTGAGCAGGAAGCACTGTTTTCTTTTCTTTTTTTCACATCAGAGATTCTTTTTAAAGGTGCGCCGGCAATGAGTTTGTGTCAACAAGTAGATTATAACTAACTATAACTTTAAAACTCAACACACAAAGCATTCAAACACACAGTATGTAATCCATGTGTTGAATGAATTATGAACTACTACATTCTCTATCTGTTACTGTTCTCACTATTTACTATTTGAGTATTTTGTGGCTGCAACAGTGAGAAAAATAAAGGTTTCTTACGTCACCAGAACTGGCAGCTTCTCCAACATTATTAGGTCCCTTCAGTCTCTGGTTTGTCTCCCTCCACAGTTCTCACGTCTCATCTTTAACCTGGTCCTTTGCTTTTACGTCTGCAGGGCCACCTTCAGATTGGGCGTCTGAAACGACAGGTTTCACTTTTTATTACATGTCATTTTTATGCATGTACGTGCTGTACTTTATGTGTGTATGGACGGATATGTAAGAGTTTATCATTCCTACATTTGTTTTGTCTTTTTTTCTTTTATTAAACTCTGTCCAATGATCTGAAGTCGTACATTAATGTTGTTCTACCTGTAACACATTGTGATATTAATATGAGGTTTTATCACTAAATAGAACCTTGTGCATCTTCAGTCTCAAGTTTAGAATCTTCCAAGTCATTTCCAGTTTGGTTCTGAATTTGAAAACAATGATTGTATCTTCAATTCAATTCAATTCCATTTTTAATTTGAGCATTTGAGTTCCACACAGTTCTTCATAGGAACAGCTTTCAGAGTAATCAAAGCCAAAGAAAGATACATGTGTAGGTGAAAAGGTGAATAAATAAATAACGTCTTCATAATTATATAGTGATATAGTCGTGTGGCAGAATTACGTAACGTCCTGTCTGGTTTGGAAATATAGTGTCCAGCAAACTTGACCAAAGGGCTAAAGGCTGGATTTATAAGAAATGAAGCAGACGGGATTGAGGCCTATGAAGTGCATCGCTGTAGTAATGTTGACCTCTGAACCCTTCGCCTGAACCGAGCACATTTTCTCCAGTTCGACTTCACCCAAATCTAAAAGCTTCTCGGAAAAACATTCAAATCGTGACAAAAAGGAGAAGTGAATGAGGATGAAAACACAGCAAAAAGCATCAACAGGGGCGAGAAAAAAGCTGCAACAATGCGAGGAAAATATCTTAGATCAGTTTTGAAGGTCTTAGCTTTCAAATGATGCGTTACTCTGGCCTTTAGGCGAGACGTTTTTAGATTTGGGTAAAGCCGAGCTGGAGAAAATGTTCTGGGTTAAGGCAGAGGGTAAGAGTAAATGTACAATAAATACCAGCACTGGCCTTCTCTTCTTCCAGAACTTCAGGGTTGAGAGAAAGACCATAGATTTAATCATTAGAGATTAGTGGGTCCCATTCAGCCTCATTCATTATAAAGGTCCCGAGTCGTCTGTGAAACTTACATGGCTGCCAAGTCTCCTCCTACGAAGCCCGTTCCTTAAAAGGACAAAAAGGCGGGGGCGGCTGAATGACTAATCTGACAAACAGCATCACTGAGAATTCAAACTTCATGACGTGACTAAACAAGCAGGTGCAGTTGTAGAGCAGAGTTTAGCAGTAAAAGTAGAACTGTAGTTATGTTAGCAAACATGCAGAAAGCTAACTGTAGCCTACCTGAACTGTTCTTCAGTCGTTCATTTATTGTTTAACAGGACCCAGCCCTATAGGCGCCGATAATGTTCTTCCCAGTTAAAAAAAAAAGACAGGTCAGGATCGATCTCACACACTCGTAGTTCTGAGCCCAGCGCTCTACATGGAGCTAAACAAGCAGAACAACAGTCTGTCGCTGCACATTCATCATCTCAATATCTTTCTTCAACACAAGAAGACAAAGTGAAGGATCAGTTACAGGCCTACAGCCTCATGCCTTTGTAAAATGATGTCATCTACAGGCATGAAGTAAAAAACAAAAGTCACACATGTATGAACACAGACCAGACACTTAAAAATTTAACATGATTTTTTATTTTTAAATTCATTACAAAGTTGAGCGTCATTGAACAAATGTATAAATAATCAAAGATGTTTGTGCTCGTGCTCAAAAGGACACTTCATCTGCTGCTCGCACGAAAATATGATCCCAAATTTCTTCACGTCAAAATATGACAAAGAGCAGCTCATCTTTCTACATATTCACAGAACAAAAGTGAAGGAATCAGTCGTGTGTTGTATTGGAGTTTGCTGAACAAAAAGGAACCTTGAAGAGCAGCTCAGTTTTTATTTACCACTTTGGTTTTCTTCTTTCCTTTCCCTGAAAAAGAAAAACTTTTTATTGCTTTTTTTCTCAGCACAAACACATTAAACTCCAGAATGATTAAGTCAATTAGAAGTTGTGTTTGAAGAAATTACAACATGTGGTTAAAGTCCCCATAATGTGGACACAGAGTCTTCAATTATGTTATATTTCCTCCAATATATTCATACACTAAGTCAGGCCCGTGGGCCACACTCGGTCTCCCAGTGCTTCAATCTGAGGGCCCTGAGGCAATTCTCAATTTAAATGTTTTTCTATTTATTATAATGTTAATAAAACCCATTTTACAGCACCAGTGCATCACAGCGTCTGTTGGATTTGGATTAGTTCTACTGTACATTTATGTTTGCTCTGGAATATCAATAACTGAATCAAATCAACACTTTCCTGATTAGTTTAGTTGTGATTTGCAAACCAGCACAACACAGTGTGCTTCTCTCACTTTGATCTGTTTGAAAACATATTTACATGTGAAGGATCATGTTTATGATATTGGCAGATCCTGAATGTAGAACTGCAGCCCATGAACCATTGCCCTCAGTACATTGTTCATTACCTGGAGTTTGGCCGTTCTTGGCTCCTCTGTGCTGTCCTCTCTCTCCGGTGTCCGGGGCCTGGGAGTGTTTGGGCCGAGCGAAGGCCACGCCCACTTTTTTCCCGTCGATCTCAACGTCCTCCGCTGCCTCTTTGGCTCGTCTGCACGAGTCAGTGCTCTCAAAGTCCACAAAGCCAAACCTGAGGAACAAATGAGAGTGATTCACAGATTCCCAGCTCCAGACTCATTGTAATGTGTCATTAATGAGCACGTGACTTCAAGATAAGTGTCCGATACACTGGCCCGAGAGTGTTTGTTTAAAAAGTACAGCAAAGCCTTAAGGGCAAAAATAAAGTTTTACATTAGAAAACTGCGACAAAAAATGTAATAAATGTACAGACGATAAATATTGAAAAAAAAAAAAAAAAAATATTATGTGATATTTCTTGAGCGATACATCGACATTAGCCTGGCTAACACCAGACTAAAATCACAAGTGATATTTAGTTTGGGGACCACCAATTCATTTTCTCGTAGGAGAGGTGTGGTTTGCGATCGTCCATAGTCGTTTATTGGGCGATACGAAAAAAAAAAAAAAAAAGTCTCATGCGTCTGCACGTAGCCACAGCCAATCATATCATCGTATGAGATGACGTATGACGTACCCGCTGTAAACTTTTGAGCTAAATTATTTAGAACAAGGTCTAAAGCTTGATCAAAAAATACCATCGTGTCTGCTGCTGTCATGTTGGATCCGTAAATAAACTTTTTTTTAAATTATCCGTAAATAAACTACAAGCTTCCATATATCGAATAGCGCGTCATCGTCTTGCCGTCCCTCCTCGCTCTGTGATTGGTTCCCAAATCCACCGGAGATTTGGCCATGGTCCCCAGGCTGTTGTGCAGTTCGAAATAATTCGAGCGCACACAGCAGCCTGGTGTTAGCCAGGTTACATCGACATAGTAATCATTGTGACAGCCCTAACACTTGTAATCTCCACATACACATGATGGCCACTGGGAGGCGCCACACGCCTATGCCAGTTAATCCACTGTATCCAGTGTTTTCAATCAGCATTTTCAATTGTCTGATTAATTTGTCCTATTTGATGTGAGACTGTTTTTCCTACTGCTCACTCATGACCTGCACTTTGACCGGCAGAACTAAAGGAAAAGACCAACAGCTCTGAGATTAGGAGGAAAGACTTTTCCTATTTCAAAATGACCATTTATAAATTGCAATATTTTTTCATTATTTTTATCATTTTTTGTTTCTATCTTGATCCTCTTGAAGCACAAAGAACAAGCTCTCATCATTGTGTCTCTTCTTCATCTATAATGTGGTGCAGTCCTGGTTTTAAGTACCACTGTGTGCTGCCCCCTGCAGGTTACCTCATGTGTGTACAGCTCCAGTATCTCACTCATACAATCCCATCTGTGCACTTCCTGTTTGACTCACTTCCTTGACAGTCCAGTGTCTTTATCCACAAATATCCGTGAACTGGAGGCTCCCTCAAACGCCTCGGTCAGAGTGTCCGCTGTGGTTTTCTCATGGAGGCCCAGGACAATCAGGGTTTTAGACGGGACTGGAACAACCATCATAAAGCACGACTATCACCATTTACTGATTGATTTGGTCTGAATGCAGTCCGCTGTGTCACCAACCTTGTGCCGGCTCGGCTTTCCACTTCAAACCAAACTGGACTTTGAGCGGCCTCTTCTGAATCGCACTGTTTTTGGACGACTTCAGAGCCTTCGCCGCATGTGCCACAGACGCAAACTCCACAAAAGCAAATCTGTGCAGGAAAAGGCAAACACGCTGTATCAATAAGTTCAATAAATGCTCTATCCAGCGGTTTCTAATCTGAGCTCAGAAATCTACATCCTGTAACCCGGCATTTCAAACATGTGCAGTGTCTGGTCAGTGCTGTGGACATTATTAAGGTAAGACACTGCAGGTGAAGAGGGGGGGAAATAAATGTAGAGACATCAGTGTGAAACCTTTGCTGTCGATTAAATATGAGCAACAAATGTATTGAAAGTTTTATGTAAGTTTTCATAAAGGGTCATTTACTGGTAAAAATGAGTAAAATTGTTTATATTTTGTTGACGAAAGCTGAATAATGGATCGAGCCTGGTTTAACCTCTTAACCCCCACCTGAACCGAGCACATTTTCTCCAGTTTGGCTTCTTGGAAAAAATGTCACTATAGCAACGAGAAACGAGGATGAAAACACAACAAAAATGTGACCAACGAGCGACAAAACCAACAATAATACAACAAAAAAGTGCGACAACTTGACAAAAAGGTCAAGATCCGTCTTGATCTTGAGCTTTGAAATGAGCCGTTATACTGCACTGTTGCTCTCCAGTCGAGTCGCTTTCAGATTTGGGTCAAGCTGAACTGGAGTAAATACACTTGGTTAAGGCGGGGTAAGTGGTAAATATGTCACATATGTTTATTTTGTGACATATTCGTTACAAAGATCTTTTCAGACGGGATTTTGGATCTTGTTTGGTTTAAATAAGCCAGAGAAAAATGATGTAAAAATTCAAATTTCGCCTTGTTTTTTGAGGGTTTGAAACTCAGTAAATCAGTCTAAGATATGAAAAAATTCCCTCTGGAAAAAAGTGTGAAATACCTCGAGTCCATGATGGAAAAGTTCAAGTCTTTGGAGCGACTGAAGTGGAGATATCGTTGCAAGAGTGTAAAGAAAAGCTCTTTCTTCTTGAGTTTGCTGCAGCCGTCTCCCACAAAGGAAATGACCAGACTTGGATGACGGAGTCTTATCGACGGGATTCCCTGCAACACGTGGATACCAAACCTGCATAAAAGATTTACCCCTTGGATTTCCCGTCGCTCTGAGGAATGCGGATCTGCACGGCGCTCTTGAAGATCTTCTTGAGGAGTTTGGGCTGAACTTTGACTGGCAGGTTCCTCACAAACAGAGTGTCGCTGGGAGGAGCTTCTGCTGTGGAGGAAGAAACCGGTGAACACGAGCTTTTTCCCACTCTCCATCTCATTCCTTTTGCTCCGTGTCGAACTGGAAACGCTGTCCCGTGACCCACCTTTCTTGCTGTTCTTGGAGTCAGTGGTGGGTTTGCGTCCTCCCGCGCTCTCTCTGACCACGTTCACGCGCAGGACGCTCTCCCGGATCGTGGCCGTCCCGCTCTGAGCCCGCGCTGCATCGGCCTGCTCTTTGTTCTGGAACTCCACAAAGGCGACGCTGGAATAAAGACGCACATTCGCTGCATTTAGGTTTTTGTGGAGAGATTGGGCGGTTTAGAAATAGAATAATAATCCGTTTGAATGCGCCCTCTGACCCTTTGCCTGGACCGTCCGTTCCTCCGAGAAACCGCACAGCTGTGGCCTTGGGGAACACCTTCAGGACGTCTTCTCTTGTAGCAGAGGATGGGAGGTTTTCCACATGGACGCAACGCAGATTTCTGCCTGTTCACAAAGTTTAAACATGTATTAAGCCTTTGTCGCTGAGCTGAAGACAAAACACTACACGAATGCAGTACTTTTCTGAACTTCCTGTGGATCTTTCTTCTTCTTCTTCTTCTTCGACGCGTCGGCCTCTTTGGCTTTAGCCTTGGAGATTTTCAAGGGTTTGTCGAGCAGCTTCTGTCCATTTAACGCGAGCGCTTTGGTCAGGTCCATCTGGGAGGCCAGGTCGACAAACGCGTGCTTTCTACAACACAGACAAACAACTGTTTTTAAAAGAAACAAAGAGGTGTCTTCAAACAACTGAGGATTTAAAACAATTCTCCCTGATTTTATGTCAATTTTTTGTCATTTTTTGTCACATTTTTGTCATTTTTTCATCCTTTATTGGGCATTTTTTGTCAAATTTTGTCAAATTTTTGTCATTTTTTCATAAATTTTTTATCACATTTTTGTCACATTTTTGTCACTTTTTTGTCATTTTTTGGTCAAATTTTTATCACATTTTTGTCTTTTTTTTGTCATTTTTGGTCATTTTTTGTCAAATTTTGTCATATTTTTGTCATTTTTCGTTAATTTTTATCACATTTTTGTCATTTTTTTTTGTCATTTTTTTGTCACATTCACAGCTTTTTTCCAGAAGCTTTTGGATTGGGGTAAAGCCAAACTGGAGAAAATGTGCTCGGTTCAGTTGGGAGTTAAGGGGTTAAAGGAACTACACCTGATTTTTTTTCTAGTCATGGAACAACATTATGACTTTTAGTTTATTGGAAACTCTATTTCATGAACTTACAGGCTGCTTTTCTTGCATTTTTGTAAAAGTGACGCTGCAAAATTGTGAAATGAGCGTAAAAACACATCACATTGACTTTGCTCGATATCCCACTTTAGGAACTGTATTTGTATATTGTATCGTCTTCTGCATTCGACACATTCATCATCAAGTATAACGTGATTCCTGCTGTTGTTATCACTGTGTTGCCACATCTATGAGGCAGATAAAGTCCACACTCACTTGGCTTTGTCCAGTCGAATGTCCTGCACCAGGAGAGACTGCGTCATGAAGTCGTTTGCTAAAGAATTTCGGATTTCCTCGTAATATTTAGAGTTGTCCAAGTTTCCAACATAAAGGCAGTAACCTACAAACAGAGATGTTATCAACCTCTCCTCTGTTACACATTAGCTCCATTCTAGCTTTACATTCACTGAACCAGGTCATGAAGAAGAAAGACACAATTCTTCCTCTGGTCGTCAGTAAAATGGACCCCAAGGAAAACTTTTGGATAGAGAGACTTTAGAGACACGTTTATTCATGATGAGCCTCATTCAAAACACATCATAAATCTGCACTCGTGCTCTTTCTATGCAGATATTTTTATAGACCAGACTTCATACAGAAACATACTAATACTACTACTACTGCTACTACTGTAGAAACAGCCTCAGTGTGACCACCTGCCTGAGTCTCACATGCTCGTCTGTCGTCAGTTCACACGTGGTTAAAACTGTGTGTTTTGAATGTGTTGAATGTCAGAAACTGGTAAGTAGAGCCGTAAATATTCTCCTCTGAAGTTTCTTAGTTGAAAGGTGCGCCTGCCCAGAGCTGAAGAGGACGCTCTTATATATTAAAGATTCCTTTAAAGGCTTTAAAGGGTGAGTTTACAGGTTTAGTGACATTTACACAATTTAATCCTTTATGGGAAAATTGTCTCAAAGCGTTTTCTTAAAAAAGTCCACGAGCCAAAACATTTAATAGAAAATCGATATCTATTGATTATGTTCATGTAATCTTTTGTATTATTTTCTGTGAGTAAAGTAGATAAATAGATTTACCTTGACATGTTTCAGCATTGGTAATAACTTTAAGCTTCTGGTAAATGACTTTTAGAAATCAATCCTAAAACGAATGAGCTTTAATTTTACAATACAGTTTTCCTGGACACTAATGTAGATGTAAACTATTCAAACTGCACCTTTTTCATTAAAACACGGCCAAGCAACACGAGAAATAAGAAATGACAAACACTGGATATGAGGAATGACAAGGTTGGTCCATCAAGACTTTATTTTCATGTTCAGATAAATGACAAAAAGATTCAGACTCATTAGTGGAGCAAAAAACATCATTTTCCCTCATACACCGTCCTCCAGAGCCAAAACTCTTTCTCTTGTCTATCACATAAGAATAGATTTATAAAATATATCACAGGTTTGTTAGAGTTGTATATTTTTTTCCCTCTTGGTTTAATATACGCGGTAACAAAGAACAGAAACAGTTAAACAATACAGCGGGTCGTGGATTGACATTGTAATGATGAGTCTTGAAGTAGATTCTGTATTTATGTTTGTTTTGCTTCTCTTTTACATGTTTTTAATCATTCACAGATAGTTCTGAACGTTCTCAGTGGATTTTCTCCTGAAAACTCACTGTCAGCGTGTGATGAAATAAAACCCCATTATCTGACTGCAGACAGAGTAAAATAATCCACTATCAGGGAAAACTCAGTGACATTATAGAAAACATTTACTTCCTTTGACATTTTGAAGTAAATGAGCACAGACTAAACAAAGTTATTACTTGTTTAATTTATGATTTTGATTTGTTCTTGTGTAGAAAGTCGTGTGTGGAGGAAGAGATTTTCTAGTTTGTTTAAAATGATCAAATAAAATAAAGGTCAAATCCATGTGACTAAGTTTATTGAATTTGAAGCTTGTTTACGAGTCAGACCGATAAAATCACACATGTTCAGCTTTTTGACACAGGACAGACACAAGAACAGCAGTCATTTTGAAGTCCTTGTAAATATGGCAGGTACAGCAGGAAACTTTGATCAAACATTTAAAAAACTAGTGCAGTGTCATGTGAGTTTTGGAAAACATGCAGAATCTCCCATGGTGTAAACCCGAAGTCCAGCGTGCAGAGGCTGAGTGAAGGTGGTCTGGACTCTGTGCAGGAGGATCATGGTTTGATCCTTAACGCTGTAGAAGGACAGAGCTCCTGCGCTGTGGTCCAGGTAAACTCCCACTCTGTTTGAAACTGGACCCGGTACCTCTGAGCGGACGCTGTTGAAACAAAATGTGTAGAGACTTTTCTCACACTGTAGGGCCCAGGATTTATTATTCTGTCCAAAGGCAGATTCAACACCTCCTCCTTTTCTGTTGATATCTTTATATGTTACTCCGATATAAACCACTCCCTTCCAGGTCAACTCCACCTCCCAGTAACAACGCCCCGTCAGACCCTCTCTGCTCAACACCTGCCACAAATAACTAAATCTGTGTGGATGATCAGGATAACTTTGGGGTTGGTTCAAATATGTTGCTCTTCTGTTTCCCTCAGACAGAGACAGATAATCGTTGGCTGTATTTGGGTCGAGTGTAATATCACATGCATATCTCAGGAAGTCCTCTCTAAAGAGCTCAGGTTCAGGCAGTTTAAACTCTTTCAAAGTGAGCTGCAGTTTGTCTTTGAGCTCTGACACAGCTCTGGTCAGGTCCTCTAAGTTCCTCCTTGTCCTGGTCTGGATTCTGGACTCTGTCTCAGACTCAGTGCTTTGTGTGGCTCTCACCAGAGGAGGACAGAGCTCTATGAACTGGTTATGGTCTGGTGTGAGGGACAGTGTGTCCAGCTCAGAGAGGGTCCTCTTCAGCTCAGTGACGTCCCGCTGCAGTTTGTCCTGAAGCTCTTGGACTTGCTGTAGTTGGCTCTGCTCTTCAGACCGGATCTGCTGCTCCACTTCAGAGCGTCTTTTCTCTAAAAGCAGGGCCATCTCTCTGAAGTCGTCCCCGCTGCGCTGCACTGCAGTCTGGGCAGAGCGGCTGATGTCCTGGGCCTGCTGTCGGAGCCTCTCCTGCTCCGTCTCTTTGTCCTGGAGGCTCTGGAGCAGCAGGGGCCTCCTGGTCTGCAGCTCCTCCTGTCTCTGGGCCCTCTCTGCTGCACAGGACACCGTGTCATGGCCCTTGTGTTGGTCCATGCAGCAGAGGTAACAGATGACCTGCTCATCTGTGCGGCAGAATATTTCCATCAGCTTGTTGTGTTGAGAGCAGAGGTTTTCCTGGAGTTTGTCGGAGGGCGCCACCAGCTGGTGTTTCTGAAACATGGCCACTTCATGATGAGGCTGGAGGTGGCTCTCACAGTAAGAGACCAGACACTGCAGACAGGATTTAACAGCTTTCAGCTTCCTCCCAGAGCACAGATCACACGACACGTCTCCAGGACCAGCGTAGCAGCGGTCAGGAGGGGGCGCTGTGAGCCCTGTCCTCTTCAGCTCCTCCAATAGATCAGCCAACACTGTGCTTTTGCCCAGGACAGGCCTGGGAGTGAAGCTCTCTCTGCACTGAGGGCAGCTGAACCTCACCTGTTGGTCCCAGTGGGTTTGAATACAGTCCATGCAGTAGCTGTGTCCACAGGGAACAGTCACTGGATCCTTCAGTAAATCCAAACAGATGGAACAAGTTATGGCGTCCTGGTTCAGAGCTCTCTGCGCCATTTCTGCTCCGGCTGTGAGTGATGTTTACACAAATGAATCTCTGGTGTTTCTGACGACAGAGGCTCCTCCCAAATGTTCCTGCCCAGACCTGAGGAGGACGCTCTTCAATATTAAAGATTCCTTTTAAGGCATCTCGGAAGTGAGTTTGAGTCAAACAGGTTTGCTGCACATTTAAGCACAATTTAACCCTTGATGGAAAATAGTCTCAAAGCTTTCTCTTAAAAACATCCACGAGCCAAAACATTTCATAGAAAATAGATATCCATTCATGAAGTTCATGTAATCTTTTGTTTTATGTTTCGTGGGTAAAGTAGATAAATAGATTCACCTTGACATGTTTCAGCATTGGTAATAACTTTAAGCTTCTGGTAAATGACTTTTAGAAATCAATCCTAAAACTAATGAGCTTTAATTTTACAATACAGTTTTAATGGACACTAATGTAGATATATCTTAATTTTTTTTCCAACCTTTATTTAACCAGGAAAGTCACTAAGATGAAAAATCTCTTTTTCAAAAGAGTCCTGGCCAAGAGGCAGCAAAAGATACAGTCACAGAATCACACACACGTTATATACACATGCAAAACAGGCACAAAGTAAAAACTCAAGTGCTCTCAATCTTATGGAAGCCCGTTTCCGTCATGTTAAAAAATAAAAGCCCAACGGGAAGTCGAAATTACGAGATAATTCTGTGTTTAAATCTCGAAATTACGACTTTTAAATCTCGAAATTACGACTTTTAAAACTCAGAATTTTGAGATTTAAACTCGGAATTTCAGGTTTTTCAAATCCGTGATCATAGACGTCGGTACGGCGGGAACAGCGGAACCACTGGCGCAAGATGTAAACAAACAGTCATGGAGGATTAGCTTCATCGTGTTGTGAACCGGAGCTACAGCACTGGGACTGGGACTTTTACAAAGACGCACAGGAGTGTTTATTTTACCGAAAACACCCAGGATTAAACAAGAAAAATAAAAAATTGGCTGTATCCACGATAGGAATGTTTTTAGGCCTTGATGATGCATGAGCCTTCCCAAAGCTAATGCTACGATCGTAGCTTTATGAACTTCAATGAACTTCGGATGATCGTGATCATGTGAAAATGTGAAATATGCATGAATAAAGTCAATAAAACCACCGTCTACATGAAGCATCACTTAAACAACGATCACACACTGAGCCGGGCTGGTTGATTTTGCAGTTTATTACTCACACTTCATGTACAACTGGCCGTAGCCGATTGCTTGGCACCCGGAGCTAACTAGCTTCTTAGCAGCTCTAGCATCCAGCTCCAATAATGGATCTTGTGGAATTAAGTATTATACACTAAAAACGTCAATAAAGCCGTAACCACATTATGCAGCCTTGAAGATTATCACACACTGGGTCGGGATTGATGCATTTATGGTTAATTGCAGACTTTTTTATCAACAATGACACCGATTGCACATGCTAACCAGGCTAACCTAGACTAGCCATTGTCCACCGGCATCGCCCTGTTATCAAGCAGGGAGACCATGGGGGGTCCATAGGACATGGCTGAGGCAAAGAGGCACGAGTTTGCCCCAAAATAGCAGGTTTTTTTCAGGCATGATACGATTCCAAGATACGGCTCTGGCCAGATCAAGCTCCACAGTTCAGACGCATCAGACAGGAAAGAGAACGGCAACAACATCCGGATTTTCAAAGTAGAATAGTGCTGATGTCTATGATTACGGATCTTAAAAACTCGTAATTCCGAGTTTAAAGTGTAGATTTAAACTTGCAGCAAGAGTTTTCAAAGTCGTAATTTTGAGATTTAAACTCGTAGTAAGAGTTTAAAAGTCATAATTTCGAGATTTAAGCTCTAAATGTTGTGTTTTAAACACAGAATTATGACTTTAAATCTCGTAATTTCGACTTCCTGCTTGGCTTTTATTTTTTAACATGGCGGAAACGGGCTTCCATACAATCTGGACTTAAAAGCGTTCAATAAAATAAGACAACAAGTCAATCACACAAGAATAGACTATATGCACAGTGACCCCACGTGATTTCCTCCTGGACAGTCAGCCAGACGCTGCCTTCCTGTCCGTTATCTCTTCCCATAAAAAATGAAGCAATAGCTTAAGATTTGGTAAAGGACAGCGAGTAAAAGTTAAGATGTGACTGGAGCAGGTTAGAAAATATTACTTGAGACGTACCGACTTCACTGGAGGAAACCTCCGTGTTCATAACGGTGGATGTTTTTGTCTTGAGGCTAACACGGCTAACACTAAATAATAATTAAATCAAAGTTTTGAACGAGCCTGCGCAAAAAAGAATCGTCCTGTTAGTAGTTTAAATAATATTGACTTGTTTACATGTTATATTATCATTTTTCAACACTAGCCTTTAGCTCTAAGATAAAAGCTCCGCCCCTTACGAGCGCTGGCGTTTCCTTTGGGGCTGGATTCACAGTGAACATGATGTTTGTAACACGTTGCTGTGACTCCATCAGTAACTCGTTGTCCTTAACCAGATCCTGAGCTTCTCTATATTTGTGTGGGACCTGCTAATTGTGAACGTAAACGATCGCTGACAGGAAGTACAGCGTCTGGCTGACTGTCCAGGAAGACGTCACGTGGGGAAACTGTGCTTAAGCCTATAGTTTTATAAAAGATAACAGGTTTGTAAGAGTTGCATATTTTCTCCTCTTGGTTTAATATACATGGTAACAAAGGACAGAAATAGTTGAACAATATAGCGGGTAGTGTAGTCTTGAAGTATTTATGTATCTTTTGTGAGTCGTTTACATTTTTAAATCATTCAGAGATAGTTCTGAACGTTCTCAGTGGATTTTCTCCTAAAAACTCACTGTCAGCGTGTGATGAAATAAAACCCCATTATCTGACTGCAGACAGAGTAAAATAATCCACTATCAGGGAAAACTCAGTGACATTATAGAAAACATTTCCACCTTGGACATTTTGAAGAAAATGAGTACAGACTAAAAAGGTTCTTGTGGCTGTCATTACTTGTTTCATTTATGATTTTGATTTGTCCCCGTGTAGAAAGACAGGTGTGGAGTTTATGTTTAACATTGCAAAATAAAATAATAAAGGTCAAACCCATGTGCAAAGTTCATTGACAGAGGCTCCTCCCACCAGCTGCACCTGCCCAGAGCTGAGCAGGAAAAACCAAATATCAGAGATTGTTTTAAAGGTGCGCCGGCAACGAGTTTGTGTCAACTCTGTCAAACAGGTTTAGAATAAATGTAAGTCGATTATAACTAACTATAACTTTAAAACTCAACACACAAAGCATTCAAACACACAGTATGTAATCCATGTGTTGAATGAATTATGAACTACTATAATTTCATATTTTCTAGGGCAAAGACAGATACAAAAATATCAGAAAATTACACCCATCTGGTTACAATTCCAGGCAACAAAAGCTGAGCAACAAAACAACAAACTGAACACACTGAAGGTGGAACAATATTGTGGGTCAACAATGTAAAACTGAGTCAGATGTTTTACTCCTGTATTTGACATATCAAGTTGTTTTTTTGCTGGCTGAACTTTCTTTATCAGTTACTGTTCTTACTGTTTACTACAAGTTTAGCTCATTTTAATCATTTCATTTGACACTACAACACTACTACACACAATCACATCAGAATAGAGTATATTATTAGAATGTTACTAGAATGATTTTGCAGCTTTGAGATTTGACATGTGTTTGATTCTATCAAGACGTCTAGATTGACCATGACTTTCAGCTATATCAGATATTATATTTAGGGACCTTCAGTCTCTGGTTCGTCTCCCTCCACAGTTCTCACGTCTCATCTTTAACCTGGTCCTTTGCTTTTACGTCTGCAGGGCCACCTTCAGATTGGGCGTCTGAAATGACAGGTTTCACTTTTTATTATATGTTTCGTCGACCTGATGTTGCCCCGCCTTCCCCACCGGCACGCAGGTGGAACCAATTCACTAATCAACGAGGTGCTCCCAGACTGATTTAAAAGGTGCGCACATCCCATTGTTGTTGTGCACTGGGGAGCAGACAGGTCACCACGGCAGCAGAAGCAGGACATTCAAAGCGCCAACGAAGACACAAACTCTCTAAAAACATTGCTGTGCAGGATTGGGTTCTAAAAACACTGGACAGACAGCTGGTAAGCACTAGATCACGCTGTGATCTTTACACTGGAGCTTTCCCCCACTTGCACCGCTGCACATTTAAAGCCTAATAAGATGTTTGTAGATATGTTTTCATTGTGTAAATATTAGGAAAAGTAAGCTTAACTAGGTTAAAATCTGTGCATAAATACAACTTAAAGCTAATTGTGCATTTGTTTGAAATACCTATGAAATAAATGTAATTTGGAATGTAAACAGTTAAAACCACTGGTACAAAAGTTAAAATGTAAACCTTAAGAATTCATAGGAGGAGGTGATTTACATAAAAACAGATAGTAAATACATTTCCTAAATACTAACCTAAATGCTTTTCTGCCTATGGATTTTCTGTAAAAATACTGTCTATGTTTAACTTACACTGGGTTTACCTTTTTGTTAAAGGTTTTAACCTGACCCCAACCGGAAATAAAAAAGTGACAATTAAAATGGTCCGAGTGGAATCCAGTTTTTAATGTCGAAAACCCGTCCTCTTCAAGTCTGGGAAATGCACAGCTAGAGCTAAAAGACTTGACATTATATGTCATTTTCATGCATGTACGTGCTGTACTTTATGTATGTATGGACGGATATGTAAGAGTTTATCATTCTAAATCAGCTTTGTATTATTTTAAAATAAATAAATAGATTCATCTTGACATGTTTCAGCTTTGGTAATAACTTTAAGCTTCTGGTAAATGACTTTTAGAAATCAATCCTAAAACTAATGAGCTTTAATTTTACAATACAGTTTTACTGGACACTAATGTAGATGTAAACTATTCAAACTGCACCTTTTTCATTAAAACACGGCCAAGCAACACGAGAAATAAGAAATGACAAACACTGGATATGAGGAATGACAAGGTTGGTCCATCAAGACTTTATTTTCATGTTCAGATAAATGACAAAAAGATTCAGATTCATTAGTGGAGCAAAAAACATCATTTTCCCTCATACACCGTCCTCCAGAGCCCAAAACTCAGATAAAACCCCATTATCTGACTGCAACAGAGTAAAATAATCCACTATCAGGGAAAACTCAGTGACATTATAGAAAACATTTACTTCCTTTGACATTTTGAAGTAAATGAGTACAGACTAAACAAAGTTATTACTTGTTTAATTTATGATTTTGATTTGTCCTTGTGTAGAAAGTCGTGTGTGGAGGAAGAGATTTTCTAGTTTGTTTAAAATGATCAAATAAAATAAAGGTCAAATCCATGTGACTAAGTTTATTGAATTTGAAGCTTGTTTACGAGTCAGACCGATAAATCACACATGTTCAGCTTTTTGACACAGGACAGACACAAGAACAGCAGTCATTTTGAAGTCCTTGTAAATATGGCAGGTACAGCAGGAAACTTTGATCAAACATTTAAAAAACTAGTGCAGTGTCATGTGAGTTTTGGAAAACATGCAGAATCTCCCCTGTAAACCCGAAGTCCAGTGTGCAGAGGCTGAGTGAAGGTGGTCTGGACTCTGTGCAGGAGGATCATGGTTTGATCCTTAACGCTGTAGAAGGACAGAGCTCCTGCGCTGTGGTCCAGGTAAACTCCCACTCTGTTTGAAACTGGACCCGGTACCTCTGAGCTGACGTTGTTGAACAAAAATGTGTAGAGACTTTTCTCACACTGTAGGGCCCAGGATTTATTATTCTTTCCAAAGACGGATTCATCATATCCTTTTCTGTTGATATCTTTATATGTTACTCCAATATCAACCCCTCCGTTCCAGGTCAACTCCACCTCCCAGTAACAACGCCCCGTCAGACCCTCTCTGCTCAACACCTGGTACCAATGAATAAATCTGTGTGGATGATCAGGATAACTTTGGGATTGGTTCATAACTGTTGCTCTTCTGTTTCCCTCAGACAGAGACAGATAATCGTTGGCTGTATTTGGGTCGAGTGTAATATCACATGCATATCTCAGGAAGTCCTCTCTAAAGTTGACGGGCTCAGGTTCAGGCAGTTTAAACTCTTTCAAAGTGAGCTGCAGTTTGTCTTTGAGCTCTGACACAGCTCTGGTCAGGTCCTCTAAGTTCCTCCTTGTCCTGGTCTGGATTCTGGACTCTGTCTCAGACTCAGTGCTTTGTGTGGCTCTCACCAGAGGAGGACAGAGCTGTATGAACTGGTTATGGTCTGGTGTGAGGGACAGTGTGTCCAGCTCAGAGAGGGTCCTCTTCAGCTCAGTGACGTCCCGCTGCAGTTTGTCCTGAAGCTCTTGGACTTGCTGTAGTTGGCTCTGCTCTTCAGACCGGATCTGCTGCTCCACTTCAGAGCGTCTCTTCTCTAAAAGCAGGGCCATCTCTCTGAAGTCGTCCCCGCTGCGCTGCACTGCAGTCTGGGCAGAGCGGCTGATGTCCTGGGCCTGCTGTCGGAGCCTCTCCTGCTCCGTCTCTTTGTCCTGGAGGCTCTGGAGCAGCAGGGGCCTCCTGGTCTGCAGCTCCTCCTGTCTCTGGGCCCTCTCTGCTGCACAGGACACCGTGTCATGGCCCTTGTGTTGGTCCATGCTGCAGAGGTAACAGATGACCTGCTCATCTGTGCGGCAGAATATTTCCATCAGCTTGTTGTGTTGAGAGCAGAGGTTTTCCTGGAGTTTGTCGGAGGGCGCCACCAGCTGGTGTTTCTGAAACATGGCCACTTCATGATGAGGCTGGAGGTGGCTCTCACAGTAAGAGACCAGACACTGCAGACAGGATTTAACAGCTTTCAGCTTCCTCCCAGAGCACAGATCACACGACACGTCTCCAGGACCAGCGTAGCAGCGGTCAGGAGGGGGCGCTGTGAGCCCTGTCCTCTTCAGCTCCTCCACTAGATCAGCAAACACTGTGCTTTTGACCAGGACAGGCCTGGGAGTGAAGCTCTCTCTGCACTGAGGGCAGCTGAACCTCACCTGTTGGTCCCAGTGGGTTTGAATACAGTCCATGCAGTAGCTGTGTCCACAGGGAACAGTCACTGGATCCTTCAGTAAATCCAAACAGATGGAACAAGTTATGGCGTCCTGGTTCAGAGCTCTCTGCGCCATTTCTGCTCCGGCTGTGAGTGATGTTTACACAAATGAATCTCTGGTGTTTCCTGACGACAGAGGCTCCTCCCAAATGCGCCTGCCCAGACCTGAAGAGGACGCTCTTCAATATTAAAGATTCCTTTTAAGGCATCTCGGAAGTGAGTTTGTGTCAAACAGGTTTGCTGCACATTGAAGCACAATTTAATCCTTGATGGAAAATAGTCTCAAAGCTTTCTCTTAAAAACATCCACGAGCCAAAACATTTCATAGAAAATAGATATCCATTCATGAAGTTCATGTAATCTTTTGTATTATTTTCCGTGGGTAAAGTAGATAAATAGATTTACCTTGACAAGTTTCAGCATTGGTAATAACTTTAAGCTTCTGGTAAATGACTTTTAGAAATCAATCCTAAAACTAATGAGCTTTAATTTTACAATACAGTTTTACTGGACACTAATGTAGATGTAAACTATTCAAACTGCACCTTTTTCATTAAAACACGGCCAAGCAACACGAGAAATAAGAAATGACAAACACTGGATACAGACTAAAAAGTTCTTGTGGCTGTCATTACTTGTTTCATTTATGATTTTGATTTGTCCCCGTGTAGAAAGACAGGTGTGGAGTTTATGTTTAAAATTGCAAAATAAAATAATAAAGGTCAAACCCATGTGCAAAGTTCATTGAAAGAACGACTGTGTTTGTTTCACTTTTGCACAAATGAATCCTTGGTGTTTCTGACGACAGAGGCTCCTCCCACCAGCTGCGCCTGCCCAGAGCTGAGCAGGAAAAAACAAATATCAGAGATTGTTTTAAAGGTGCGCCGGCAACGAGTTTGTGTCAACTCTGTCAAACAGGTTTAGAATAAATGTAAGTCAATTATAACTAACTATAACTTTAAAACTCTCACCAACAAAGCATTCAAACAGACAGTATGTAATCCATGTGTTCAATGAATTATGAGCTACTATAATTTCATATTTTCTAGGGCAGATACATAAATATCTGAAAATTACACCCATCTGGTTACAATTCCAGGCAACAAAAGCTGAGCAACAAAACAACAAACTGAACACACTGAAGGTGGAACAATATTGTGGGTCAACAATGTAAAACTGAGTCAGATGTTTTACTCCTGTATTTGACATATCAAGTTGTTTTTTTGCTGGCTGAACTTTCTCTATCAGTTACTGTTCTTAGTTCTGAACGTTCTCAGTGGATTTTCTCCTGAAAACTCACTGTCAGCGTGTGATGAAATAAAACCCCATTATCTGACTGCAGACAGAGTAAAATAATCCACTATCAGGGAAAACTCAGTGACATTATAGAAAACATTTACTTCCTTTGACATTTTGAAGTAAATGAGTACAGACTAAAAACCACTTCATGATGAGGCTGGAGGTGGCTCTCACAGTAAGAGACCAGACACTGCAGACAGGATTTAACAGCTTTCAGCTTCCTCCCAGAGCACAGATCACACGACACGTCTCCAGGACCAGCGTAGCAGCGGTCAGGAGGGGGCGCTGTGAGCCCTGTCCTCTTCAGCTCCTCCACTAGATCAGCCAACACTGTGCTTTTCACCAGGACAGGCCTGGGAGTGAAGCTCTCTCTGCACTGAGGGCAGCTGAACCTCACCTGTTGGTACCAGTGGGTTTGAATACAGTCCATGCAGTAGCTGTGTCCACAGGGAACAGTCACTGGATCCTTCAGTAAATCCAAACAGATGGAACAAGTTATGGCGTCCTGGTTCAGAGCTCTGTGAGTTTGTGTCGAACAGGTTTGCTGCACATTTAAGCACAATTTAACCCTTGATGGAAAATAGTCTCAAAGTTTTCTCTTCAAAACATCCACGAGCCAAAACATTTCATAGAAAATAGATATCCATTCATGAAGTTCATGTAATCTTTTGTATTATGTTTTGTGGGTAAAGTAGATAAATGGATTTACCTTGACATGTTTCAGCATTGGTAATAACTTTAAGCTTCTGGTAAATGACTTTTAGAAATCAATCCTATAACTAATGAGCTTTAATTTTACAATACAGTTTGACTGGACACTAATGTAGATGTAAACTATTCAAACTGCACCTTTTTCATTAAAACACGGCCAAGCAACACGAGAAATAAGAAATGACAAACACTGGATATGAGGAATGACAAGGTTGGTCCATCAAGACTTTATTTTCAGCAAGAAACATCATTTTCCCTCATACACCGTCCTCCAGAGCCAAACAAGAGATTTCATTCATTATAACAATTTTTTTCCTTGTCTTTCACACAAGAATATTTTTATTTTTTATCTAACCTATGACTTTAATCTCGTAATTTCGACTTCCTGCTGGTCTTTTATTTTTTAACATGGCGGAAACGGGCTTCCATACAATCTGGACTTAAAAGCGTTCAATAAAATAAGACAACAAGTCAATTACACAAGAATGGGCTGAATGCACAGTGACCCCACGTGATT
Source organism: Gobius niger (assembly GCF_951799975.1). Lineage (NCBI taxonomy): Eukaryota > Metazoa > Chordata > Actinopteri > Gobiiformes > Gobiidae > Gobius > Gobius niger. Next base: position 26,778,150 of record NC_136864.1, read on the forward strand.
TCCTCCTGGACAGTCAGCCAGACACTGTCCTTCCTGTCCGCTATCTCTTCCCATTAAAAATGAGCAGGTCCCACAGAAATGAAGCAATAGCTCAAGATTTGGTAAAGGACAGCGAGTAAAAGTTAAGATGTGACTGGAGCAGGTTAGAAAATATTACATGAGACGTAACGACTTCACTGGAGGAAACTCCGTGTTCATAACGGAGGATGTTTTTGTCTTGAGGCTAACGCGGCTAACACTAAATAAAAATTAAATCAAAGTTTTGAACGAGCCTGCGCAAAAAAGAATCGTCCTGTTAGTAGTTTAAATAATATTTACTTGTTTACATGTTATATTATCATTTTTCAACACTAGCCTTTAGCTCTAAGATAAAGCTCCGCCCCTTACGAGCGCTGGCGTTTCCTTTGGGGCTGGATTCACAGTGAACATGATGTTTGTAACACGTTGCTGTGACTCCATCAGTAACTCGTTGTCCTTAACCAGATCCTGAGCTTCTCTATATTTGTGTGGGACCTGCTAATTGTGAAAGTAAACGATCGCTGACAGGAAGTCCAGCGTCTGGCTGACTGTCCAGGAAGACGTCACGTGGGGAAACTGTGCTTATAGCCTATAGTTTTATAAAGAAACAGGTTTGTAAGAGTTGCATATTTTCTCCTCTTGGTTTAATATACATGGTAACAAAGGACAGAAATAGTTGAACAAAATAGCGGGTAGTGTAGTCTTGAAGTATTTATGTATCTTTTGTGAGTCGTTTACATTTTTAAATCATAGTTCTGAACGTTCTCAGTGGATTTTCTCCTGAAAACTCACTGTCAGCGTGTGATGAAATAAAACCCCATTATCTGACTGCAGACAGAGTAAAATAATCCACTATCAGGGAAAACTCAGTGACATTATAGAAAACATTTCCACCTTGGACATTTTGAAGAAAATGAGTACAGACTAAAAAAGTTCTTGTGGCTGTCATTACTTGTTTCATTTATGATTTTGATTTGTCCCCGTGTAGAAAGACAGGTGTGGAGTTTATGTTTAAAATTGCAAAAGAAAATAATAAAGGTCAAACCCATGTGCAAAGTTTATTGAAAGAACGACTGTGTTTGTTTCACTTTTGCACAAATGAATCCTTGGTGTTTCTGACGACAGAGGCTCCTCCCACCAGCTGCACCGGCCCAGAGCTGAGCAGGAAAAAAACAAATATCAGAGATTGTTTTAAAGGTGCGCCGGCAACGAGTTTGTGTCAACTGTATCAAACAGGTTTAGGATAAATGTAAGTCGATTATAACTAACTATAACTTTAAAACTCAACACACAAAGCTTTCAAACAGACAGTATGTAATCCATGTGTTGAATGAATTATGAGCTACTATAATTTCATATTTTCTAGGGCAAAGACAGATACAAAAATATCAGAAAATTACACCCATCTGGTTACAATTCCAGGCAACAAAAGCTGAGCAACAAAACAACAAACTGAACACACTGAAGGTGGAACAATATTGTGGGTCAACAATGTCAAACTGAGTCAGATGTTTTACTCCTGTATTTGACATATCAAGTTGTTTTTTTGCTGGCTGAACTTTCTCTATCAGTTACTGTTCTTACTGTTTACTACAAGTTTAGCTCATTTTAATCATTTCATTTGACACTACAACACTGCTACACACAATCACATCAGAATAGAGTATATTATTAGAATGTTACTAGAATGATTTTGCAGCTCTGAGATTTGACATGTGTTTGATTCTACCAAGACGTCTAGATTGACCCTGACTTTCAGCTGTATCAGATATTATATTTAGGGACCTTCAGTCTCTGGTTTGTCTCCCTCCACAGTTCTCACGTCTCATCTTTAACCTGGTCCTTTGCTTTTACGTCTGCAGGGCCACCTTCAGATTGGGCGTCTGAAACGACAGGTTTCACTTTTTATTATATGTCATTTTTATGCAGGTACGTGCTGTACTTTATGTATGGACAGATATATGAGGGTTTATCATTCTAAATCAGCTTTGTATTATTTTAAAGTAGAGAAATAGATTCATCTTGACATGTTTCAGCATTGGTAATAACTTTAAGCTTCTCGTAAATGACTTTTAGAAATAAATCCTAAAACTAATGAGCTTTAATTTTACAATACAGTTTTACTGGACACTAATGTAGATGTAAAGTATTCAAACTGCACCTTTTTCATTAAAACACGGCAAAGCAACACGAGAAATAAGAAATGACAAACACTGGATCTGAGGAATGACAAGGTTGGTCCATCAAGACGTTATTTTCATGTTCAGATAAATGACAAAAAGATTCAGACTCATTAGTGGAGCAAAAAACATCTTTTTCCCTCATACACCGTCCTCCAGAGCCAAAACTCTTTCTCTTGTCTATCACATAAGAATAGATTTATAAAATATATCACAGGTTTGCTAGAGTTGTATATTTTTTTCCCTCTTGGTTTAAAATACGCGGTAACAAAGAACAGAAATAGTTAAACAATACAGCGGGTCGTGGATTGACATTGTAATGATGAGTCTTGAAGTAGATTCTGTATTTATGTTTGTTTTGCTTCTCTTTTACATGTTTTTAATCATTCACAGATAGTTCTGAACGTTCTCAGTGGATTTTCTCCTGAAAACTCACTGTCAGCGTGTGATGAAATAAAACCCCATTATCTGACTGCAGACAGAGTAAAATAATCCACTATCAGGGAAAACTCAGTGACATTATAGAAAACATTTACTTCCTTTGACATTTTGAAGTAAATGAGCACAGACTAAAACAAAGTTATTACTTGTTTAATTTATGATTTTGATTTGTCCTTGTGTAGAAAGTCGTGTGTGGAGGAAGAGATTTTCTAGTTTGTTTAAAATGATCAAATAAAATAAAGGTCAAATCCATGTGACTAAGTTTATTGAATTTGAAGCTTGTTTACGAGTCAGACCGATAAAATCACACATGTTCAGCTTTTTGACACAGGACAGACACAAGAACAGCAGTCATTTTGAAGTCCTTGTAAATATGGCAGGTACAGCAGGAAACTTTGATCAAACATTTAAAAAACTAGTGCAGTGTCATGTGAGTTTTGGAAAACATGCAGAATCTCCCCTGTAAACCCCAAGTCCAGCGTGCAGAGGCTGAGTGAAGGTGGTCTGGACTCTGTGCAGGAGGATCATGGTTTGATCCTTAACGCTGTAGAAGGACAGAGCTCCTGCGCTGTGGTCCAGGTAAACTCCCACTCTGTTTGAAACTGGACCCGGTACCTCTGAGCGGACGATGTTGAACCAAAATGTGTAGAGACTTTTCTCACACTGTAGGGCCCAGGATTTATTATTATTTCCAAAGAGAGATTCAACATCATATCCTTTTCTGTTGATATCTTTATATGTTACTCCGATTTCAACCACTCCCTTCCAGGTCAACTCCACCTCCCAGTAACAACGCCCCGTCAGACCCTCTCTGCTCAACACCTGCCTCAAAGAACTAAATCTGTGTGGATGATTAAGATAACTTTGGGGTTGGTTCATATTTGTTGCTCTTCTGTTTCCCTCAGACAGAGACAGATAACCGTGGGCTGTATTTGGGTCGAGTGTAATATCACATGCATATCTCAGGAAGTCCTCTCTAAAGTTGACGGGCTCAGGTTCAGGCAGTTGAAACTCTTTCAAAGTGAGCTGCAGTTTGTCTTTGAGCTCTGACACAGCTCTGGTCAGGTCCTCTAAGTTCCTCCTTGTCCTGGTCTGGATTCTGGACTCTGTCTCAGACTCAGTGCTTTGTGTGGCTCTCACCAGAGGAGGACAGAGCTGTATGAACTGGTTATGGTCTGGTGTGAGGGACAGTGTGTCCAGCTCAGAGAGGGTCCTCTTCAGCTCAGTGACGTCCCGCTGCAGTTTGTCCTGAAGCTCTTGGACTTGCTGTAGTTGGCTCTGCTCTTCAGACCGGATCTGCTGCTCCACTTCAGAGCGTCTCTTCTCTAAAAGCAGGGCCATCTCTCTGAAGTCGTCCCCGCTGCGCTGCACTGCAGTCTGGGCAGAGCGGCTGATGTCCTGGGCCTGCTGTCGGAGCCTCTCCTGCTCCGTCTCTTTGTCCTGGAGGCTCTGGAGCAGCAGGGGCCTCCTGGTCTGCAGCTCCTCCTGTCTCTGGGCCCTCTCTGCTGCACAGGACACCGTGTCATGGCCCTTGTGTTGGTCCATGCAGCAGAGGTAACAGATGACCTGCTCATCTGTGCGGCAGAATATTTCCATCAGCTTGTTGTGTTGAGAGCAGAGGTTTTCCTGGAGTTTGTCGGAGGGCGCCACCAGCTGGTGTTTCTGAAGCATGGCCACTTCATGATGAGGCTGGAGGTGGCTCTCACAGTAAGAGACCAGACACTGCAGACAGGATTTAACAGCTTTCAGCTTCCTCCCAGAGCACAGATCACACGACACGTCTCCAGGACCAGCGTAGCAGCGGTCAGGAGGGGGCGCTGTGAGCCCTGTCCTCTTCAGCTCCTCCAATAGATCAGCAAACATTGTTGTTTTGACCAGGACAGGCCTGGGAGTGAAGCTCTCTCTGCACTGAGGGCAGCTGAACCTCACCTGTTGGTTCCAGTGGGTTTGAATACAGTCCATGCAGTAGCTGTGTCCACAGGGAACAGTCACTGGATCCTTCAGTAAATCCAAACAGATGGAACAAGTTATGGCGTCCTGGTTCAGAGCTCTCTGCGCCATTTCTGCTCCGGCTGTGAGTGACTGTGTGAGTTTCACTTTTGCACAAACGAATCCTTGGTGTTTCTGACGACAGAGGCTCCTCCCACCAGCTGCGCCTGCCCAGAGCTGAGCAGGAAGCACTGTTTTCTTTTCTTTTTTTCACATCAGAGATTCTTTTTAAAGCTGCGCCGGCAATGAGTTTGTGTCAACAAGTAGATTATAACTAACTATAACTTTAAAACTCAACACACAAAGCATTCAAACAGACAGTATGTAATCCATGTGTTGAATGAATTATGAACTACTACAATCTCTATCTGTTACTGTTCTTACTATTTACTATTTGAGTATTTTGTGGCTGCAACAGTGAGAAAAATAAAGGTTTCTTACGTCACCAGAACTGGCAGCTTCTCCAACATTATTAGGTCCCTTCAGTCTCTGGTTTGTCTCCCTCCACAGTTCTCACGTCTCATCTTTAACCTGGTCCTTTGCTTTTACGTCTGCAGGGCCACCTTCAGATTGGGCGTCTGAAACGACAGGTTTCACTTTTTATTATATGTCATTTTTATGCATGTACGTGCTGTACTTTATGTGTGTATGGACGGATATGTAAGAGTTTATCATTCCTACATTTGTTTTGTCTTTTTTTCTTCATAAAACTCTGTCCAATGATCTGAAGTCGTGCATTAATGTTGTTGGTAACACTTTACATTACGGGCCGGTAAGTCCTTGGTACTTACAGTGGTAATTCTAGATACTTATGGTGGTACTGACAGTGGTATATACTAGTAATAATAGTGGTACTTCTAGGTACTTATTGTGGTACTTACAGTGGTGCTATTGGTGTTATTTACAGTGGAAATTCTAGGTACTTATTGTGGTACTTACAGTGGTGCTTTTGGTGGTACTTACAGTGGTAATTCTCGATACTTATTGTGGTACTTAAAGGATACTATAGTGAGAATTACAAGGTATGTACTTCTAGAAACAGTGGTAACTCTTAGTAATGAAGGTTGTACTTCTGGTTTTCCCTTATGCTGTTTTATGTTGTTTTATAGTCACACAATCCAAGAAATTACTTCTGTTTGTAGAAGTACCTCATTTACTACCTATGAATTGCTGCTTATCCTTGAATTACCAGTAAGTACCATAGTAAATAGAAGTACAACCTTCATTACTAAGAGTTACCCCTGTATCTCTTAGTAACTCTGTGACTCCCTAACCCTACGCCCAATTACTAGTAATTACCACTTTTAGTGCCACAATAAGTACCACTGGCATTACTAGTAATTACCACTGTAAGTACCATGGACTTACCGGCCCGTAATGTAAAGTGTTACCATGTTCTACCTGTAACACAGTGTGATATTAATATGAGGTTTTATCACCAAATAGAACCTTGTGCATCTTCAGTCTCAAGTTTAGAATCTTCCAAGTCATTTCCAGTTTGGTTTCTGAATTCAAATAAATGATTGTATCTTCAATTCAATTCAATTCCATTTTTAATTTGAGCATTTGAGTTCCACAAAGTTCTTCATAGGAACAGCTTTCAGAGTAATCAAAGCCAAAGAAAGATACATGTGTAGGTGAAAAGGTGAATAAATAAATAACGTCTTCATAATTATATAGTGATATAGTCGTGTGGCAGAATTACGTAATGTCCTGTCTGGTTTGGAAATATAGTGTCCAGCAAACTTGACCAAAGGGCTAAAGGCTGAATTTATAAGAAATTAATGTTCTGGGTTAAGGCAGAGGGTAAGAGTAAATGTACAATAAACACCAGCACTGGCCTTCTCTTCTTCCAGAACTTCAGGGTTGAGAGAAAGACCATAGATTTAATCATTCGAGATTAGTGGGTCCCATTCAGCCTCATTCATTATAAAGGTCCCGAGTCGTCTGTGAAACTTACATGGCTGCCAAATCTCCTCCTACGAAGCCCGTTCCTTAAAAGGGCAAAAAGGCGGGGGCGGCTGAATGACTAATCTGACAAACAGCATCACTGAGAATTCAAACTTCATGACGTGACTAAACAAGCAGGTGCAGTTGTAGAGCAGAGTTTAGCAGTAAAAGTAGAACTGTAGTTATGTTAGCAAACATGCAGAAAGCTAACTGTAGCCTACCTGAACTGTTCTTCAATCGTTCATTTATTGTTTAACAGGACCCAGCCCTATAGGCGCCGATAATGTTCTTCCCAGTTAAAAAAAAAGACGGGTCAGGATCGATCTCACACACTCGTAGTTCTGAGCCCAGCGCTCTACATGGAGCTAAACAAGCAGAACAACAGTCTGTCGCTGCACATTCATCATCTCAATATCTTTCTTCAACACAAGAAGACAAAGTGAAGGATCAGTTACAGGCCGACAGCCTCATGCCTTTGTAAAATGATGTCATCTACATGCATCAAGTAAAAAAAAAGTCACACATGTATGAACACAGACCAGACACTTAAAAATGTAACATGATTTTTTATTTTTAAATTCATTACAAAGTTGAGCGTCATTGAACAAATGTATAAATAATCAAAGATATTTGTGCTCGTGCTCAAAAGGACACTTCATCTGCTGCTCGCACGAAAATATGATCCCAAACTTCTTCACGTCTAAATATGACAAAGAGCAGCTCATCTTTCTACATATTCACAGAACAAAAGTGAAGGAATCAGTCGTGTGTTGTATTGGAGTTTGCTGAACAAAAAGGAACCTTGAAGAGCAGCTCAGTTTTTATTTACCACTTTGGTTTTCTTCTTTCCTTTCCCTGAAAAAGAAACACTTTGTATTGCTTTTTTTTCTCAGCACAAACACATTAAACTCCAGAATGATTAAGTCAATTAGAAGTTGTGTTTGAAGAAATTACAACATGTGGTTAAAGTCCCCATAATGTGGACACAGAGTCTTCAATTATGTTATATTTCCTCCAATATATTCATACACTAAGTCAGGCCCGTGGGCCACACTCGGTCTCCCAGTGCTTCAATCTTGCTCTGGAATATCAATAACTGAATCAAATCAACACTTTCCTTATTAGTTTAGTTGTGATTTGCAAACCAGCACAACACAGTGTGCTTCTCTCACTTTGACCTGTTTGAAAACATATTTACATGTGAAGGATCATGTTTATGATATTGGCAGATCCTGAATGTAGAACTGCAGCCCATGAACCATTGCCCTCAGTACATTGTTCATTACCTGGAGTTCGGCCGTTCTTGGCTCCTCTGTGCTGTCCTCTCTCTCCGGTGTCCGGGGCCTGGGAGTGTTTGGGCCGAGCGAAGGCCACGCCCACTTTTTTCCCGTCGATCTCAACGTCCTCCGCTGCCTCTTTGGCTCGTCTGCACGAGTCAGTGCTCTCAAAGTCCACAAAGCCAAACCTAAGGAGCAAATGAGAGTGATTCACAGAGGCCCAGCTCCAGACTCATTGTAATGTGTCATTAATGAGCACGTGACTTCAAGATAAGTGTCCGATACACTGGCCCGAGAGTGTTTGTTTAAAAAGTACAGCAAAGCCTTAAGGGCAAAAATAAAGTTTTACATTAGAAAACTGCGACAAAAAATGTAATAAATGTACAGACGATAAATTTGCGATAAAAGTTGCGGCCTAAATTGACGGTCCAGATATGAGCTCCGGGCGCAGAGCAGTAGTGTAGAACGCTCCTCTGTAACCACCAACCCTGCTCCCGGATTGTCACAAATCAAGTGTGTAGATTCTTCAGAACAAATAAAGACTGTGTCTGTCCTCCGTAAACCAAAGACTAAAATATTAAAAGCTAACAAAACAAGCACTGGTGTGCGTCCAAATAACTTAATACAAATACCAGAGCAAATAAAGACTGTGTCTGTCCCTCGTACACCAAGCACTAAAACATTAAAAGCTAACATAACAAACGCTGGTGTACGACCAAATAACCTAATACAAATACCCAAAAGTAAACTAAGCATTAAACAAAACGATAAACAAAGTGCTCAGCACATAACGTTTGGGTTGTTGAATATTAGATCAATCTCTTCAAAATCCCTTTTAGTTAATGACTTAATTTGCGATAACAACATTAACCTTCTCGCCCTGACTGAAACATGGCTTCAGCAGGACGACTATGTTAGGCTTAATGAATCTACTCCTCCTAGTTATGTCAATTTTCAAGCAGCTAGAACCACTGGCCGAGGTGGTGGGGTCGCAGCGATATCACACTCTAATCTTGTTCTAAATCCCAAAAACGACCTAAAGTTTAATTCATTTGAAAGTCTAACGCTGTCTCTCACCTGTCACAAATTTAAAAATCAAAAAGCTTTACTACTAGCAATTATTTATCGGCCTCCGGGCCCCTACTCAGACTTCTTAGCAGAATTTTCTGAGTTTTTAGCCAGCATAGTGCTGGACTGGAATAAAATTATAATAGTGGGTGATTTTAACATCCACGTCGATAATAAGAGTGACAGTCTGAGCAGGGCATTTAGTGCCCTGCTGGACGGGGTTGGCTTCACACAAAATGTGAATAAACCTACCCACTGTCATAAACACACCCTTGATTTGGTTTTAACATATGGGATTGAAATTAGCAACCTAAACGTTCTCCCTCAAAACCCTGCGCTTTCTGACCATTTCCTAATTACATTCAATTTCTTAATTGAAGATTACATTAATCCACAGGATAAAATTAAATTAAAACGGACACTATCTGAAAAATCTGTTTTAAAATTTAAAGAAATTATCCAACCAGTCTTTAACATTACAGAGAATAGCTCGCTTACTGATTTAAATGATAGTGATGAGTTTGTGGACAGCGTTATGCTCACGTTAAAAACAGCCCTTAATGTTGCGGCTCCACTGAAACAGAAAGTTATTCGGCCAAGGTGTGTCGCCCCCTGGTACAACGCGGAAACACGAGCGCTTAAGCGAAAGACTCGCAAATTAGAGCGGTTATGGCGCAATTCGCGCACTGAACAATCTCTTAGATATTGGAACAAATGCCTACTCGCATATAAGCAAGCCATGAGGAAAGCAAAAACAAACTACTACTCTTCATTAATTGAAGCAAATAAAAACAACCCTAGGTTTCTCTTCAGTACTGTGGCCCGGCTAACAAACAGTCACAGCGCAGTAGAACCTTCAATCCCTAATACCCTTAGCTGCGATGACTTCCTTAAATTCTTTAATGATAAAATCAAAACCATTAGAGATAAAATAAACGATAAGCTTCCCTCATCTTATCCTGATCTAAACCTAGTTGAGTCATTAACTCCATCTGAAGTCTTAGACAGGTTTATAACTGTAGATGAGGCTGAGGTATCATCAATCATTATGTCCTCAAAACCTTCAACTTGTCTTCTAGATCCAATTCCAATTAAACTCCTTAAAGAAATTACTCCTGAAATCTCAGATACCATATTGAAAATAATTAACTCGTCTTTAGAAAACGGTTATGTGCCAAAGTCCTTTAAATATGCTGTTATCAAACCACTTTTGAAAAAACCTAGTCTTGATCCTGACATTTTAGCCAACTATAGGCCCATATCTAATCTCCCTTTTATCTCAAAAGTCCTTGAAAAAGTAGTGGCTAAGCAGCTTTGCAGTCACCTACGGGACAATAACTTATTTGAAAAATTTCAGTCAGGGTACAGAAGTTATCATAGCACAGAGACCGCCTTAGTCAAAGTTACCAACGACCTGTTATTAGCAGCTGACGCCGGACTAGCTTCAATCCTAGTTTTGTTAGACCTTAGCGCAGCCTTTGACACAATCGATCACAATATTCTCCTGCAGAGGTTAGAATGTGACGTAGGCATCAGGGGAACAGCCCTCTCCTGGTTTAAATCTTATTTATCTGACAGGCAACAATTCGTTAATGTAAACCAACAGTCTTCACCGTGTTCCAAAGTGTGCTATGGGGTGCCACAAGGTTCAGTGCTCGGGCCAATTTTATTTATACTATACATTCTTCCATTAGGGAACATAATCCGAAATCACAATATAAATTTTCACTGTTATGCGGACGACACACAGCTGTATTTATCAATAAAACCAGGTCAGACAGATAAATTAGAAACACTTAGCTCCTGCGTAAAAGCCATAAAGACATGGATGACAGCAAATTACCTCCTTCTTAACCCGGACAAAACCGAGGTTATTATATTAGGCCCTCAAAAACTGAGAGAGTCTTTATCTCAACAGATCATCTCCCTGGATAATATTAGCATATCAACGAGCACAACAGTAAAAAACCTCGGAGTTCTGTTTGACCAAGACCTCTCTTTTAAAACACACATAAACCAGGCTTGTAAAATAGCGTTCTTTCACCTGCGCAACATTACTAAAATACGAAATATCCTAACTAAGAGCGATGCAGAAAAACTTATTCACGCATTTGTCTCTTCAAGGCTGGACTACTGCAACAGCCTGCTGGCAGCGTGCCCTAAAAGCTCCCTGAAAAGTCTTCAATTAGTTCAAAACGCAGCTGCTAGATTGTTAACCCGGACAAAGAGAAGAGAACACATTACACCTGTGCTAAAGTCTCTCCATTGGCTTCCTGTTGAGTTTAGAATAAAATTTAAAATCCTGCTCCTCACATTTAAATCCATAAAGGGTTTAGCTCCGCTTTATCTCCAAGACGCTGTCATTCCATATCAGCCAACCAGAGCTCTCCGCTCTCAAAACTCAGGGCAACTAGTAATTCCTCGAGTCTCCAAAATTACTGTAGGAGGCAGAGCCTTTAGCTACCAAGCTCCGGTTTTGTGGAATAAACTCCCAGCCCACGTTAAAGAAGCAGACACAGTCCCTATATTTAAGACTAGGCTCAAAACGTACCTCTTCGAATTAGCTTATAATCAGGTCAGTTAGGTAAAGCACTAACCCACAGCCCGAAGTAAAGCTGCCTTAGGAGAAACACTGCTGTGGGAAGTACGGTCCACTGAGCGCTGTCCTCTTCTTCTTACTGCAGACTTTGTTTTATTATGATACAATACTTAATTTATCTGTAGTCTGTTCATCACTATTCACATGGTGTCTCCTGTCCCACTCCCCCTCGGGAGTGCCTGTCTAGATCGAATGGAGGAACCTGGGTGAACGGAGGAACTGGCATTCTGGAATCTGAGGACTGGACGGTCTGTGATTGGCCCGTCTGCTGAGGGATCCTTCGGCCCTGGGTCTCTATAGCCTGTCCGTCCATGGGAGTGGATCTCTCCTTCTGTGGTTCTCCCCAAGGTTTCTCTTTTCTCCTGCCGGGTTTTTGAGTTTTTCCTTGCCGTACTGGAGAGTCTAAGGACGGGGGACGCCCACGCCGCTCATCGCTACCTTTGGACATTATATTTGCCATTATATTTACCTGAACTTTTAATTGTCATATTTGTTGCTGTGTTTTATTGCCTTGATGTTTGTTGCAGCCCTTTGAGGCGACTTCTGTTGTGATATTGGGCTATACAAAACCATTAAACTTGAACTTGAAACTTAAATATTGAAAAAAAAATATAAATTTATGTGACATTATTGAGCGATACATCGATATAGTAATCATCGTGACAGCCCTAACGCTTGTAATCACCACATACACATGATGGCCACTGGGAGGCGCCACACGCCTATGCCAGTTAATCCACTGTATCCAGTGTTTTCAATCAGCATTTTCAATTGTCTGATTAATTTGTCCTATTTGATGTGAGACTGTTTTTCCTACTGCTCACTCATGACCTGCACTTTGACCGGCAGAACTAAAGGAAAAGACCAACAGCTCTGAGATTAGGAGGAAAGACTTTTCCTATTTCAAAATGACCATCTATAAATTGCAATATTTTTTAATCATTTTTATTTTTTGTTTCTATCTTGATCCTCTTGAAGCACAAAGAACAAGCTCTCATCATTGTGTCTCTTCTTCATCTATAATGTGGTGCAGTCCTGGTTTTAAGTACCACTGTGTGCTGCCCCCTGCAGGTTACCTCATGTGTGTACAGCTCCAGTATCTCACTCATACAATCCCATCTGTGCACTTCCTGTTTGACTCACTTCCTTGACAGTCCAGTGTCTTTATCCACAAATATCCGTGAACTGGAGGCTCCCTCAAACGCCTCGGTCAGAGTGTCCGCTGTGGTTTTCTCATGGAGGCCCAGGACAATCAGGGTTTTAGACGGGACTGGAACAACCATCATAAAGCACGACTATCACCATTTACTGATTGATTTGGTCTGAATGCAGTCCGCTGTGTCACCAACCTTGTGCCGGCTCGGCTTTCCACTTCAAACCAAACTGGACTTTGAGCGGCCTCTTCTGAATCGCACTGTTTTTGGACGACTTCAGAGCCTTCGCCGCATGTGCCACAGACGCAAACTCCACAAAAGCAAATCTGTGCAGGAAAAGGCAAACACGCTGTATCAATAAGTTCAATAAATGCTCTATCCAGCGGTTTCTAATCTGAGCTCAGAAATCTACATCCTGTAACCCGGCATTTCAAACATGTGCAGTGTCTGGTCAGTGCTGTGGACATTATTAAGGTAAGACACTGCAGGTGAAGAGGGAGGAAAATAAATGTAGAGACATCAGTGTGAAACCTTTGCTGTCGATTAAATATGAGCAACAAATGTATTGAAAGTTTTATGTAAGTTTTCATAAAGGGTCATTTACTGGTAAAAATGAGTAAAATTGTTTATATTTTGGTGACGAAAGCTGAATAATGGATCGAGCCTGGTTTAACCTCTTAACCCCCACCTGAACCGAGCACATTTTCTCCAGTTTGGCTTCTTGGAAAAAATGTCACTATAGCAACGAGAAACGAGGATGAAAACACAACAAAAATGTGACCGAAGAGCAACAAAAACCAACAATAATACAACGAAAAAGTGCGACAACTTGACAAAAAGGTCAAGATCCGTCTTGATCTTGAGCTTTGAAATGAGCCGTTATACTGCACTGTTGCTCTCCAGTCGAGTCGCTTTCAGATTTGGGTAAAGCTGAACTGGAGTAAATACACTTGGTTAAGGCGGGGTAAGTGGTAAATATGTGACATATGTTTATTTTGTGACATATTCGTTACAAAGATCTTTTCAGACGGGATTTTGGATCTTGTTTGGTTTAAATAAGCCAGAGAAAAATGATGTAAAAATTCAAATTTCGCCTTGTTTTTTGAGGTTCGAAACTCAGTAAATCAGTCTAAGATGTGAAAAAATTCCCTCTGGAAAAAAGTGTAAAATACCTCGAGTCCATGATGGAAAAGTTCAAGTCTTTGGAGCGACTGAAGTGGAGATATCGTTGCAAGAGTGTAAAGAAAAGCTCTTTCTTCTTGAGTTTGCTGCAGCCGTCTCCCACAAAGGAAATGACCACACTGCAAAAAGTGGATTCTAAGCAAGTAAAAAATGTCTTACTTTAAGAAATAAGTTCTTATTTTTTCCCTAAAAAGTAATAATGTCTTGACGAGCAAAGTTTTCTTGAGAAAAAAAATCTTGTTTTAGGAAATAAAATCTAGCCATTTCTTGTTCAGATATATTTGCTAAAAACATGCTAATTTATCTTGTAACAAGAAATAAAAACTTCAGTTTTAGACAAAGAATATTTTTTCTTATTTTAAGAAAAACTAAGATCACAACAACTCTTAATGTAAGAACTGATTCTCACTGAGAGATAATAAATTCCATTCTTTAAAGTGGGAGGCTCGGTGGCACAGCGGTTTGAGCCTCAGCTTCACAGCTCGAAGGTCCTGGGTTCGATTCCCACCAGGACGGGGCGGGGCTGTGTGGAGCTGTTCTCCCCGTGTCTACCACTAAAAACATGTACAATAGGTGAATCCTCCAGCAGGTGATTCTGACCATCAGCCTGGCTCCACATCATGGAGACGGGTCTCCGGGCGTGGGCAATACTTTCCTTAAATATTAGTATTTATTAAGAACATTTTGCTTAAATCAAGCAACATTTAAGTAAAATATCCCACAATTTTTCACTAAATAAGAATGTTTTCCTTAACTTATTGCATTTTCTGAGGACATTTTGCTTAATTCTAGCTATTTATTTGCTTAAATTTAGTGTTTCTTTCTTGTTTTATGATGAGAAAAATATTCTAGAAAAAAGAATTCTTAGCAAGAAAAAAATGCTGACCCCATTGGCAGAATTTTTTCCTTAAAACAAGACAAAACGTCTTATTTTAAGATTTTTTTTCCTTGTTTTTATTCGGGCACTTTTTGCAGTGCAGACTTGGATGACGGAGTTTTATCGATGGGATTCCCTGCAACACGTGGATACCAAACCTGCATAAAAGATTTACCCCTTGGATTTCCCGTCGCTCTGAGGAATGCGGATCTGCACGGCGCTCTTGAAGATCTTCTTGAGGAGTTTGGGCTGAACTTTGACTGGCAGGTTCCTCACAAACAGAGTGTCGCTGGGAGGAGCTTCTGCTGTGGAGGAAGAAACCGGTGAACACGAGCTTTTTCCCACTCTCCATCTCATTCACACTGAGGATACGGTCAGGAGGAGCTGGGGAGCAGGGAGAGACACTCAGCAGATTGTCGGAGCCGCCACTAAAACCTACAGTGTTCCGTGCATTGATTTGTCTTCTGGTCTGTCGCTGGAGTTCTGAGAAAAGCCACTAGAGGAGGTTCAAAGATTACTCAAAGATGAGCAAGTGGGTCGAACACACAGCTCCAGGTATGTTTTCGATGAGAGAGCAAAATCATAACGTGGTAAAAAATATAAGGTTGCAGAATTCGTGAAATTTCAACGTGGGAACTTTCTCATGGGAATGAACGGGAATTTAAGGGAATTAACGGGAATGAACACACGTGAAGGCGGCTCCTTTAGACAAACCTAAACTGAAGCCTGAACATTTTAGTTGATGTTGATACAAATAAATAAATATCGCAGCAGAGATGAAGTCAGGGTGATAAAACTTTGCCGTTTGTCTCACCACTTATTAGAAAGAGCTTTAACCTCTTAACTCCCGCCTGAACCGAGAGGATCTTTTTCCTCACGTCTTCATATTTTTTTTCCATCATTTTTTTGTGGGTGTTCAACTCATTTTTGTCACATTTTTGTCATTTTTTTGTCCATTTTTTGTCACATTTTTGTCATTTTTTGTCAAATTTCGTCAAATTTTTTTCATTTTTTTGTCATTTTTTAATCATATTTTGTCATTTTTTGTGAAATTTGGTCACATTTTTGTCATTTTTGTGTCATTTTTTGTCAAATTTTTAACCCATTTTTTTCACATTTTGCCACTTTTTCATCAATTTTTCATCCATTTTTCATCAATTTTTCGTCACTTTTTTGTCAATGTTTTCTCATTTTTTTGTCACATTTCCATCATTGTTTTCGTCTCAGTTTTGTTGATATTTTCACAGCTTTTTTCCAGAAGCTTTTGGACTGGGGTAAAGCCAAACTGGAGAAAATGTGCTCGGTTCAGGTGGGAGTTAAGGGGTTAAAGGAACTACACCTGATTTTTTTTCTAGTCATGGAACAACATTATGACTTTTAGTTTATTGGAAACTCTATTTCATGAACTTACAGGCTGCTTTTCTTGCATTTTTGTCAAAGTGACCCTGCAAAATTGTGAAATGAGCGTAAAAACACATCACATTGACTTTGCTCAATATCCCACTTTAGGAACTGTATTTGTATATTTGATCGTCTTCTGCATTTGACACATTCATCATCAAGTATAACGTGATTCCTGCTGTTGTTATCACTGTGTTGCCACATCTATGAGGCAGATAAAGTCCACACTCACTTGGCTTTGTCCAGTCGAATGTCCTGCACCAGGAGAGACTGCGTCATGAAGTCGTTTGCTAAAGAATTTCGGATTTCCTCGTAATATTTAGAGTTGTTCAAGTTTCCAACATAAAGGCAGTAACCTACAAACAGAGATGTTATCAACCTCTCCTCTGTTACACATTAGCTCCATTCTAGCTTTACATTCACTGAACCAGGTCATGAAGAAGAAAGACACAAATCTTCCTCTGGTCGTCAGTAAAATGGACCCCAAGGAAAACTTTTGGACAGAGAGACTTTAGAGACACGTTTATTCATGATGAGCCTCATTCAAAACACATCATAAATCTGCACTCGTGCGCT
Source organism: Gobius niger (assembly GCF_951799975.1). NCBI lineage: Eukaryota > Metazoa > Chordata > Actinopteri > Gobiiformes > Gobiidae > Gobius > Gobius niger. The sequence goes on from NC_136864.1 coordinate 26,794,862, forward strand.
TTCTATGCAGATATTTTTATAATTACATTTACTGTACTACATTGTTATTACTACAATAAAGCTCAGACTAGACTTCATACAGAAACATACTACTACTACTACTACTACTACTACTACTACTACTTTGTTTCGTGGGTAAAGTAGATAAATAGATTTACCTTGACATGTTTCAGCTTTGGTAATAACTTTAAGCTTCTGGTAAATGACTTTTAGAAATCAATCCTAAAACTAATGAGCTTTAATTTTACAATACAGTTTTACTGGACACTAATGTAGATGTAAACTATTCAAACTGCACCTTTTTCATTAAAACACGGCCAAGCAACACGAGAAATAAGAAATGACAAACACTGGATATGAGGAATGGCAAGGTTGGTCCATCAAGACTTTATTTTCATGTTCAGATAAATGACAAAAAGATTCAGACTCATTAGTGGAGCAAAAAACATCTTTTTCCCTCATACACCGTCCTCCAGAGCCCAAAACTCTTTCTCTTGTCAATCACACAAGAATAGATTTATAAAATACATCACAGGTTTGTTAGAGTTGTATATTTTTTTCCCTCTTGGTTTAATATACGCGGTAACAAAGAACAGAAATAGTTAAACAATACAGCGGGTCGTGGATTGACATTGTAATGATGAGTCTTGAAGTAGATTCTGTATTTATGTTTGTTTTGCTTCTCTTTTACATGTTTTTAATCATTCACAGATAGTTCTGAACGTTCTCAGTGGATTTTCTCCTGAAAACTCACTGTCAGCGTGTGATGAAATAAAACCCCATTATCTGACTGCAGACAGAGTAAAATAATCCACTATCAGAGAAAACTCAGTGACATTATAGAAAACATTTACTTTGACATTTTGAAGTAAATGAGTACAGACTAAAACAAAGTTATTACTTGTTTAATTTATGATTTTGATTTGTCCTTGTGTAGAAAGTCGTGTGTGGAGGAAGAGATTTTCTAGTTTGTTTAAAATGATCAAATCAAATAAAGGTCAAATCAATGTGACTAAGTTTATTGAATTTGAAGCTTGTTTACGAGTCAGACCGATAAAATCACACATGTTCAGCTTTTTGACACAGGACAGACACAAGAACAGCAGTCATTTTGAAGTCCTTGTAAATATGGCAGGTACAGCAGGAAACTTTGATCAAACATTTAAAAAACTAGTGCAGTGTCATGTGAGTTTTGGAAAACATGCAGAATCTCCCCCGTAAAGCCAAAGTCCAGCGTGCAGAGGCTGAGTGAAGGTGGTCTGGACTCTGTGCAGGAGGATCATGGTTTGATCCTTAACGCTGTAGAAGGACAGAGCTCCTGCGCTGTGGTCCAGGTAAACTCCCACTCTGTTTGAAACTGGACCCGGTACCTTTGAGTCGACGTTGTTGAAGCAAAATGTGTAGAGACTTTTCTCACACTTTAGGGCCCAGGATTTATTATTCTTTCCAAAGGCAGATTCAACATCATATCCTTTTCTGTTGATATCTTTATATGTTACTCCGATTTCAACCCCTCCCTTCCAGGTCAACTCCACCTCCCAGTAACAACGCCCCGTCAGACCCTCTCTGCTCAACACCTGCCACAAAAGACTAAATCTGTGTGGATGATCAGGATAACTTTGGCGTTGGTTCATACATGTTGCTCTTCTGTTTCCCTCAGACAGAGACAGATAATTGTTGACTGTTTTTGGGTCGAGTGTAATGCATATCTCAGGAAGTCCTCTCTAAAGTTGACGGGCTCAGGTTCAGGCAGTTGAAACTCTTTCAAAGTGAGCTGCAGTTTGTCTTTGAGCTCTGACACAGCTCTGGTCAGGTCCTCTAAGTTCCTCCTTGTCCTGGTCTGGATTCTGGACTCTGTCTCAGCCTCAGTGCTTTGTGTGGCTCTCACCAGAGGAGGACAGAGCTGTATGAACTGGTCATGGTCTGGTGTGAGGGACAGTGTGTCCAGCTCAGAGAGGGTCCTCTTCAGCTCAGTGACGTCCCGCTGCAGTTTGTCCTGAAGCTCTTGGACTTGCTGTAGTTGGCTCTGCTCTTCAGACCGGATCTGCTGCTCCACTTCAGAGCGTCTTTTCTCTAAAAGCAGGGCCATCTCTCTGAAGTCGTCCCCGCTGCGCTGCACTGCAGTCTGGGCAGAGCGGCTGATGTCCTGGGCCTGCTGTCGGAGCCTCTCCTGCTCCGTCTCTTTGTCCTGGAGGCTCTGGAGCAGCAGGGGCCTCCTGGTCTGCAGCTCCTCCTGTCTCTGGGCCCTCTCTGCTGCACAGGACACCGTGTCATGGCCCTTGTGTTGGTCCATGCAGCAGAGGTAACAGATGACCTGCTCATCTGTGCGGCAGAATATTTCCATCAGCTTGTTGTGTTGAGAGCAGAGGTTTTCCTGGAGTTTGTCGGAGGGCGCCACCAGCTGGTGTTTCTGAAACATGGCCACTTCATGATGAGGCTGGAGGTGGCTCTCACAGTAAGAGACCAGACACTGCAGACAGGATTTAACAGCTTTCAGCTTCCTCCCAGAGCACAGATCACACGACACGTCTCCAGGACCAGCGTAGCAGCGGTCAGGAGGGGGCGCTGTGAGCCCTGTCCTCTTCAGCTCCTCCACTAGATCAGCCAACACTGTGTTTTTTACCAGGACAGGCCTGGGAGTGAAGCTCTCTCTGCACTGAGGGCAGCTGAACCTCACCTGTTGGTCCCAGTGGGTTTGAATACAGTCCATGCAGTAGCTGTGTCCACAGGGAACAGTCACTGGATCCTTCAGTAAATCCAAACAGATGGAACAAGTTATGGCGTCCTGGTTCAGAGCTCTCTGCGCCATTTCTGCTCCGGCTGTGAGTGACTGTGTGAGTTTCACTTTTGCACAAACGAATCCTTGGTGTTTCTGACGACAGAGGCTCCTCCCACCAGCTGCGCCTGCCCAGAGCTGAGCAGGAAGCACTGTTTTCTTTTCTTTTTTTCACATCAGAGATTCTTTTTAAAGGTGCACCGGCAATGAGTTTGTGTCAACAAGTAGATTATAACTAACTATGACTTTAAAACTCAACACACAAAGCATTCAAACAGACAGTATGTAATCCATGTGTTGAATGAATTATGAACTACTACATTCTCTATCTGTTACTGTTCTTACTATTTACTATTTGAGTATTTTGTGGCTGCAACAGCGAGAAAAATAAAGGTTTCTTACGTCACCAGAACTGGCAGCTTCTCCAACATTATTAGGTCCCTTCAGTCTCTGGTTTGTCTCCCTCCACAGTTCTCACGTCTCATCTTTAACCTGGTCCTTTGCTTTTACGTCTGCAGGGCCACCTTCAGATTGGGCGTCTGAAACGACAGGTTTCACTTTTCATTTTATGTCATTTTTATGCATGTACGTGCAGTACTTTATGTGTGTATGGACGGATATGTAAGAGTTTATCATTCCTACATTTGTTTTGTCTTTTTTTCTTTTATAAAACTCTGTCCAATGATCTGAAGTCGTACATTAATGTTGTTCTATCTGTAACACATTGTGATATTAATATGAGGTTTTATCACTAAATAGTACCTTGTGCATCTTCAGTCTCAAGTTTAGAATCTTCCAAGTCATTTCCAGTTTGGTTCTGAATTAAAAAAAAAAAGATTGTATCTTCAATTCAATTCAATTTCATTTTTAATTTGAGCATTTGAGTTCCACAAAGTAATTCATAGGAGCAGCTTTCAGAGTAATCAAAGCCAAAGAAAGATACATGTGTAGGTGAAAAGGTGAATAAATAAATAACGTCTTCATAATTATATAGTGATATAGTCGTGTGGCAGAATTACGTAACGTCCTGTCTGGTTTGGAAATATAGTGTCCAGCAAACTTGACCAAAGGCCTAAAGGCTGGATTTATGAGAAATGAAGCAGACAGGATTGAGGCCTATGAAGTGCATCGCTGTAGTAATGTTGACCTCTGAACCCTTCGCCTGAACCGAGCACATTTTCTCCAGTTCGACTTCACCCAAATCTAAAAGCTTCTCGGAAAAACATTCAAATCGCGACAAAAAGGAGAAGTGAATGAGGATGAAAACACAGCAAAAAGCATCAACAGGGGCGAGAAAAAAGCTGCAACAATGCGAGGAAAACTCTTAGATCAGTTTTGTAGGTCTTAGCTTTCAAATGATGCGTTACTCTGGCCTTTAGGCGAGACGTTTTTAGATTTGGGTAAAGCCGAGCTGGAGAAAATAAGTAAGAGTAAATGTACAATAAATACCAGCACTGGCCTTCTCTTCTTCCAGAACTTCAGGGTTGAGAGAAAGACCATAGATTTAATCATTCGAGATTAGTGGGTCCCATTCAGCCTCATTCATTATAAAGGTCCCGAGTCGTCTGTGAAACTTACATGGCTGCCAAATCTCCTCCTACGAAGCCCGTTCCTTAAAAGGACAAAAAGGCGGGGGCGGCTGAATGACTAATCTGACAAACAGCATCACTGAAAATTCAAACTTCATGACGTGACTAAACCAGCAGGTACAGTTGTAGAGCAGAGTTTAGCAGTAAAAGTAGAACTGTAGTTATGTTAGCAAACATGCAGAAAGCTAACTGTAGCCTACCTGAACTGTTCTTCAGTCGTTCATTTATTGTTTAACAGTATAAGCAACAAGAGAAATAAGAAATGAAAAACACTGGATATGAGGAATGACAAGGTTGGTCCATCAAGACTTTATTTTTATGCACAAATATATGAAAAAAAGATTCAGAGACTCATTAGTGGAGCAAAAAACATCATTTTCCCTCATACACCGTCCTCCAGAGCCAAACATGAGATTTGATTCATTATAACAATTTTTTTCCCTTGTCTTTCACACAAGAATATTTTTATTTATTTATCTAACCTTTATTCAACCAGGAAAGTCCCACTACGTTATATACACATGAAAAACAGGCACAAAGTCAAAAAGTCGTCTCAAGTGCTCTCAATCTGGACTTAAAAGCGTTCAATAAAATAAGTTCAGTTCGTTTCCCGTCTTTTTTACAACATGCTCCATGAAAAAGGAGCAGAGTGAACGAAAGGCCTTTTTCCCAGTTCTGTGCAGCAAATGGAACAGGTTTTTAAGAATAACAATATAGGTGAAACAATACAGCGGGTCGTGGATTGACATTGTAATGATGAGTCTTGAAGTAGATTCTGTATTTATGTTTGTTTTGCTTCTCTTTTACATGTTTTTAATCATTCACAGATAGTTCTGAACGTTCTCAGTGGATTTTCTCCTGAAAACTCACTGTCAGCGTGTGATGAAATAAAACCCCATTATCTGACTGCAGACAGAGTAAAATAATCCACTATCAGGGAAAACTCAGTGACATTATAGAAAACATTTACTTCCTTTGACATTTTGAAGTAAATGAGAACAGACTAAAACAAAGTTATTACTTGTTTAATTTATGATTTTGATTTGTCCTTGTGTAGAAAGTCGTGTGTGGAGGAAGAGATTTTCTAGTTTGTTTAAAATGATCAAATAAAATAAAGGTCAAATCCATGTGACTAAGTTTATTGAATTTGAAGCTTGTTTACGAGTCAGACCGATAAAATCACACATGTTCAGCTTTTTGACACAGGACAGACACAAGAACAGCAGTCATTTTGAAGTCCTTGTAAATATGGCAGGTACAGCAGGAAACTTTGATCAAACATTTAAAAAACTAGTGCAGTGTCATGTGAGTTTTGGAAAACATGCAGAATCTCCCATGGTGTAAACCCGAAGTCCAGCGTGCAGAGGCTGAGTGAAGGTGGTCTGGACTCTGTGCAGGAGGATCATGGTTTGATCCTTAACGCTGTAGAAGGACAGAGCTCCTGCGCTGTGGTCCAGGTAAACTCCCACTCTGTTTGAAACTGGACCCGGTACCTCTGAGCGGACGCTGTTGAACCAAAATGTGTAGAGACTTTTCTCACACTGTAGGGCCCAGGATTTATTATTCTTTCCAAAGGCAGATTCATCATATCCTTTTCTGTTGATATCTTTATATGTTACTCCGATATAAACCCCTCCCTTCCAGGTCAACTCCACCTCCCAGTAACAACGCCCCGTCAGATGCTCTCTGCTCAACACCTGCCACAAAATACTAAATCTGTGTGGATGATCAGGATAACTTTGGGATTGGTTCATAACTGTTGCTCTTCTGTTTCCCTCAGACAGAGACAGATAACCGTTGGCTGTATTTGGGTCGAGTGTAATATCACATGCATATCTCAGGAAGTCCTCTCTAAAGTTGACGGGCTCAGGTTCAGGCAGTTGAAACTCTTTCAAAGTGAGCTGCAGTTTGTCTTTGAGCTCTGACACAGCTCTGGTCAGGTCCTCTAAGTTCCTCCTTGTCCTGGTCTGGATTCTGGACTCTGTCTCAGACTCAGTGCTTTGTGTGGCTCTCACCAGAGGAGGACAGAGCTGTATGAACTGGTTATGGTCTGGTGTGAGGGACAGTGTGTCCAGCTCAGAGAGGGTCCTCTTCAGCTCAGTGACGTCCCGCTGCAGTTTGTCCTGAAGCTCTTGGACTTGCTGTAGTTGGCTCTGCTCTTCAGACCGGATCTGCTGCTCCACTTCAGAGCGTCTTTTCTCTAAAAGCAGGGCCATCTCTCTGAAGTCGTCCCCGCTGCGCTGCACTGCAGTCTGGGCAGAGCGGCTGATGTCCTGGGCCTGCTGTCGGAGCCTCTCCTGCTCCGTCTCTTTGTCCTGGAGGCTCTGGAGCAGCAGGGGCCTCCTGGTCTGCAGCTCCTCCTGTCTCTGGGCCCTCTCTGCTGCACAGGACACCGTGTCATGGCCCTTGTGTTGGTCCATGCAGCAGAGGTAACAGATGACCTGCTCATCTGTGCGGCAGAATATTTCCATCAGCTTGTTGTGTTGAGAGCAGAGGTTTTCCTGGAGTTTGTCGGAGGGCGCCACCAGCTGGTGTTTCTGAAACATGGCCACTTCATGATGAGGCTGGAGGTGGCTCTCACAGTAAGAGACCAGACACTGCAGACAGGATTTAACAGCTTTCAGCTTCCTCCCAGAGCACAGATCACACGACACGTCTCCAGAACCAGCGTAGCAGCGGTCAGGAGGGGGCGCTGTGAGCCCTGTCCTCTTCAGCTCCTCCACTAGATCAGCCAACACTGTGCTTTTGACCAGGACAGGCCTGGGAGTGAAGCTCTCTCTGCACTGAGGGCAGCTGAACCTCACCTGTTGGTCCCAGTGGGTTTGAATACAGTCCATGCAGTAGCTGTGTCCACAGGGAACAGTCACTGGATCCTTCAGTAAATCCAAACAGATGGAACAAGTTATGGCGTCCTGGTTCAGAGCTCTCTGCGCCATTTCTGCTCCGGCTGTGAGTGACTGTGTGAGTTTCACCTTTGCACAAATGAATCCTTGGTGTTTCTGACGACAGAGGCTCCTCCCACCAGCTGCGCCTGCCCAGAGCTGAGCAGGAAGCACTGTTTTCTTTTCTTTTTTTCATATCAGAGATTCTTTTTCAGGTGCGCTGGCAATGAGTTTGTGTCAACAAGTAGATTATAACTAACTATAACTTTAAAACTCAACACACAAAACATTCAAACAGACAGTATGTAATCCATGTGTTGAATGAATTATGAACTACTATAATTTCATGTTTTCTAGGGCAAAGACAGATACAAAAATATCAGAAAATGTAGCTTTACCTTAACATTTGGTGAACGATCGTGATGAACAACTATAATAAACAATAGTAATAAACTCAACAACCCACTTATCTTTACAATTGAGTTTTTATGGTTAGTAAATGTGTCTCTGAAAATTACAACCATCTGGTTACAATTCCAGGCAACAAAAGCTGAGCAACAAAACAACAAACTGAACACACTGAAGGTGGAACAATATTGTGGGTCAACAATGTAAAACTGAGTCAGATGTTTTGCTCCTGTACATTCTCTATCTGTTACTGTTCTTGCTATTTACTATTTGAGTCTATTGTGGCTGTAACAATGTCATTTCCCTTTAACGAGAAAAGAACAGTTTTTCTCTTATTCTATATCACGAGAACTGATGCTTCTACAACAGGCCGGGGCTTGACAGCAGCCACTAGGATGTTTGGAGTCTTTATTCAGGTTTCGGATATTTTTAATCATTTCATTTGACGCTACAACACAGTCACAAAATACAATATATTATTAGAACTTCATTAGAATGCTTTTGCAGCTTTGAGCTTTGAGATGTGTTTAATTCTACCAAGAAGTATAGATTGACCATGGCAGTGTCTGAAACTATCAAATTATAGAAAAATAAAAATATATAGCCTCTATGTCCTAACCCTAGCTCCTGATCCTTAACCTTTCATGGGGTCAACTGTTTGGTCTCTATGCTGTTATTGAACTTTTGCTTCAGCAGCATTTGCCCAATTTGACCGTCCTTACCCAGGGGAAGAGGAAGTGACATCACCAAGAGCTGCTGTTCTTCTTCTTTAAGGTTTTTGGCAGACTGCAGGAAAACAAAAATGCAAACCTCCACCTACTGTGTGTCGAAATAAAGACATTTAAGAAGAAACAAAAAGAAAAATCCAGATGAGCCATCACATTTCCCTTTAGCCTTTTTTTATTTCAACTGCTGTTTCATAAAGCTACAGTAGCAAACTGGCCATGAGGCTTAAGTTTCTACAACATGAGAGCAAATGCACAAAAGCACAAGCTGTCTTCATTTAAGCCGTTTACGGAGGCGGCTCTTTAACACAGTGACATGTGACTGAGCTGTGACGACTCCAACATGTGTTTTGTCACTTTTATAAAGTTTGGCTTGTGCACAATCTTATTCCATATATTTTTTTTATTAAATGTGCGCCTGTCAATCAACAGTGGTTGTGCATGAATCACTCGAGGGTGGGGCCGAGGGGGGCCCACCCTCCAGCTCATGTTCTCCAGTTTGACCCAAATCTAAAAGCTTCTTTATGTTCTTCCCAGTGACGGGTCAGGATGGATCTCACACACTCGTAGTTCTGAGCCCAGCGCTCTACATGGAGCTAAACAAGCAGAACAACAGTCTGTCGCTGCACATTCATCATCTCAATATCTTTCTTCAACACAAGAAGACAAAGTGAAGGATCAGTTACAGGCCGACAGCCTCATGCCTTTGTAAAATGATGTCATCTACATGCATCAAGTAAAAAAAAAGTCACACATGTATGAACACAGACCAGACACTTAAAAATGTAACATGATTTTTTATTTTTAAATTCATTACAAAGTTGAGCGTCATTGAACAAATGTATAAATAATCAAAGATATTTGTGCTCGTGCTCAAAAGGACACTTCATCTGCTGCTCGCACGAAAATATGATCTCAAACTTCTTCACGTCTAAATATGACAAAGAGCAGCTCATCTTTCTACATATTCACAGAACAAAAGTGAAGGAATCAGTCGTGTGTTGTATTGGAGTTTGCTGAACAAAAAGGAACCTTGAAGAGCAGCTCAGTTTTTATTTACCACTTTGGTTTTCTTCTTTCCTTTCCCTGAAAAAGAAAAACTTTTTATTGCTTTTTTTCTCAGAACAAACACATTAAACTCCAGAATGATTAAGTCAATTAGAAGTTGTGTTTGAAGAAATTACAACATGTGGTTAAAGTCCCCATAATGTGGACACAGAGTCTTCAATTATGTTATATTTCCTCCAATATATTCATACACTAAGTCAGGCCCGTGGGCCACACTCGGTCTCCCGATGCTTCAATCTGAGGCCCTGAGGCAATTCTCAACTTAAAAATGTGTCTATTTATTAAAATGTTAATAAAACCCATTTTACAGCACCAGTGCATTACAGCGTCTGTTGGATTTGGATTAGTTCTACTGTACATTTATGTTTGCTCTGGAATATCAATAACTGAATCAAATCAACACTTTCCTGATTAATTTAGTTGTGATTTGCAAACCAGCACAACACAGTGTGCTTCTCTCACTTTGACCTGTTTGAAAACATATTTACATGTGAAGGATCATGTTTATGATATTGGCAGATCCTGAATGTAGAACTGCAGCCCATGAACCATTGCCCTCAGTACATTGTTCATTACCTGGAGTTTGGCCGTTCTTGGCTCCTCTGTGCTGTCCTCTCTCTCCGGTGTCCGGGGCCTGGGAGTGTTTGGGCCGAGCGAAGGCCACGCCCACTTTTTTCCCGTCGATCTCAACGTCCTCCGCTGCCTCTTTGGCTCGTCTGCACGAGTCAGTGCTCTCAAAGTCCACAAAGCCAAACCTGAGGAGCAAATGAGAGTGATTCACAGAGGCCCAGCTCCAGACTCATTGTAATGTGTCATTAATGAGCACGTGACTTCAAGATAAGTGTCCGATACACTGGCCCGAGAGTCAGGCCGCACAAAATGTACCAGATCTGAAGTTCAACATGAGCCACCAAAATATTCCCATAAACAATGTGATGAAGACCTTTTATTGCCACAGAAACTACCTGAAGCTTAAAAATTACAAAAATACACTAGAAAAATGTAATGTAAATGTACAGATGATAAATATTGGGGGAAAAAATGTATGTGACATTTCTTGAGCGATACATTGAAATAGTAATCATCGTGACAGCCCTAACACTTGTAATCTCCACATACACATGATGGCCACTGGGAGGCGCCACACGCCTATGCCAGTTAATCCACTGTATCCTGTGTTTTCAATCAGCATTTTCAATTGTCTGATTAATTTGTCCTATTTGATGTGAGACTGTTTTTCCTACTGCTCACTCATGACCTGCACTTTGACCGGCAGAACTAAAGGAAAAGACCAACAGCTCTGAGATTAGGAGGAAAGACTTTTCCTATTTCAAAATGACCATCTATAAATTCAAATATTTTTTTATTATTATTTATTTTGTTTCTATCTTGATCCTCTTGAAGCACAAAGAACAAGCTCTCATCATTGTGTCTCTTCTTCATCTATAATGTGGTGCAGTCCTGGTTTTAAGTACCACTGTGTGCTGCCCCCTGCAGGTTACCTCATGTGTGTACAGCTCCAGTATCTCACTCATACAATCCCATCTGTGCACTTCCTGTTTGACTCACTTCCTTGACAGTCCAGTGTCTTTATCCACAAATATCCGTGAACTGGAGGCTCCCTCAAACGCCTCGGTCAGAGTGATGTTTATACAAATGAATCTGGTGTTTCCTGACGACAGAGGCTCCTCCCAGCTGCACCTGCCCAGACCTGAGGAGGACGCTCTTCAATATTATTATTTTTTTTCATTTCATTTTATTTATTCTTTTTTCAAGGTAATGCAACCTAAAATAAAGCAACAATCCAACAAAAAACAAACAAACAATACATTCCATGAAAAGAAGAACAGGAGTTGGATGAAGAAAAAAAAATCTTATAAACTCCAACCCCATTCTTGAAGAAAAACTTACAAACTAGATGGCCTAACCGATGTAAAAGACAACAACAAAAAACAACAACAATACACATACATACACATATACACACATATACACACAATACACACATATACATACATTTACACACATATACACACATATACACACATATACACACATATACACACATATACACACATATACACACATATACACACATATACACACGCAAAAACCAGATGTAATCAGCTTTCGATTTTAACTTTTTATTTTTTTATTTTTTTTATTTTTATTATTATTATTACTATTATTATTAATGATTGTTTGCTAAAACAACAGTGATGCAATGGTGACAACAGGCAATGGAAAGATTCCTTTTAAGGCATCTCGGAAGTGAGTTTGCGTCAAACAGGTTTGCTGCACATTTAAGCACAATTTAACCCTTGATGAAAAATAGTCTCAAAGCTTTCTCTTAAAAACATCCATGAGCCAAAACATTTCATAGAAAATAGATACCCATTCATAAATAGATTTACCTTAACATGTTTCAGCATTGGTAATAACTTTAAGCTTCTGGTAAATGACTTTTAGAAATCCATCCTAAAACTAATGAGCTTTAATTTTACAATACAGTTTGACTGGACACTAATGTAGATGTAAACAATTCAAACTGCACCTTTTTCATTAAAACACGGCCAAGCAACACGAGAAATAAGAAATGACAAACACTGGATATGAGGAATGACACGGTTGGTCCATCAAGACTTTATTTTCATGTTCAGATAAATGACAAAAAGATTCAGACTCATTAGTGGAGCAAAAAACATCATTTTCCCTCATACACCGTCCTCCAGAGCCCAAAACTCTTTCTCTTGTCTATCACACAAGAATAGATTTATAAAATATATCACAGGTTTGTTAGAGTTGTATATGTTTTTCCCTCTTGGTTTAATATACGCGGTAACAAAGAACAGAAATAGTTAAACAATACAGCGGGTCGTGGATTGACATTGTAATGATGAGTCTTGAAGTACATTCTGTATTTATGTTTGTTTTGCTTCTCTTTTGCATGTTTTTAATCATTCACAGATAGTTCTGAACGTTCTCAGTGGATTTTCTCCTAAAAACTCACTGTCAGCGTGTGACAAAATAAAACCCCATTATCTGACTGCAGACAGAGTAAAATAATCCACTATCAGGGTGGAGTTTATTGAATTTGAAGCTTGTTTACGAGTCAGACCGATAAAATCACACATGTTCAGCTTTTTGACACAGGACAGACACAAGAACAGCAGTCATTTTGAAGTCCTTGTAAATATGGCAGGTACAGCAGGAAACTTTGATCAAACATTTAAAAAACTAGTGCAGTGTCATGTGAGTTTTGGAAAACATGCAGAATCTCCCATGGTGTAAACCCGAAGTCCAGCGTGCAGAGGCTGAGTGAAGGTGGTCTGGACTCTGTGCAGGAGGATCATGGTTTGATCCTTAACGCTGTAGAAGGACAGAGCTCCTGCGCTGTGGTCCAGGTAAACTCCCACGCTGTTTGAAACTGGACCCGGTACATCTGAGCGGACTTTGTTGAACCAAAATGTGTAGAGATTATTCACACACTGTAGGGCCCAGGATTTATTATTATTTCCAAAGACAGAGTCATCATAACCTCCTTTTCTGTTGATATCTTTATATGTTACTCCGATACAAACTCCTCCCTTCCAGGTCAACTCCACCTCCCAGTAACAACGCCCCGTCAGACCCTCTCTGCTCAACACCTGGTACCAAATACTAAATCTGTGTGGATGATCAGGATAACTTTGGGATTGGTTCATGTTTGTTGCTCTTCTGTTTCCCTCAGACAGAGACAGATAATTGTTGGCTATATTTGGGTCGAGTGTAATATCACATGTATATCTCAGGAAGTCCTCTCTGAAGTTGAAGAGTTCAGGTTCAGGCAGTTTAAACTTTTTCAAAGTGTGTTGCAGTTTGTCTTTGAGCTTTGACACAGCTCTGGTCAGGTCCTCTAAGTTCCTCCTTGTCCTGGTCTGGATTCTGGACTCTGTCTCAGACTCAGTGCTTTGTGTGGCTCTCACCAGAGGAGGACAGAGCTGTATGAACTGGTTATGGTCTGGTGTGAGGGACAGTGTGTCCAGCTCAGAGAGGGTCCTCTTCAGCTCAGTGACGTCCCGCTGCAGTTTGTCCTGAAGCTCTTGGACTTGCTGTAGTTGGCTCTGCTCTTCAGACCGGATCTGCTGCTCCACTTCAGAGCGTCTCTTCTCTAAAAGCAGGGCCATCTCTCTGAAGTCGTCCCCGCTGCGCTGCACTGCAGTCTGGGCAGAGCGGCTGATGTCCTGGGCCTGCTGTCGGAGCCTCTCCTGCTCCGTCTCTTTGTCCTGGAGGCTCTGGAGCAGCAGGGGCCTCCTGGTCTGCAGCTCCTCCTGTCTCTGGGCCCTCTCTGCTGCACAGGACACCGTCTCATGGCCCTTGTGTTGGTCCATGCTGCAGAGGTAACAGATGACCTGCTCATCTGTGCGGCAGAATATTTCCATCAGCTTGTTGTGTTGAGAGCAGAGGTTTTCCTGGAGTTTGTCGGAGGGCGCCACCAGCTGGTGTTTCTGAAACATGGCCACTTCATGATGAGGCTGGAGGTGGCTCTCACAGTAAGAGACCAGACACTGCAGACAGGATTTAACAGCTTTCAGCTTCCTCCCAGAGCACAGATCACACGACACGTCTCCAGGACCAGCGTAGCAGCGGTCAGGAGGGGGCGCTGTGAGCCCTGTCCTCTTCAGCTCCTCCACTAGATCAGCCAACACTGTGCTTTTGACCAGGACAGGCCTGGGAGTGAAGCTCTCTCTGCACTGAGGGCAGCTGAACCTCACCTGTTGGTCCCAGTGGGTTTGAATACAGTCCATGCAGTAGCTGTGTCCACAGGGAACAGTCACTGGATCCTTCAGTAAATCCAAACAGATGGAACAAGTTATGGCGTCCTGGTTCAGAGCTCTCTGCGCCATTTCTGCTCCGGCTGTGAGTGACTGTGTTAGTTTCACTTTTGCACAAATGAATCCTTGGTGTTTCTGACGACAGAGGCTCCTCCCACCAGCTGCGCCTGCCCAGAGCTGAGCAGGAAGCACTGTTTTCTTTTCTTTTTTTCACATCAGAGATTCTTTTTAAAGCTGCGCCGGCAATGAGTTTGTGTCAACAAGTAGATTATAACTAACTATGACTTTAAAACTCAACACACAAAGCATTCAAACAGACAGTATGTAATCCATGTGTTGAATGAATTATGAACAATTTCATATTTTCTAGGGCAAAGACAGATACATAAATATCAGAAAATGTAGCTTTACCTTAACATTTGGTGAACGATCGTGATAAACAACTATAATAAACAATAGTAATAAACTCAACAACCCACTTATCTTTACAATTGAGTTTTTATGGTTAGTAAATGTGTCTCTGAAAATTACAACCATCTGGTTACAATTCCAGGCAACAAAAGCTAAGCAACAAAACAACAAACTGAACACACTGAAGGTGGAACAATATTGTGGGTCAACAATGTAAAACTGAGTCAGATGTTTTGCTCCTGTACATTATCCATCTGTTACTGTTCTTACTATTTACTATTTGAGTCTATTGTGGCTGTAACAATGTCATTTCCCTTTAACGAGAAAAGAACAGTTTTTCTTTTCTTTTATATCACGAGAACTGATGCTTCTTCAACAGGCCGGGGCTTGACAGCAGCCACTAGGACGTCTGGAGTCTTTATTCAGGTTTAGGATATTTTTAATCATTTCTTTTGACGCTACAACACAGTCACAACATACAATATATTATTAGAACTTCATTAGAATGCTTTTGCAGCTTTGAGCTTTGAGATGTGTTTAATTCTACCAAAAAGTATATTTTAACCATGGCTGTGTCCGAAACTATCAAATTATAGCCTCCATGTCCTAACCCTAGCTCCTCATCCTTTCATGGGGTCAACTGTTAGGTCTCTATGCTGTTATTGAACTTTTGCTTCAGCAGCATTTGCCCAATTTGACCGTCCTTACCCAGGGGAAGAGGAAGTGACATCACCAAGAGCTGCTGTTCTTCTTTAAGGTTTTTGGCAGACTGCAGGAAAACAAAAATGCAAACCTCCACCTACTGTGTGTCGAAATAAAGACATTTAAGAAGAAACAAAAAGAAAAATCCAGATGAGCCATCACATTTCCCTTTAGCCTTTTTTTATTTCAACTGCTGTTTCATAAAGCTACAGTAGCAAACTGGCCATGAGGCTTAAGTTTCTACAACATGAGAGCAAATGCACAAAAGCACAAACTGTCTTCATTTAAGCCGTTTATGGAGGCGGCTCTTTAACACAGTGACATGTGACTGAGCTGTGACGACTCCAACATGTGTTTTGTCACTTTTATACAGTTTGGCTTGTGCACAATCTTATTCCATATATTTTTTTATTAAATGTGCGCCTGTCAATCAACAGTGGTTGTGCATGAATCACTCGAGGGTGGGGCCGAGGGGGGCCCCCACCCTCCAGCTCATGTTCTCCAGTTTGACCCAAATCTAAAAGCTTCTTTATGTTCTTCCCAGTGACGGGTCAGGATGGATCTCACACACTCGTAGTTCTGAGCCCAGCGCTCTACATGGAGCTAAACAAGCAGAACAACAGTCTGTCGCTGCACATTCATCATCTCAATATCTTTCTTCAACACAAGAAGACAAAGTGAAGGATCAGTTACAGGCCTACAGCCTCATGCCTTTGTAAAATGATGTCATCTACATGCATCAAGTAAAAAAAAAAAAGTCACACATGTATGAACACAGACCAGACACTTAAAAATGTAACATGATTTTTTATTTTTTTATTCATTACAAAGTTGAGCGTCATTGAACAAATGTATAAATAATCAAAGATATTTGTGCTCGTGCTCAAAAGGACACTTCATCTGCTGCTCGCACGAAAATATGATCCCAAACTTCTTCACGTCAAAATATGACAAAGAGCAGCTCATCTTTCTACATATTCACAGAACAAAAGTGAAGGAATCAGTCGTGTGTTGTATTGGAGTTTGCTGAACAAAAAGGAACCTTGAAGAGCAGCTCAGTTTTTATTTACCACTTTGGTTTTCTTCTTTCCTTTCCCTGAAAAAGAAAAACTTTTTATTGCTTTTTTTCTCAGCACAAACACATTAAACTCCAGAATGATTAAGTCAATTAGAAGTTGTGTTTGAAGAAATTACAACATGTGGTTAAAGTCCCCATAATGTGGACACAGAGTCTTCAATTATGTTATATTTCCTCCAATATATTCATACACTAAGTCAGGCCCGTGGGCCACACTCGGTCTCCCAGTGCTTCAATCTGAGGGCCCTGAGGCAATTCTCAATTTAAAAATGATATTTTTTCTATTTATTATAATGATAATAAAACCCATTTTACAGCACCAGTGCATCACAGCGTCTGTTGGATTTGGATTAGTTCTACTGTACATTTATGTTTGCTCTGGAATATCAATAACTGAATCAAATCAACACTTTCCTGATTAGTTTAGTTGTGATTTGCAAACCAGCACAACACAGTGTGCTTCTCTCACTTTGACCTGTTTGAAAACATATTTACATGTGAAGGATCATGTTTATGATATTGGCAGATCCTGAATGTAGAACTGCAGCCCATGAACCATTGCCCTCAGTACATTGTTCATTACCTGGAGTTTGGCCGTTCTTGGCTCCTCTGTGCTGTCCTCTCTCTCCGGTGTCCGGGGCCTGGGAGTGTTTGGGCCGAGCGAAGGCCACGCCCACTTTTTTCCCGTCGATCTCAACGTCCTCCGCTGCCTCTTTGGCTCGTCTGCACGAGTCAGTGCTCTCAAAGTCCACAAAGCCAAACCTGAGGAACAAATGAGAGTGATTCACAGAGGCCCAGCTCCAGACTCATTGTAATGTGTAGTTAATGAGCACGTGACTTCAAGATAAGTGTCCAAAACTCTGGCCCGAGAGTCACAAAATGTACCAGATCTGAAGTTCAACATACTGAGCCAGCAAAATATTGCCATAAATAATGCGATGAAGACCTTTTATTGCCACAGAAACTAACTGAAGCTTAAAAATTGCAAAAATACACTAGAAAAATGTAATGTAAATGTACAGATGATAAATATTGGGGGAAAAAATGTATGTGACATTTCTTGAGCGATACATCGATATAGTAATCATTGTGACAGCCCTAACACTTGTAATCTCCACATACACATGATGGCCACTGGGAGGCGCCACACGCCTATGCCAGTTAATCCACTGTATCCAGTGTTTTCAATCAGCATTTTCAATTGTCTGATTAATTTGTCCTATTTGATGTGAGACTGTTTTTCCTACTGCTCACTCATGACCTGCACTTTGACCGGCAGAACTAAAGGAAAAGACCAACAGCTCTGAGATTAGGAGGAAAGACTTTTCCTATTTCAAAATGACCATCTATAAATTGCAATATTTTTGAATTATTATTATTTTTTGTTTCTATCTTGATCCTCTTGAAGCACAAAGAACAAGCTCTCATCATTGTGTCTCTTCTTCATCTATAATGTGGTGCAGTCCTGGTTTTAAGTACCACTGTGTGCTGCCCCCTGCAGGTTACCTCATGTGTGTACAGCTCCAGTATCTCACTCATACAATCCCATCTGTGCACTTCCTGTTTGACTCACTTCCTTGACAGTCCAGTGTCTTTATCCACAAATATCCGTGAACTGGAGGCTCCCTCAAACGCCTCGGTCAGAGTGATGTTTATACAAATGAATCTCTGGTGTTTCCTGATGACAGCGGCTCCTCCCAGCTGCACCTGCCCAGACCTGAGGAGGACGCTCTTCAATATTAAAGATTCCTTTTAAGGCATCTCGCAAGTGAGTTTGTGTCAAACAGGTTTAGTGACATTTAAGCACAATTTAACCCTTGATGAAAAATAGTCTCAAAGCTTTCACTTAAAAACATCCACGACAAAACATTTTATAGAAAATCGATATCTATTGATTAAGTTCATGTAATCTTTTGTATTATGTTTCGTGGGTAAAGTAGATAAATAGATTTACCTTGACATGTTTCAGCATTGGTAATAACTTTTGTTATGTGCTAGGCAGACTAGTGTCTTTGTCTCCCTCTTGTGTTTGTTCCCCTCTGTTTTTGTTTTTCAGGCTTGGCTCTTGGCTGGTGGGAGTGTCTCTGAGCAGGCAAAGCTGACATCCATCTTCAATCAAGCTCTGTACATAGACTCCTGGTTTTCCTGCACTCACTGCCAGATTGTTCCGTTTTCTTCACGGTTAGTACCCAAGCTTAGTAGTCCAGTTTTTGGTCATCTGTTTTTGTGGCTAAAGTTTATTTTGTTCCTTTGCGCGCAGATCCTTCCTGCCTCAGAGACACCCTGCCAGACCGTGTAGAGTCAAGCCTGTTTAGTTTTTTGTTACTTGGAGACGTCTTATTAAATAAAGACATTTTTTGTTCAACTTAGTTGCCTTTTGTGTCTGCTTTGGGGTTCACTCACCAACCCTAACAGAACAATCTGGCCAACTATGGACCCCGCAGACTCAGAGGCTATAGTCAGGGCTCTATCTGCTCAAGGACAAACCATTGGACGCCAAGAACAGGGCATCACGGAAATCATCGAGTCTCTCCAGGAACTCACCAACCAAGTTGTGGACTTGGGAACAAAGATCACAGCGTTGCAGTCTCCTGAACCTTTAGTGTCTACTGCTACAACTCCTACGCAAGCTCTGCTCCAGGATTTTCGGACCCCTGCACCACGTGAGCCATTCATTCCCATCCCACAACCTTATTCAGGAGACATTGGCAATTGCGTGGCATTTTTGTTAAAATGTGATTTAGTTTTTGAACAACAGCCTTTAACCTATGCTACTGATAGGTCTAAAATTGCCTACATTGTGGGTTTGTTAACTGGAAAAGCATCGGAATGGGCCACAGCTGTTTGGAACAGTCAATCACCCATTTGCCATTCCTATCCTGAGTTCACCACAGAAATGAGACGCATTTTTGACCACCCTATTCAGAGCAAAGAAATCGGCCAACGCCTATTCACACTTAGACAGGGCCCTAACTCAGTTGCACATTATGCTTTAAATTTCCGTATTGCTGCAGCAGAAAGTGGGTGGGACCAAAGGGCACTTCAGGGAGCATTCTTTCATGGACTTAATGAAAATATTAAGGACGAATTGGCTGCTAGAGATGAATGTAGAGACTTAGAAACATTGATCTCATTAACTATTCGTCTTGACAACCGTCTCAGGGAGAGGCGCAGAGAAAGACTCTCGGTCTAGTCCTTCCCCTGTGATTCTTGGTTTTTCCCCACCTGTGTCCCATCCTAAACGAGAGCCTGACCATGCTCTTTCAACTGCCACTCAAGAAGAACCCATGCAATTGGGCCGCTTAGGCCTGGATTCTGCAGAACGCCAGCGCCGCCTGGTGTCCCGACTGTGTTTCTTTTGTGGAGGTTCTGATCATTTCCGGGGCCAATGCAACCTACGGCCAAAAGACCAGGCTCATCAGCAGGAAAGGGGTCGCTGGTGAGCCCAATTACATCTCACACCAAGACCCCTCAACGCATGCAACTTCAATCCTCCCTTCTGATCAATGGTGAGTCCTTCTCTGTAACTTCGCTCATAGACTCTGGTGCCGACGATAATTTTATTGACGCTGACCTTGTAAAAGACTTGGGCATACCACTTGAGCCCCTAGAGCAAGGTAAATTTGTAAAGTCTGTAGATGGTCGACTCATTTCCAAAGTTACTTCCTGCACCATACCATTAACACTGGTTTTATCTGGAAACCATAAAGAATCTATAAGACTGTTTGTGCTGCCTTCGCCACTCGCACCTGTTGTCCTTGGAATCCCCTGGTTAAGACTCCATAACCCTCAATTTGACTGGCCCTCTGGTTCGGTAGTTAACTGGAGTGTATTTTGTCACTTGAATTGCCTACGCTCAGCTCTCACTACTTGCCATTCGGCAACGGCTCCTTCTGAACCACCTGATCTGTCCAACGTACCTCACGAATATCATGATCTGGCTGAGGCATTTAACAAGGATAAAGCACTCTCTTCCCCCTCACAGACCCTATGACTGTGCTATTGAACTTATTCCTGGTGCCCCCTTACCCTCAAGCCGGTTGTACAATCTGTCTCCTCCAGAAAGAGAAGTCATGGAAAAATACATCAATGGTGCATTAGCGTCTGGACACATACGTCCATCCTCGTCACCTGTAGCAGCAGGTTTTTTCTTTGTTGAGAAAAAAGACACTACTCTAAGACCATGCATTGACTACAGAGGTCTCAATGACATCACTGTCAAAAATAAATATCCACTGCCACTAATTGACTCTGCTTTTGAGCCTCTTCACAGTGCCACCATCTTTTCTAAGTTGGATCTCCGCAACGCCTACCATCTGGTACGAGTCAGGAAAGGAGATGAGTGGAAAACTGGGTTCAATACCCCCCTGGGGCACTTCGAATATCAGGTAATGCCTTTTGGCCTTACTAATGCCCCTGCAGTTTTCCAAGCCCTTGTAAATGACGTTCTTAGAGACATGCTCAACAAGTTTGTTTTTGTCTACATTGATGACATCTTAATTTTTTCTCGCAACCTCCAAGAACACATTCTACACGTCCGTTTGGTTCTACAAAGGCTACTTGAAAACAAACTTTATGTCAAAGCTGAAAAATGCGAGTTTCATGTCTCCTCAGTTGGCTTCCTGGGATTTATCATTGAGCAAGGCACACTCAGAGCAGACCCTGCTAAAGTTCAGGCAGTAGCAGACTGGCCAACACCTACTTCTCGTAAACAATTGCAACGTTTTTTAGGTTTTGCCAATTTTTACAGGCGCTTCGTCAGGAACTTCAGTCAAGTTGCTGCTCCACTCACTCGCCTCACCTCTACCTCGTCGCCCTTTCAGTGGACCCCTGAAGCCCAAGCAGCCTTTGACCAGCTGAAACACCGGTTCACTACAGCACCTATCCTCGCACATCCGGACCCAAGTCAACAGTTTCTCGTGGAGGTAGATGCATCTGACGTTGGGGTGGGTGCTATTCTGTCTCAACGTTCCCCTCAGACCGACAAATTTCATCCGTGTGCATTCTTCTCCAAACGTCTTTCGGATGCTGAGAGGAATTATGACGTCGGAAACCGTGAGTTGTTGGCTGTGGTCTTAGCCCTACAGGAATGGAGACATTGGTTGGAGGGGGCAACGCACCCATTTGTTATCTGGACTGATCATAAAAATCTGTCTTATCTCCGTTCAGCCCGCAGACTCAACTCTCGACAGGCACGTTGGGCTCTTTTCCTTGGACGTTTCAAGTTCAACCTTACTTACCGACCTGGATCTAAGAACACCAAACCAGACGCTCTGTCCCGACTTCACACGGCTGATGGTACGGATACGCCTCCTGAAACGATAATACCTACCTCCTGTATCCTCGCAGCTGCTCATTGGGACATAGAAAACCTTGTCACTGCAGCCCAACACACCGAACCTGATCCTGGAACTGGCCCCGCTAATCGTCTTTGTCCCGTCCACTGCTCGCTCTCAGGTTCTCCAGTGGGGGCATTCATCTAAGCTTTCTTGCCACCCAGGTATTCACCGCACACTGTCCTTTATAAAACAAAGATTTTGGTGGCCTACTATGGGTCCAGATGTGCGTGAATTTGTATCTGCATGTGATGTTTGTGCCCGTAGTAAATCTTCTCATCTACCTGCTGCTGGCTTGTTGCTTCCGCTCCCAGTGCCTTCTCGTCCTTGGTCCCACATTGCTGTGGATTTTGTCACCGGTCTACCCCCCTCAGAAGGTAACACGGTTATTTTGACAATCATCGATCGCTTTTCTAAGGCGGTACATTTTGTCCCCCTCGTGAAACTCCCGTCGGCCCTGGAGACCGCTAATGTCCTAGTCCAACACGTTTTCAGATTACACGGCATCCCTATTGACGTTGTGTCCGATCGTGGGCCTCAATTTTCTTCCCAGGTTTGGAAGGCGTTCTGTCGAGCCCTCGGTGCCTCTGCCAGCCTCACGTCAGGTTACCATCCTCAGTCTAATGGACAGACAGAGCGTGCCAATCAGGATCTGGGTACTGCGCTTCGCTGTGTTACTGCCCGTCATCCCTCTGCCTGGTCTTCCTTTCTTCCTTGGATAGAGTATGCTCACAACTCTATGACCAGCTCTGCTACTGGGATGTCCCCTTTCATGGCCTCCCTGGGCTATCAACCACCCTTGTTTCCAGCCCAGGAGGGTGAAGTGGCCGTTCCCTCGGTTGCGGTTCACCTTCGTCGCTGCAGAAGCATCTGGCGGACTGTCAATGCAGCCCTGATTCGTTCTGCAGCTCGTACTAAGCGCACCGCAGACAGACACCGTGCTCCCGCTCCGGTTTACCAGCCGGGTCAGAGGGTGTGGCTCTCATCTCGGGATCTGCCTCTTCAAGTAGCTTGCAAAAAGCTTGCCCCTAGGTATGTTGGGCCATATGAAATTGAGAGGGTCATTAACCCGGCTGCTGTCAAGCTGAAGTTGCCAGCGGCCTTGCCTGTCCACCCTGTTTTTCATGTCTCGTTACTCAAGCCTGTCTTGTCTAGTTCCTTGTCCCCTCCGGCCGAACCCCCTCCGCCCGCCCGTCTGGTCGATGGTCATCCGGCTTTTACTGTATCCCGGATCCTGGATGTGCGCCGCCGTGGGCGTGGTTTTCAATACCTGGTCGATTGGGAGGGCTACGGTCCGGAGGAACGTTCCTGGATTTCTCGGAGGCTCATCTTGGACCCTGGGTTGCTTCGGGACTTCTATGTCCGGTTTCCTGGCAAGCCCGGTAGGACGCCTGGAGGCGTCCATTAAGGGGGGGGTCCTGTTATGTGCTAGGCAGACTAGTGTCTTTGTCTCCCTCTTGTGTTTGTTCCCCTCTGTTTTTGTTTTTCAGGCTTGGCTCTTGGCTGGTGGGAGTGTCTCTGAGCAGGCAAAGCTGACATCCATCTTCAATCAAGCTCTGTACATAGACTCCTGGTTTTCCTGCACTCACTGCCAGATTGTTCCGTTTTCTTCACGGTTAGTACCCAAGCTTAGTAGTCCAGTTTTTGGTCATCTGTTTTTGTGGCTAAAGTTTATTTTGTTCCTTTGCGCGCAGATCCTTCCTGCCTCAGAGACACCCTGCCAGACCGTGTAGAGTCAAGCCTGTTTAGTTTTTTGTTACTTGGAGACGTCTTAT
Organism: Gobius niger; assembly: GCF_951799975.1. Classification (NCBI taxonomy): domain Eukaryota; kingdom Metazoa; phylum Chordata; class Actinopteri; order Gobiiformes; family Gobiidae; genus Gobius; species Gobius niger. Next base: position 26,818,426 of record NC_136864.1, read on the forward strand.
TAAATAAAGACATTTTTTGTTCAACTTAGTTGCCTTTTGTGTCTGCTTTGGGGTTCACTCACCAACCCTAACAAACTTTAAGCTTTTAGAAATCAATCCTAAAACTAATTACTACTAAACTAAAGCTTTAATTTTACAATACAGTTTAACTGGACACTAATGTAGATGTAAACTATTCAAACTGCACCTTTTTCATTAAAACACGGCCAAGCAACACGAGAAATAAGAAATGACAAACACTGGATATGAGGAATGACAAGGTTGGTCCATCAAGACTTTATTTTCATGTTCAGATAAATGACAAAAAGATTCAGATTCATTAGTGGAGCAAAAAACATCATTTTCCCTCATACACCGTCCTCCAGAGCCCAAAACTCTTTCTCTTGTCTATCACATAAGAATAGATTTATAAAATATATCACAGGTTTGTTAGAGTTGTATATGTTTTTCCCTCTTGGTTTAATATACGCGGTAACAAAGAACAGAAACAGTTAAACAGTCTTGAAGTAGATTCTGTATTTATGTTTGTTTTGCTTCTCTTTTACATGTTTTTAATCATTCACAGATAGTTCTGAACGTTCTCAGTGGATTTTCTCTTAAATTGGCAGGTACAGCAGGAAACTTTGATCAAACATTTAAAAAACTAGTGCAGTGTCATGTGAGTTTTGGAAAACATGCAGAATCTCCCATGTTGTAAACCCGAAGTCCAGCGTGCAGAGGCTGAGTGAAGGTGGTCTGGACTCTGTGCAGGAGGATCATGGTTTGATCCTTAACGCTGTAGAAGGACAGAGCTCCTGCGCTGTGGTCCAGGTAAACTCCCACTCTGTTTGAAACTGGACCTGGTACCTCTGAGCGGACGCCGTTGAACCTAAATGTGTAGAGACTTTTCTCACACTGTAGGGCCCAGGATTTATTATTATTTCCAAAGAGATTCAACAACTCCTTTTCTGTTGATATCTTTATATGTTACTCCGATATAAACCCCTCCCTTCCAGGTCAACTCCACCTCCCAGTAACAACGCCCCGTCAGACCCTCTCTGCTCAACACCTGGCTCCTAGAACTAAATCTGTGTGGATGATCAGGATAACTTTGGAATTGGTTCATATGTGTTGCTCTTCTGTTTCCCTCAGACAGACAGATAATTGTTGACTGTTTTTGGGTCGAGTGTAATATCACATGCATATCTCAGGAAGTCCTCTCTAAAGTTGACGGGCTCAGGTTCAGGCAGTTGAAACTCTTTCAAAGTGAGCTGCAGTTTGTCTTTGAGCTCTGACACAGCTCTGGTCAGGTCCTCTAAGTTCCTCCTTGTCCTGGTCTGGATTCTGGACTCTGTCTCAGACTCAGTGCTTTGTGTGGCTCTCACCAGAGGAGGACAGAGCTGTATGAACTGGTTATGGTCTGGTGTGAGGGACAGTGTGTCCAGCTCAGAGAGGGTCCTCTTCAGCTCAGTGACGTCCCGCTGCAGTTTGTCCTGAAGCTCTTGGACTTGCTGTAGTTGGCTCTGCTCTTCAGACCGGATCTGCTGCTCCACTTCAGAGCGTCTTTTCTCTAAAAGCAGGGCCATCTCTCTGAAGTCGTCCCCGCTGCGCTGCACTGCAGTCTGGGCAGAGCGGCTGATGTCCTGGGCCTGCTGTCGGAGCCTCTCCTGCTCCGTCTCTTTGTCCTGGAGGCTCTGGAGCAGCAGGGGCCTCCTGGTCTGCAGCTCCTCCTGTCTCTGGGCCCTCTCTGCTGCACAGGACACCGTGTCATGGCCCTTGTGTTGGTCCATGCTGCAGAGGTAACAGATGACCTGCTCATCTGTGCGGCAGAATATTTCCATCAGCTTGTTGTGTTGAGAGCAGAGGTTTTCCTGGAGTTTGTCGGAGGGCGCCACCAGCTGGTGTTTCTGAAGCATGGCCACTTCATGATGAGGCTGGAGGTGGCTCTCACAGTAAGAGACCAGACACTGCAGACAGGATTTAACAGCTTTCAGCTTCCTCCCAGAGCACAGATCACACGACACGTCTCCAGGACCAGCGTAGCAGCGGTCAGGAGGGGGCGCTGTGAGCCCTGTCCTCTTCAGCTCCTCCACTAGATCAGCCAACACTGTGTTTTTGACCAGGACAGGCCTGGGAGTGAAGCTCTCTCTGCACTGAGGGCAGCTGAACCTCACCTGTTGGTCCCAGTGGGTTTGAATACAGTCCATGCAGTAGCTGTGTCCACAGGGAACAGTCACTGGATCCTTCAGTAAATCCAAACAGATGGAACAAGTTATGGCGTCCTGGTTCAGAGCTCTCTGCGCCATTTCTGCTCCGGCTGTGAGTGACTGTGTGAGTTTCACTTTTGCACAAATGAATCCTTGGTGTTTCTGACGACAGAGGCTCCTCCCACCAGCTGCGCCTGCCCAGAGCTGAGCAGGAAGCACTGTTTTCTTTTCTTTTTTTCACATCAGAGATTCTTTTAAAGGTGCGCCGGCAATGAGTTTGTGTCAACAAGTAGATTATAACTAACTATAACTTTAAAACTCAACACACAAAGCATTCAAACAGACAGTATGTAATCCATGTGTTGAATGAATTATGAACTACTACATTCTCTATCTGTTACTGTTCTTACTATTTACTATTTGAGTATTTTGTGGCTGCAACAGCGAGAAAAATAAAGGTCTCTTACGTCACCAGAACTGGCAGCTTCTCCAACATTATTAGGTCCCTTCAGTCTCTGGTTCGTCTCCCTCCACAGTTCTCACGTCTCATCTTTAACCTGGTCCTTTGCTTTTACGTCTGCAGGGCCACCTTCAGATTGGGCGTCTGAAACGACAGGTTTCACTTTTTATTATATGTCATTTTTATGCATGTACGTGCTGTACTTTATGTGTGTATGGACGGATATGTAAGAGTTTATCATTCCTACATTTGTTTTGTCTTTTTTTCTTTATAAAACTCTGTCCAATGATCTGAAGTCGTACATAAATGTTGTTGGTAACACTTTACATTACGGGCCGGTAAGTCCTTGGTACTTACAGTGGTAATTCTAGATACTTATGGTGGTACTGACAGTGGTATATACTAGTAATAATAGTGGTACTTCTAGGTACTTATTGTGGTACTTACAGTGGTGCTTTTGGTGGTACTTACAGTGGTAATTCTCGATACTTATTGTGGTACTTAAAGGATACTATAGTGAGAATTACAAGGTATGTACTTCTAGAAACAGTGGTAACTCTTAGTAATGAAGGTTGTACTTCTGGTTTTCCCTTATGCTGTTTTATAGTCACACAATCCTAGAAATTACTTCTGTTTGTAGAAGTACCACATTTACTACCTATGAATTGCAGCTGCGTTATCCTTGAATTACCAGTAAGTACCATAGTAAATAGAAGTACAGCCTTCATTACTAAGAGTTACCCCAGTATCTCTTAGTAACTCTGTGACTCCCTAACCCTACCCCCAATTACTAGTAATTACCACTTTTAGTGCCACAATAAGTACCACTGGCATTACTAGTAATTACCACTGTAAGTACCATGGACTTACCGGCCCGTAATGTAAAGTGTTACCATGTTGTTCTACCTGTAACACATTGTGATATTAATATGAGGTTTTATCACTAAATAGAACCTTGTGCATCTTCAGTCTCAAGTTTAGAATCTTCCAAGTCATTTCCAGTTTGGTTCTGAATTTAAAAAAAAATGATTGTATCTTCAATTCAATTCAATTCCATGTTTAATTTGAGCATCTGAGTTCCACAAAGTTCTTCATAGGAACAGCTTTCAGAGTAATCAAAGCCAAAGAAAGATACATGTGTAGGTGAAAAGGTGAATAAATAAATAACGTCTTCATAATTATATAGTGATATAGTCGTGTGGCAGAATTACGTAATGTCCTGTCTGGTTTGGAAATATAGTGTCCAGCAAACTTGACCAAAGGGCTAAAGGCTGGATTTATGAGAAATGAAGCAGACGGGATTGAGGCCTATGAAGTGCATCGCTGTAGTAATGTTGACCTCTGAACCCTTCGCCTGAACCGAGCACATTTTCTCCAGTTCGACTTCACCCAAATCTAAAAGCTTCTCGGAAAAACATTCAAATCGCGACAAAAACGAGAAGTGAATGAGGATGAAAACACAGCAAAAAGCATCAACAGGGGCGAGAAAAAAGCTGCAACAATGCGAGGAAAAATCTTAGATCAGTTTTGTAGGTCTTAGCTTTCAAATGATGCGTTACTCTGGCCTTTAGGCGAGACGTTTTTAGATTTGGGTAAAGCCGAACTGGAGAAAATGTTCTCGGTTAAAGGCAGAGGGTAAGAGTAAATGTACAATAAATACCAGCACTGGCCTTCTCTTCTTCCAGAACTTCAGGGTTGAGAGAAAGACCATAGATTTAATCATTCGAGATTAGTGGGTCCCATTCAGCCTCATTCATTATACAGGTCCCGAGTCGTCTGTGAAACTTACATGGCTGCCAAATCTCCTCCTACAAAGCCCGTTCCTTAAAAGGGCAAAAAGGCGGGGGCGGCTGAATGACTAATCTGACAAACAGCATCACTGAGAATTCAAACTTCATGACGTGACTAAACAAGCAGGTGCAGTTGTAGAGCAGAGTTTAGCAGTAAAAGTAGAACTGTAGTTATGTTAGCAAACATGCAGAAAGCTAACTGTAGCCTACCTGAACTGTTCTTCAGTCGTTCATTTATTGTTTAACAGGACCCAGCCCTATAGGCGCCGATAATGTTCTTCCCAGTTAAAAAAAAAGACAGGTCAGGATCGATCTCACACACTCGTAGTTCTGAGCCCAGCGCTCTACATGGAGCTAAACAAGCAGAACAACAGTCTGTCGCTGCACATTCATAATCTCAATATCTTTCTTCAACACAAGAAGACAAAGTGAAGGATCAGTTACAGGCCTACAGCCTCATGCCTTTGTAAAATGATGTCATCTACATGCATCAAGTAAAAAAAAAGTCACACATGTATGAACACAGACCAGACACTTAAAAATGTAACATGATTTTTTATTTTTAAATTCATTACAAAGTTGAGCGTCATTGAACAAATGTATAAATAATCAAAGATATTTGTGCTCGTGCTCAAAAGGACACTTCATCTGCTGCTCGCACGAAAATATGATCCCAAACTTCTTCACGTCTAAATATGACAAAGAGCAGCTCATCTTTCTACATATTCACAGAACAAAAGTGAAGGAATCAGTCGTGTGTTGTATTGGAGTTTGCTGAACAAAAAGGAACCTTGAAGAGCAGCTCAGTTTTTATTTACCACTTTGGTTTTCTTCTTTCCTTTCCCTGAAAAAGAACAACTTTTTATTGCTTTTTTTCTCAGCACAAACACATTAAACTCCAGAATGATTAAGTCAATTAGAAGTTGTGTTGGAAGAAATTACAACATGTGGTGAAAGTCCCCATAATGTGGACACAGAGTCTTCAATTATGTTATATTTCCTCCAATATATTCATACACTAAGTCAGGCCCGTGGGCCACACTTGGTCTCCTGATGCTTCAATCTGGCCCCTGATCAATTTAGAAATAATATTTTTTCTATTTATTATAATGTTAATAAAACCCATTTTACAGCACCAGTGCATTACAGCGTCTGTTGGATTTGGATTAGTTCTACTGTACATTTATGTTTGCTCTGGAATATCAATAACTGAATCAAATCAACACTTTCCTGATTAGTTTAGTTGTGATTTGCAAACCAGCACAACACAGTGTGCTTCTCTCACTTTGATCTGTTTGAAAACATATTTACATGTGAAGGATCATGTTTATGATATTGGCAGATCCTGAATGTAGAACTGCAGCCCATGAACCATTGCCCTCAGTACATTGTTCATTACCTGGAGTTTGGCCGTTCTTGGCTCCTCTGTGCTGTCCTCTCTCTCCGGTGTCCGGGGCCTGGGAGTGTTTGGGCCGAGCGAAGGCCACGCCCACTTTTTTCCCGTCGATCTCAACGTCCTCCGCTGCCTCTTTGGCTCGTCTGCACGAGTCAGTGCTCTCAAAGTCCACAAAGCCAAACCTGAGGAACAAATGAGAGTGATTCACAGAGGCCCAGCTCCAGACTCATTGTACTGTGTCATTAATGAGCACGTGACTTCAAGATAAGTGTCCAAAACTCTGGCCCGAGAGTGTTTGTTTAAAAAGTACAGCAAAGCCTTAAGGGCAAAAATAAAGTTTTACATCAGAAAACTGCGACAAAAAATGTAATAAATGTACAGACGATAAATATTGACAAAAATATATAAATTCATGTGACATTTCTTGAGCGATAATCCACTGTATCCAGTGTATTCAATCAGCATTTTCAATTGTCTGATTAATTTGTCCTATTTGATGTGAGACTGTTTTTCCTACTGCTCACTCATGACCTGCACTTTGACCGGCAGAACTAAAGGAAAAGACCAACAGCTCTGAGATTAGGAGGAAAGACTTTTCCTATTTCAAAATGACCATTTATAAATTTCAATATTTTTTTATTATTTTTTTTATCTTGATTCTCTTGAAGCACAAAGAACAAGCTCTCATCATTGTGTCTCTTCTTCATCTATAATGTGGTGCAGTCCTGGTTTTAAGTACCACTGTGTGCTGCCCCCTGCAGGTTACCTCATGTGTGTACAGCTCCAGTATCTCACTCATACAATCCCATCTGTGCACTTCCTGTTTGACTCACTTCCTTGACAGTCCAGTGTCTTTATCCACAAATATCCGTGAACTGGAGGCTCCCTCAAACGCCTCGGTCAGAGTGTCCGCTGTGGTTTTCTCATGGAGGCCCAGGACAATCAGGGTTTTAGACGGGACTGGAACAACCATCATAAAGCACGACTATCACCATTTACTGATTGATTTGGTCTGAATGCAGTCCGCTGTGTCACCAACCTTGTGCCGGCTCGGCTTTCCACTTCAAACCAAACTGGACTTTGAGCGGCCTCTTCTGAATCGCACTGTTTTTGGACGACTTCAGAGCCTTCGCCGCATGTGCCACAGACGCAAACTCCACAAAAGCAAATCTGTGCAGGAAAAGGCAAACACGCTGTATCAATAAGTTCAATAAATGCTCTATCCAGCGGTTTCTAATCTGAGCTCAGAAATCTACATCCTGTAACCCGGCATTTCAAACATGTGCAGTGTCTGGTCAGTGCTGTGGACATTATTAAGGTAAGACACTGCAGGTGAAGAGGGGGGAAAATAAATGTAGAGACATCAGTGTGAAACCTTTGCTGTCGATTAAATATGAGCAACAAATGTATTGAAAGTTTTAAGTAAGTTTTCATAAAGGGTCATTTACTGGTAAAAATTAGTAAAAATGTTTATATTTTGGTGACGAAAGCTGAATAATGGATCGAGCCTGGTTTAACCTGTTAACCCCCACCTGAACCGAGCACATTTTCTCCAGTTTGGCTTCTCGGAAAAAATGTCACTATAGCAACGAGAAACGAGGATGAAAACACAACAAAAATGTGACCAAAGAGCGACAAAAACCAACAATAATACAACAAAAAAGTGCGACAACTTGACAAAAAGGTTAAGATCCGTCTTGAAGGCCTTAGCTTTCAAATGAGCCGTTATACTGCACTGTTGCTCCCCAGTCGAGATGCTTTCAGATTTGGGTAAAGCTGAACTGGTCATCCCTCCCCCTTTCTGTTGCAGGCCGCATTAACTCTGTGCGAATGAACATTTTACCCAAGTTTACATATCTTTCCCAGTGTCTACCAATTTTTATCCCAAAATCATTTTTCATGAAACTAAACAGCATCATCACAACTTTCATCTGGAATGGCAAGCCCCCCCCAGAATATCATGGACCACTTTGCAACAACCAAAAACAGACAGGAGGCATGGCCGCACCAAACTTTCAGTATTATTACTGGGCTGCAAACATCAGACCAATAGTCCACTGGCTCTACGCACATCCGGGAGCCGATGCCCCTTCATGGCCACAGCTGGAGGCATCATCTCGCAGCCCCTCATCCCTGTCAGCTTGAACTTTTTCTAATACACCTCCCCCATCTGAATATACTAAGAATGTTAAAAATACTGTCAAAATTTGGTTTCAATGTAAAAAAACATCAAAAAAGGTCCCTCAGTTTCCCAACGCTCCACAAAAAAATCCCGGTGACCTCATTCTAGCTCGACCACAAACATTTAAGAGTGTGATTTCAATCCTATACAGCAACATTTTACAGACTGAGCTCAGCGTGACCCTCAATGATGACCTCTGGCTTTCAATTCTCAATAGAGTCCACACCTCCTCTGTCTGTGCCAAACAGTCCTTTATGCAATGTCAAATTCTGCACCGCTGTTTTTGGACCAACCAGAAGTTAGCGAGGATTTTTCCTGATGTGAACCCAAACTGCAATCGGTGTGGTGCTGCTCCAGCCAATCATGTTCACATGTTCTGGTCTGGTATTTAACTAGATCAGTATAAACATCTCAATTTGAGCACAATAATCAAAATTTTAGTTGTTTTGACTAGTTAAGAAGTTCTTGGGCATTTGTCCTAGATTATTTCACTTGTTCTGAGATGTTTCTGACTCGTTTCGATACGTTTCGTCCTTATTTCAGGTCATTTTCTTTGCCAATGGGGTTAGAAAATTGGTCTTATCTCATTGGCAATTTTACTTTCTTATTTCAAGCGAGATTTACCCTAGAACTGGTCTGAAATGTCCTCAAACAAGCAAAGTAAACTTGGTCCGATCAGGAAAAGTGTCTGAATGAGTGAAAACCGCTCAAAACAAGATACATTTCCTCAATTCAAGTCATTTAAGCCAATGCTTGATATTTACTCGTATCCACAGCCCATGAATTAGCCTTTGTCTGTACCTGTATGTGAGAGAACGTGTGTGACTGCGTTATTAGTATTATTTTTTATTCATTTATTTTTTCTCTTCTTTCATATTTCTTATTATTTAGTTGTTGTTGTTTTTTTCCATTTGTTTGCTCTTCCTTTTTTGTATCTGTTCTATGTTTTAACCAAAATCATTTCCCATGTACAACTAATGAAGTTAAAAGAAAAAAAAAAAAAGTGGAGATATCGTTGCAAGAGTGTAAAGAAAAGCTCTTTCTTCTTGAGTTTGCTGCAGCCGTCTCCCACAAAGGAAATGACCAGACTTGGATGACGGAGTCTTATCGATGGGATTCCCTTCAACACGTGGATACCAAACCTGCATAAAAGATTTACCCCTTGGATTTCCCGTCGCTCTGAGGAATGCGGATCTGCACGGCGCTCTTGAAGATCTTCTTGAGGAGTTTGGGCTGAACTTTGACTGGCAGGTTCCTCACAAACAGAGTGTCGCTGGGAGGAGCTTCTGCTGTGGAGGAAGAAACCGGTGAACACGAGCTTTGATATGAATTAACGGGGAATGAACACATGTGAAGGCGGCTCCTTTAGACAAACCTAAACTGAAGCCTTAACATTTTAATTGATGTTGATACAAATAAATAAATATCGCAGCAGAGATGAAGTCAGGGTGATAAAACTTTGCCGTTTGTCTCACCACTTATTAGAAAGAGCTTTAACCTCTTAACTCCCGCCTGAACCGAGAGGATCTTTTTCCTCACGTCATCACATTTTTTTTCCATCATTTTTTTGTTGGGTGTTCAACTCATTTTGTCACATTTTTGTCATTTTTTTGTCCATTTTTTGTCACATTTTTGTCATTTTTTGTCACATTTTTGTAATTTTTTTGTCCATTTTTTGTCACATTTTTTCGTCAATTTTTTGTCATTTTCGGTCATTTTTTGTCACATTTTGTCAAATTTTTGTCATTTTTTTGTATTCATTTTTTGTCATTTTTTCGTTCATTTTTTATCAAATTTTTGTCTTTTTTATCACATTTTGTCATTTTTTGTCACATTTTTGTCATTTTTGTGTTAATTTTATCACATTTTTGTCATTTTTTTGTCATTTTTTGTCAAATTTTTATCCTATTTTTTTCACATTTTGCCACTTTTTCATCAATTTTTCGTCACTTTTTCATCAATGTTTTCTCACTTTTTTGTCACATTTCCATCATTGTTTTCATCTCAGTTTTGTTGCTATTTTCACAGCTTTTTTCCAGAAGCTTTTGGATTGGGGTAAAGCCAAACTGGAGAAAATGTGCTCGGTTCAGGTGGGAGTTAAGGGGTTAAAGGAACTACACCTCATTTTTTTTCTAGTCATGGAATAACATTATGACTTTTAGTTTATTGGAAACTCTATTTCATGAACTTACAGGCTGCTTTTCTTGCATTTTTGTCAAAGTGACCCTGCAAAATTGTGAAATGAGCGTAAAAACACATCACATTGACTTTGCTCAATATCCCACTTTAGGAACTGTATTTGTATATTTGATCGTCTTCTGCATTCGACACATTCATCATCAAGTATAACGTGATTCCTGCTGTTGTTATCACTGTGTTGCCACATCTATGAGGCAGATAAAGTCCACACTCACTTGGCTTTGTCCAGTCGAATGTCCTGCACCAGGAGAGACTGCGTCATGAAGTAGTTTGCTAAAGAATTTCGGATTTCCTCGTAATATTTAGAGTTGTCCAAGTTTCCAACATAAAGGCAGTAACCTACAAACAGAGATGTTATCAACCTCTCCTCTGTTACACATTAGCTCCATTCTAGCTTTACATTCACTGAACCAGGTCATAAAGAAGAAAGACACAATTCTTCCTCTGGTCGTCAGTAAAATGGACCCCAAGGAAAACTTTTGGATAGAGAGACTTTAGAGACACGTTTATTCATGATGAGCCTCATTCAAAACACATCATAAATCTGCACTCGTGGTCTTTCTATGCAGATGTTTTTATCATTACATTTTTTGTTCTACATTGTTATTACTACAGTGAAGCTCAGACCAGACTTCATACAGAAACATACTACTACTACTACTACTACTACTACTACTACTACTACTACTACTACTACTACTACTACTTTGTTTCGTGGGTAAAGTAGATAAATAGATTTACCTTGACATGTTTCAGCATTGGTAATAACTTTAAGCTTCTGGTAAATGACTTTTAGAAATCAATCCTAAAACTAATGAGCTTTAATTTTACAATACAGTTTTACTGGACACTAATGTAGATGTAAACTATTCAAACTGCACCTTTTTCATTAAAACACGGCCAAGCAACACGAGAAATAAGAAATGACAAACACTGGATATGAGGAATGACAAGGTTGGTCCATCAAGACTTTATTTTCATGTTCAGATAAATGACAAAAAGATTCAGACTCATTAGGAGCAAAAAACATCATTTTCCCTCATACACCGTCCTCCAGAGTCTAAAGAGTCAGTGACATTATAGAAAACATTTACTTCCTTTGACATTTTGAAGTAAATGAGTACAGACTAAAACAAAGTTATTACTTGTTTAATTTATGATTTTGATTTGTCCTTGTGTAGAAAGTCGTGTGTGGAGGAAGAGATTTTCTAGTTTGTTTAAAATCATAAAATAAAATAAAGGTCAAATCCATGTGACTAAGTTTATTGAATTTGAAGCTTGTTTACGAGTCAGACCGATAAAATCACACATGTTCAGCTTTTTGACACAGGACAGACACAAGAACAGCAGTCATTTTGAAGTCCTTGTAAATATGGCAGGTACAGCAGGAAACTTTGATCAAACATTGAAAAAACTAGTGCAGTGTCATGTGAGTTTTGGAAAACATGCAGAATCTCCCCCGTAAACCCAAAGTCCAGCGTGCAGAGGCTGAGTGAAGGTGGTCTGGACTCTGTGCAGAAGGATCATGGTTTGATCCTTAACGCTGTAGAAGGACAGAGCTCCTGCGCTGTGGTCCAGGTAAACTCCCACTCTGTTTGAAACTGGACCCGGTACCTCTGAGCGGACGTTGTTGAAGAAAAATGTGTAGAGACTTTTCTCACACTGTAGGGCCCAGGATTTATTATTCAGTCCAAAGGCAGATTCATCATAACCTCCTTTTCTGTTGATATCTTTATATGTTACTCCGATACAAACCCCTCCCTTCCAGGTCAACTCCACCTCCCAGTAACAACGCCCCGTCAGACCCTCTCTGCTCAACACCTGGGTCAAAAGACTAAATCTGTGTGGATGATCAGGATAATTTTGGCGTTGGTTCAAATATGTTGCTCTTCTGTTTCCCTCAGACAGAGACAGATAATTGTTGGCTGTATTTGGGTCGAGTGTAATATCACATGCATATCCCAGGAAGTCCTCTCTAAAGTTGAGTTCAGGTTCAGACAGTTTAAACTCTTTCAAAGTGAGCTGCAGTTTGTCTTTGAGCTCTGACACAGCTCTGGTCAGGTCCTCTAAGTTCCTCCTTGTCCTGGTCTGGATTCTGGACTCTGTCTCAGACTCAGTGCTTTGTGTGGCTCTCACCAGAGGAGGACAGAGCTGTATGAACTGGTTATGGTCTGGTGTGAGGGACAGTGTGTCCAGCTCAGAGAGGGTCCTCTTCAGCTCAGTGACGTCCCGCTGCAGTTTGTCCTGAAGCTCTTGGACTTGCTGTAGTTGGCTCTGCTCTTCAGACCGGATCTGCTGCTCCACTTCAGAGCGTCTTTTCTCTAAAAGCAGGGCCATCTCTCTGAAGTCGTCCCCGCTGCGCTGCACTGCAGTCTGGGCAGAGCGGCTGATGTCCTGGGCCTGCTGTCGGAGCCTCTCCTGCTCCGTCTCTTTGTCCTGGAGGCTCTGGAGCAGCAGGGCCCTCCTGGTCTGCAGCTCCTCCTGTCTCTGGGCCCTCTCTGCTGCACAGGACACCGTGTCATGGCCCTTGTGTTGGTCCATGCTGCAGAGGTAACAGATGAGCTGCTCATCTGTGCGGCAGAATATTTCCATCAGCTTGTTGTGTTGAGAGCAGAGGTTTTCCTGGAGTTTGTCAGAGGGCGACACCAGCTGGTGTTTCTGAAACATGGCCACTTCATGATGAGGCTGGAGGTGGCTCTCACAGTAAGAGACCAGACACTGCAGACAGGATTTAACAGCTTTCAGCTTCCTCCCAGAGCACAGATCACACGACACGTCTCCAGGACCAGCGTAGCAGCGGTCAGGAGGGGGCGCTGTGAGCCCTGTCCTCTTCAGCTCCTCCACTAGATCAGCCAACACTGTGCTTTTGACCAGGACAGGCCTGGGAGTGAAGCTCTCTCTGCACTGAGGGCAGCTGAACCTCACCTTTTGGTCCCAGTGGGTTTGAATACAGTCCATGCAGTAGCTGTGTCCACAGGGAACAGTCACTGGATCCTTCAGTAAATCCAAACAGATGGAACAAGTTATGGCGTCCTGGTTCAGAGCTCTCTGCGCCATTTCTGCTCCGGTTGTGAGTGATGTTTACACAAATGAATCTCTGGTGTTTCCTGACGACAGAGGCTCCTCCCACCAGCTGCACCTGCCCAGACCTGAGGAGGACGCTCTTCAATATTAAAGATTCCTTTTAAGGCATCTCGGAAGTGAGTTTGTGTCAAACAGGTTTAGTGACATTTAAGCACAATTTAATCCTTTATGGAAAAATAGTCTCAAAGCTTTCTCTTCAAAACATCCACGAGCCAAAACATTTCATAGAAAATAAATATCCATTCATGAAGTTCATGTAATCTTTTGTATTATGTTTCGTGGGTAAAGTAGATAAATGGATTTACCTTGACATGTTTCAACATTGGTAATAACTTTAAGCTTCTGGTAAATGACTTTTAGAAATCAATCCTAAAACTAATGAGCTTTAATTTTACAATACAGTTTTACTGGACACTAATGTAGATGTAAACTATTCAAACTGCACCTTTTTCATTAAAACACGGCCAAGCAACAAGAGAAATAAGAAATGACAAACACTGGATATGAAGAATGACAAGGTTGGTCCATCAAGACTTTATTTTCATGTTCAGATAAATGACAAAAAGATTCAGACTCATTAGTGGAGGAAAAAACATCATTTTCCCTCATACACCGTCCTCCAGAGCCAAACATGAGATTTGATTCATCAGAACAATTTTTTCCCCTTAAGAATATTTATATTTTTTTATCTAACCTTTATTTAACCAGGAAAGTCCCACTAAGATTAAAAACCTCTTTTTTGAGCGAGAAAGACACAGTCACAGAATCACACACACGTTATATACACATGAAAAACAGGCACAAAGTCAAAAAAGTCGACTCAAGTGTTCTCAATCTGGACTTAAAAGCGCTCAATAAAATAAGTTCAGTTCATTTCCCGTCTTTTTTACAACATGCTCCATGAAAAAGGAGCAGAGTGAACGAAAGCCCTTTTTCATATTAAAAATGAAGCAATAGCTTAAGATTTGGTGAAGGACAGCGAGTAAAAGCTAAGATGTGACTGGAGCAGATTAGAAAATATTACATGAGACGTAACGACTTCACTGGAGGAAACTCCGTGTTCATAACGGTGGATGTTTTTGTCTTGAGGCTAACGCGGCTAACACTAAATAATAATTAAATCAAAGTTTTGAACGAGCCTGCGCGAAAAAGAATCGTCCTGTTAGTAGTTTAAATAATATTTACTTGTTTACATGTTATATTATCATTTTTCAACATTAGCCTTTAGCTCTAAGATAAAAGCTCCGCCCCTTACGAGCGCTGGCGTTTCCTCTGGGGCTGGATTCACAGTGAACATGATGTTTGTAACACGTTGCTGTGACTCCATCAGTAACTCGTTGTCCTTAACCAGATCCTGAGCTTCTCTATATTTGTGTGGGACCTGCTAATTGTGAAAGTAAACGATCAGCGACAGGAAGTCCAGCGTCTGGCTGACTGTCCAGGAAGACGTCACGTGGGGAAACTGTGCTTAAGCCTATAGTTTTATAAAGGAAACAGGTTTGTAAGAGTTGCATATTTTCTCCTCTTGGTTTAATATACATGGTAACAAAGGACAGAAATAGTTGAACAATATAGCGGGTAGTGAAGTCTTGAAGTATTTATGTATATCTTTTGTGAGTCGTTTACATTTTTAAATCATTCACAGATAGTTCTGAACGTTCTCAGTGGATTTTCTCCTGAAAACTCACTGTCAGCGTGTGATGAAATAAAACCCCATTATCTGACTGCAGATATAGTAAAATAATCCACTATCAGGTAAAACTCAGTGACATTATAGAAAACATTTCCACCTTGGACATTTTGAAGAAAATGAGTACAGACTAAAAAAGTTCTTGTGGCTGTCATTACTTGTTTCATTTATGATTTTGATTTGTCCCCGTGTAGAAAGACAGGCGTGGAGTTTATGTTTAAAATTGCAAAATAAATGAATAAAATGAATCCTTGGTGTTTCTGACGACAGCGGCTCCTCGCAACAGCTGCACCTGCCCAGAGCTGAGCAGGAAAAAACAAATATCAAAGATTCTTTTAAAGGTGCGCCGGCAACGAGTTTGTGTCAACTGTGTTAAACAGGTTTAGAATAAATGTAAGTCGATTATAACTTGTAACGAATCACCTGTCTCTTCCAAGGCGTGAACGCTACTACGCACTATCAGGCAACGGGCGGATCTGTATACCAGCAGGGGTGAACAACCAATAAACAAACAAATGATTTCGCCTTGGCTCAATTTTATATGTACAGCCACATCCCACCCCAACGCTCGAGCGTAAAACCCGTTGAACACAAAACAACGCACTAAGGCGCGTGAAAACAAAAGTGTATAGTCCAAAATAAGTCCTTAAATACAGGTCCAGACCGGGAAGCCTTGAAACCCACCGCAGGCCCGGTTTCTATGGGACAGAATAAACGCGGTTATAGCAACAGGTAGCCGGCTATGTGGCCATCGGCAGCCAAGTTACTCACAACCCGAGCGGCTGCCCTCCCGTGCACCCCAAGTCGGACCAGACTCTCCCAGCAGCTCCGCGAAGCGTAAATCCACCTCCGTCCTGGATGGTTAGTTCCAAAAAACTCGTATACATCCACGAAAGGTTAGCTCCTGGCAGCGCAACACTGGCAAAGAGTCCCAAGTCGGCGTGTGACGTCACTTTTCTCGCGCGCCCCCGTGCGCGTGACCCGTTACCCAGATATACCGGTAACCCAGGTTAACACAGGAACACCACCGGCTTGCAACAATACGACAAAAATACAATAAACATAGTCCATGCCTACAGTGACCAGGTTCTAAACATTGAACAACATTCTAGAGGGATTTGGTTCACCCCTGCTGGGTGACTCCCATGTAGGGACCTAGGTGGTCTTTACAGTCCCCCCCCCCCAGCCAGCGGCTTATCGGGACCAAAGAAGGGCTTCATGTCGACCACGTTAATAGTGTCCACCTTCCCCTTATCTGTCATCCAACGAACTTGGTAGTTCACAGGGCCTAATTTCTTCTCTACTCTAGCAGGCCCATTCCATCTAGGCACAAGTTTAGCAGAGAACTTAACAGACGCTTTGGACAGCGGGTGCGACCTAACCCAGACCAGACTACCAACGGCAAAGTGTACATCCCTGCGTCGTGCGTTGTAGTATCTGGCTTGTCTAGCTTTGGACGCGCCCACATGTTTTTCAACATCCTCTCGCAACTGTGTATGTATCTGAAGGGTCCGATATGCAGACGTTTGCGGTGTAGGGGCACCGTGCACTAGTCTCTCAAGCGGCCCCTTCAACTCCCTTCCCAGTGTCAGCATGGCCGGTGTGGCACCTGTGGTCTCGTGCACGGCGGTGTTGAGGGCCATTCGGAACTTCGGTAGCCATTTGTCCCAATCCTGGTGGTGGTTTCCAACATAGGAGGCGATCATGTTCTTCAGAGTGCGGTTGACTCTTTCCGTCATGTTGGTCCGGGGGTGATAGGCTGTGGTAAGTTTTTGTGTCACACCCCATGTATCACACATTCGGGCCATCAGATGACTCGTAAACTGGGGTCCCCGATTAGACACCATGAACTTAGGAATTCCCCAGCGCGTAAAGATCTCATTTTTGAGGATCTTGCAGACCTTGGGTGTCTTTGCGTCTTTCATGGCGAACGCTTCAATCCATCTGCTGTAGTAGTCCACCACCACCATGAGTATGGAGTTCCAATCCTTGCTGAGGGGAAAGGGACCCATGAAGTCCACCCCGATCATCTCTCCTGGTACCGTCACCTCTGTTGATTGGAGGAGTCCAGCTGGTTTTTCATTTGGACTTTTGTACTGCTGACATGTCCGGCACATGCGGACGTGATTCCAGACGTCTCTTCGGACCGTCGGCCACCAGGCCACCTGAAGAACCTTTAACAACGTCTTCATTCTCCCTAGATGGCCTCCAAAGGGACTATCGTGGTAATATGCCAGGAACTGTGGCACCAGCGCTGCAGGCACTACGAGCTGGTAGTTGTAGCCCCCGTGCTTGGACGGTACCCCCCTGTGCCACACACCCTGCTGGAGTTGACAATGAATACGGCCCGGACTGGGTTGGTCAGCGGAGGGTCCTAGCTCTTGACAAGTTTGGTCCAACTTTTGTGCGTCGGCTACTTCTTGAAGAGAGGTTGGTAGGTCGGCCCAGTAGGTCTTGGGAACAGCTAGGAGGACTTGCCCTCCAAAAGCTGGGGGAGCACGCGACAAAGCATCCGGTACAATATTACAGCAGCCTTTCTTATAGTGCACCCTAAAGGTAAACGC
Source organism: Gobius niger (assembly GCF_951799975.1). Classification (NCBI taxonomy): domain Eukaryota; kingdom Metazoa; phylum Chordata; class Actinopteri; order Gobiiformes; family Gobiidae; genus Gobius; species Gobius niger. The sequence continues at coordinate 26,835,977 of NC_136864.1, forward strand.
CTGGAGACGCAGGGTCCATCGTGTCAATCGCGACGATGTCTTAGGACAGTTGAACGCCCAGGCCAGAGCACTGTGGTCAGTATAGACATCGAATGTGGTCCCTTCGAGGAAATGTTTCCACTTTTCAACAGCCCACACCACGGCTAAGCATTCCTTTTCTGCTGTGGAATACCGAACTTCAGCACCTTGGAGAGCTCTGGAGGCAAAAGCTATGGGTCGCTCCTCCCCATCGATGTTCTGCATGAGCACAGCTCCCAGGCCCACGTCACTAGCATCACAGTGAACCTGGAAACCATGATGAAGCCGCGGCTGTGCGAGGACTGGTGGTGAGTGCAATAGGACTTTGAGGTGGTCGAACGCAGCTTGGCAGGCCGAGGACCATTCCCAAGGTACATCTTTCTTTTTTAGATTGTTCAGGGGCGCTGTGATGTCAGCCAGCCTGGGGATGAACTTGTGATACCAGCCGACCATTCTGAGGAACCTCTGGAGGGTTTTCAGGTCGGATGGAGGGGGATATTCGGTAATAGCCCAGATCTTTGCTGGATCCACCTCGACTCCTTTGCCTGACACAAGATGTCCAAGGAAGGTGAGCTGGCTTTGGAGCAGGTGACATTTTTTTAACATTCAGTGTCAGATTTGCTTGGTGGAGCTTGGCAAACACTGCTTCGAGATCACGCAGATGTTGTTCTTGTGTCTTCGAGAATACGATTATGTCATTGATATACACGAAACAGACTTTACCCTTGAGGTCACCCAACACGATCTCCATTAGTCGCTGGAACGTCGCTCCGGCGTTGTGTAGACCAAAAGGCATGACCTTGAATTGGAACAGGCCAAGGTGCGTGGTCACCGCAGTGCGGAGTTTGCTCTCTTCATCCATAGCCACCTGCCAATATCCACTTTGGAGGTCCAGCGAGCTAAAATACTGGGCGCCCTGCAGGGATTCCAATATCTCGTGTATTAGGGGCATCGGATAGGCATCATGCTGCGTTTTGGCGTTTAGGCCTCTATAGTCCACACAGAACCGAGGAGTACCATCCTTCCTTGGTGTGAGGACCACAGGAGAAGCCCAGGGTGAGATGGATGGTTCGATTACGTCGTTCTTGAGCATCTTCTGGATCTCCTCCTCGATGACGGTTTGTTTCTCCGGAGACACCCTATAAAATCCCGCCGCACCGGCATCTCATCTGTTGTTAGTATCTTATGCTTGATCACCTTAATGGCACCAGTGAGCTCAGTCCAAACTGTTGGCCACTTCTGCAGCAGTGGCCGCACCACCTCAGGCTGAGCGTCAAGGAGGGGTGCGACAGGACTGTCAACCAGGGAACTCGTCATAGCCACATAGAAGTGCACTGACGGTGTCCTGTGACTCCACCGTAGATTCATCCTTGACTTGGGGAGAAACGTGTACTCCTTTCCTCCTGGCATGATGTACTTTCTGATGTGTGGTTTCATGGTGATCTGAGACATGGTCATAAAGTCGAGTCCGAGTAGCAATGGCATACACAGGTGATCATCAGCCAGAACGTGGACAGGGAGTGTACCGCGGAACTCGTTTAGGGTGAGGAGTAGGGTGGTTTTTCCAATAGGTTTGTTCTCCTGTCCGTTAGCCATGACGAACTTAGGGATTTCACTCGGAGCCAGAACCTCTCCTTCCTTCCTCACGGCCTTCCACAAGGAGTAGCACATCAGGGAGTAGGTGCATCCTGAATCTAGGACTGCGTCACCTCTGGACCCACGGACGTTGATTGGCACTACCAGTAGGGTCTGTTCGCCCATGGCTGTGGCGAGGTCCGCCGCAGCATTCCGACCTGGTCCCTGGTCCGATTTCTTTGCAGTCCTTTTCGGTGGATGCGTTTGCTGAACCCGGCTCCAGTAGTCCTTGGTGTTGCTCCAGTCCTTTTCAATGAGAGAGCCCACACTGCTCCACCGTGCTCACTGTACCTCGTAAACCGCTGGCCAGCCTTGGGTTGCATGCACTGAGGATACGATTCACAATCTCCCCCTCCAACATGTCTGGCCTCCACTTCAAACAGAGGGCACGATGGTCGTATGCAAAATCCCTAAGACATTGGTTTGGGGCCTGAACGTTTGCTCGGAGCTGTTCCTCTATTTCTGATTGATAGTCCGAGGGCAGGAAGGCCTCGAGAAAAGACTTCTTGAACTGTTCCCAGCTATCTATGGTGTTACGTGCTGTGACCCACCAACTCCGTGCCGGACCCTTTAAAACAGCATTGAGAGTACCCAATAGCTCAGTGTCACACAAAGGCCGAAGGGACAGGAAGTTCTCACATTGTTCAATGAAGTCCATAATATCTGCAGAGCTCCGGGATTCACCAAACTGGGGAAATTCCATCCGGATGGGTGGACAGGCCGGTGCTGATGGAGGTATGGAGAATGTCACATCCGCGGGTGTTCTATGTCTGGAAGACGTAGGCTCGACAGGTGTAGAGTAACTGGCAGGTTTCCACGATAGTCGGCTTTTGGCGAGAGTCTGTTTCAGCTCTTCGCTCCACTTTTCATCCCTGCGTCGCAGGCACGCTGTCACCACCCCATCGAACCGTACCAGCTTGGCATCTACATACTCCTTTAACTCTGCACCCAATCTCTCCATACCCGCTCTCAGACCGTCCTCTCTGCTGAGGGTGCTGTCCACTGCATCCGTAAGCCGGACCCCCAGAGAATCCACTGACTGTTGTAGTGCCTGAAGCTGCTCCATTACAGCCTCCATCTCCTTGGAGTCTCCATCTTCTGCTGTAACCGTGTTTTGGTCTTGCCCAAGGGACTCATCTAAATACATAGACTCTAGTTGGCTGGTGAGTTCTGCAACCACATTCTCGGTTTGCCTAACTGTGACATGGCGGAGTGGGTCCAGTACTGGGCCGGTGCCTTCCCCGTGTTCCACTCCGGTCTCTTCCACGTCCACCAATGCCCCTTCTGGTACGTGGCCGTCCATTATTCAGTATGAACCCGCCAGACGAATACTGTTGCGTGACTTGTATTCTACTTTTTTTTTTTCTCTTTTTTTTTTCTTTTATATTTTATTGTTTTTAGTGTTCTCATTTATGTATTGTCTTTGGTTTATGTAGCCCTCTACACCCATGCGCGTGTAACTGTGCGCATACGCAGGTAAAACCCTATGCGTAAGGGTGCGTAAAATAACCCAAACCGGGCTGTAGTCCAACCCCGGACAATAAGTCTAACGTTATATACGTCGCTGATGACTAGAGCAGCACGTGGAGACGATCCGTGTATAAGTCATCTACGTCTGACCGATTCACAGCAATGTACGCGAGATAGACAAATCGCTGATATGGTTGTGCGTCAGATCCGTGTTCCCCGTACGGGCCACCACTCTGTAACGAATCACCTGTCTCTTCCAAGGCGTGAACGCTACTACGCACTATCAGGCAACGGGCGGATCTGTATACCAGCAGGGGTGAACAACCAATAAACAAACAAATGATTTTGCTTTGGCTCAATTTTATATGTACAGCCACATCCCACCCCAACGCTCGAGCGTAAAACCCGTTGAACACAAAACAACGCACTAAGGCGCGTGAAAACAAAAGGGTATAGTCCAAAATAAGTCCTTAAATACAGGTCCAGACCGGGAAGCCTTGAAACCCACCGCAGGCCCGGTTTCTATGGGACAGAATAAACGCGGTTATAGCAACAGGTAGCCGGCTATGTGGCCATCGGCAGCCAAGTTACTCACAACCCGAGCGTCTGCCCTCCCGTGCACCCCAAGTCGGACCAGACTCTCCCAGCAGCTCCGCGAAGCGTAAATCCACCTCCGTCCTGGATGGTTAGTTCCAAAAAACTCGTATACATCCACGAAAGGTTAGCTCCCGGCCTACTGTGACCAGGTTCTAAACATTGAACAACATTCTAGAGGGATTTGGTTCACCCCTGCTGGGTGACTCCCATGTAGGGACCTAGGTGGTCTTTACAAACTAACTATAACTTTAAAACTCAACACACAAAGCATTCAAGCAGACAGTATGTAATCCATGTGTTGAATGAATTATGAACTACTATAATTTCATGTTTTCTTGGGCAGATACATAAATATCAGAAAATGTAGCTTTACCTTAACATTTGGTGAACGATCGTGATAAACAACAATAATAAACAATAGTAATAAACTCAACAACCCACTTATCTTTACAATTGAGTTTTAATAGTTAGTAAATGTGTCTCTGAAAATTACACCCATCTGGTTACAATTCCAGGCAACAAAAGCTGAGCAACAAAACAACAAACTGAACACACTGAAGGTGGAACAATATTGTGGGTCAACAATGTAAAACTGAGTCAGATGTTTTGCTCCTGTACATTCTCTATCTGTTACTGTTCTTGCTATTTACTATTTGAGTATTTTGTGGCTGCAACAGTGAGAAAAATAAAGGTTTCTTACGTCACCAGAACTGGTAGCTTCTCCAACATTATTAGGTCCCTTCAGTCTCTGGTTCGTCTCCCTCCACAGTTCTCACGTCTCATCTTTAACCTGGTCCTTTGCTTTTACGTCTGCAGGGCCACCTTCAGATTGGGCGTCTGAAACGACAGGTTTCACTTTTTATTATATGTCATTTTTATGCATGTACGTGCTGTACTTTATGTGTGTATGGACGGATATGTAAGAGTTTATCATTCCTACATTTGTTTTGTCTTTTTTTCTTTTATAAAACTCTGTCCAATGATCTGAAGTCGTACATTAATGTTGTTCTACCTGTAACACATTGTGATATTAATATGAGGTTTTATCACTAAATAGAACCTTGTGCGTCTTCAGTCTCAAGTTTAGAATCTTCCAAGTCATTTCCAGTTTGGTTTCTGAATTTTAAAAAAATGATTATATCTTCAATTCAATTCAATTCCATGTTTAATTTGAGCATTTGAGTTCCACAAAGTCCTTCATAGGAACAGCTTTCAGAGTAATCAAAGCCAAAGAAAGATACATGTGTAGGTGAAAAGGCAAGACGTTTTTAGATTTGGGTAAAGCCGAACTGGAGAGAATGTTCTGGGTGAAGGCAGAGGGTAAGAGTAAATGTACAATAAATACCAGCACTGGCCTTCTCTTCTTCCAGAACTTCAGGGTTGAGAGAAAGACCATAGATTTAATCATTCGAGATTAGTGGGTCCCATTCAGCCTCGTTCATTATAAAGGTCCCGAGTCGTCTGTGAAACTTACATGGCTGCCAAATCTCCTCCTACGAAGCCCGTTCCTTAAAAGGACAAAAAGGCGGGGGCGGCTGAATGACTAATCTGACAAACAGCATCACTGAGAATTCAAACTTCATGACGTGACTAAACAAGCAGGTGCAGTTGTAGAGCAGAGTTTAGCAGTAAAAGTAGAACTGTAGTTATGTTAGCAAACATGCAGAAAGCTAACTGTAGCCTACCTGAACTGTTCTTCAATCGTTCATTTATTGTTTAACAGGACCCAGCCCTATAGGCGCCGATAATGTTCTTCCCAGTTAAAAAAAAAGACGGGTCAGGATCGATCTCACACACTCGTAGTTCTGAGCCCAGCGCTCTACATGGAGCTAAACAAGCAGAACAACAGTCTGTCGCTGCACATTCATAATCTCAATATCTTTCTTCAACACAAGAAGACAAAGTGAAGGATCAGTTACAGGCCTACAGCCTCATGCCTTTGTAAAATGATGTCATCTACATGCATCAAGTAAAAAAAAAAAAGTCACACATGTATGAACACAGACCAGACACTTAAAAATGTAACATGATTTTTTATTTTTAAATTCATTACAAAGTTGAGCGTCATTGAACAAATGTATAAATAATCAAAGATATTTGTGCTCGTGCTCAAAAGGACACTTCATCTGCTGCTCGCACGAAAATATGATCCCAAACTTCTTCACGTCAAAATATGACAAAGAGCAGCTCATCTTTCTACATATTCACAGAACAAAAGTGAAGGAATCAGTCGTGTGTTGTATTGGAGTTTGCTGAACAAAAAGGAACCTTGAAGAGCAGCTCAGTTTTTATTTACCACTTTGGTTTTCTTCTTTCCTTTCCCTGAAAAAGAAAAACTTTTTTTTGCTTTTTTTCTCAGCACAAAGACATTAAACTCCAGAATGATTAAGTCAATTAGAAGTTGTGTTTGAAGAAATTACAACATGTGGTTAAAGTCCCCATAATGTGGACACAGAGTCTTCAATTATGTTATATTTCCTCCAATATATTCATACACTAAGTCAGGCCCGTGGGCCACACTCGGTCTCCCAGTGCTTCAATCTGAGGGCCCTGAGGCAATTCTCAATTTAAAAATGATCTTTTTTCTATTTATTATAATGTTAATAAAACCCATTTTACAGCACCAGTGCATTACAGCATCTGTTGGATTTGGATTAGTTCTACTGTACATTTATGTTTGCTCTGGAATATCAATAACTGAATCAAATCAACACTTTCCTGATTAGTTTAGTTGTGATTTGCAAACCAGCACAACACAGTGTGCTTCTCTCACATTGACCTGTTTGAAAACATATTTACATGTGAAGGATCATGTTTATGATATTGGCAGATCCTGAATGTAGAACTGCAGCCCATGAACCATTGCCCTCAGTACATTGTTCATTACCTGGAGTTTGGCCGTTCTTGGCTCCTCTGTGCTGTCCTCTCTCTCCGGTGTCCGGGGCCTGGGAGTGTTTGGGCCGAGCGAAGGCCACGCCCACTTTTTTCCCGTCGATCTCAACGTCCTCCGCTGCCTCTTTGGCTCGTCTGCACGAGTCAGTGCTCTCAAAGTCCACAAAGCCAAACCTGAGGAGCAAATGAGAGTGATTCACAGAGGCCCAGCTCCAGACTCATTGTAATGTGTCATTAATGAGCACGTGACTTCAAGATAAGTGTCCGATACACTGGCCCGAGAGTCAGGCCGCACAAAATGTACCAGATCTGAAGTTCAACATGAGCCACCAAAATATTCCAATAAACAATGTGATGAAGACCTTTTATTGCCACAGAAACTACCTGAAGCTTAAAAATTACAAAAATACACTAGAAAAATGTCATGTAAATGAACAGATGATAAATATTGGGGGAAAAAATGTATGAGGCATTTCTTGAGCGATACATCGATATAGTAATCATCGTTACAGCCCTAACACTTGTAATCACCACATACACATGATGGCCACTGGGAGGCGCCACACGCCTATGCCAGTTAATCCACTGTATCCAGTGTATTCAATCAGCATTTTCAATTGTCTGATTAATTTGTCCTATTTGATGTGAGACTGTTTTTCCTACTGCTCACTCATGACCTGCACTTTGACCGGCAGAACTAAAGGAAAAGACCAACAGCTCTGAGATTAGGAGGAAAGACTTTTCCGATTTCAAAATGACCATCTATAAATTGCAATATTTTTTAATCATTTTTATGTTTTGTTTCTATCTTGATCCTCTTGAAGCACAAAGAACAGGCTCTCATCATTGTGTCTCTTCTTCATCTATAATGTGGTGCAGTCCTGGTTTTAAGTACCACTGTGTGCTGCCCCCTGCAGGTTACCTCATGTGTGTACAGCTCCAGTATCTCACTCATACAATCCCATCTGTGCACTTCCTGTTTGACTCACTTCCTTGACAGTCCAGTGTCTTTATCCACAAATATCCGTGAACTGGAGGCTCCCTCAAACGCCTCGGTCAGAGTGTCCGCTGTGGTTTTCTCATGGAGGCCCAGGACAATCAGGGTTTTAGACGGGACTGGAACAACCATCATAAAGCACGACTATCACCATTTACTGATTGATTTGGTCTGAATGCAGTCCGCTGTGTCACCAACCTTGTGCCGGCTCGGCTTTCCACTTCAAACCAAACTGGACTTTGAGCGGCCTCTTCTGAATCGCACTGTTTTTGGACGACTTCAGAGCCTTCGCCGCATGTGCCACAGACGCAAACTCCACAAAAGCAAATCTGTGCAGGAAAAGGCAAACACGCTGTATCAATAAGTTCAATAAATGCTCTATCCAGCGGTTTCTAATCTGAGCTCAGAAATCTACATCCTGTAACCCGGCATTTCAAACACGTGCAGTGTCTGGTCAGTGCTGTGGACATTATTAAGGTAAGACACTGCAGGTGAAGAGGGAGGGAAATAAATGTAGAGACATCAGTGTGAAACCTTTGCTGTCGATTAAATATGAGCAACAAATGTATTGAAAGTTTTAAGTAAGTTTTCATAAAGGGTCATTTACTGGTAAAAATGAGTAAAATTGTTTATATTTTGTTGACGAAAGCTGAATAATGGATCGAGCCTGGTTTAACCTCTTAACCCCCACCTGAACCGAGCACATTTTCTCCAGTTTGGCTTCTCGGAAAAAAAGTCACTATAGCAACGAGAAACGAGGACGAAAACACAACAAAAATGTGACCAAAGAGCGACAAAAACCAACAATAATACAACAAAAAAGTGCGACAACTTGACAAAAAGGTCAAGATCCGTCTTGATCTTGAGCTTTCAAATGAGCCGTTATACTGCACTGTTGCTCTCCAGTCGAGTCGCTTTCAGATTTGGGTAAAGCTGAACTGGAGTAAATACACTTGGTTAAGGCGGGGTAAGTGGTAAATATGTGACATATGTTTATTTTGTGACATATTCGTTACAAAGATCTTTTCAGACGGGATTTTGGATCTTGTTTGGTTTAAATAAGCCGGAGAAAAATGATGTAAAAATTCAAATTTCGCCTTGTTTTTTGAGGTTCGAAACTCAATAAATCAGTCTAAGAGATGAAAAAATTCCCTCTGGAAAAAAGTGTGAAATACCTCGAGTCCATGATGGAAAAGTTCAAGTCTTTGGAGCGACTGAAGTGGAGATATCGTTGCAAGAGTGTAAAGAAAAGCTCTTTCTTCTTGAGTTTGCTGCAGCCGTCTCCCACAAAGGAAATGACCAGACTTGGATGACGGAGTCTTATCGATGGGATTCCCTGCAACACGTGGATACCAAACCTGCATAAAAGATTTACCCCTTGGATTTCCCGTCGCTCTGAGGAATGCGGATCTGCACGGCGCTGTTGAAGATCTTCTTGAGGAGTTTGGGCTGAACTTTGACTGGCAGGTTCCTCACAAACAGAGTGTCGCTGGGAGGAGCTTCTGCTGTGGAGGAAGAAACCGGTGAACACCAGCTTTTTCCCACTCTCCATCTCATTCACACTGATGATACGGTCAGGAGGAGCTGGGGAGCAGGGAGAGACACTCAGCAGATTGTCGGAGCCGCCACTAAAACCTACAGTGTTCCAGGCATTGATTTGTCTTCTGGTCTGTCGCTGGAGTTCTGAGAAAAGCCACTAGAGGAGGTTCAAAGATTACTCAAAGATGAGCAAGTGGGTCGAACACACAGCTCCAGGTATGTTTCCGATGAGAGAGCAAAATCATAACGTGGTAAAAAATATAAGGTGCAGAATTCCGTGAAATTTCAACGTGGGAACTTTCCCATGGGAATGAACGGGAATTTAAGGGAATTTATGTGAATTAACGGGAATGAACACATGTGAAGGCGGCTCCTTTAGACAAACCTAAACTGAAGCCTGAACGTTTTAGTTGATGTTGATACAAATAAATAAATATCGCAGCAGAGATGAAGTCAGGAAGATAAAACTTTGCCGTTTGTCTCACCACTTATTAGAAAGAGCTTTAACCTCTTAACTCCCGCCTGAACCGAGAGGATCTTTTTCCTCACGTCATCACATTTTTTTTCCATCATTTTTTTGTTGGGTGTTCAACTCATTTTTGTCACATTTTTGTCATTTTTTTGTCCATTTTTTGTCACATTTTTGTCATTTTTTGTCACATTTTTGTCACTTTTTCATCATTTTTTTCATCATTTTTTGTCAAATTTTGTCAAATTTTTGTAATTTTTTTGTAATTTTTTGTCACATTTTTGTCATTTTTTCGTTAATATTTTTATAAATTTTTTGTCACATTTTTGTCATTTTTTAGTCCATTTTTTGTCATTTTTGGCCATTTTCTGTCACATTTTTTCATCCTTTTTTTTGTCAAATTTTGTCATTTTTTCATCATTTTTTGTCATTTTTTGTCAAATTTGGTCACAGTTTTGTCATTTTTGTCTTAATTTTTTGTCAAATATTTATCCCATTTTTTTTTTTCTCACATTTTTGCCACTTTTTCATCAATTTTTCGTCATTTTTTGGTCAATGTTTTCTCACTTTTTTATCACATTTCCATCATTGTTTTCGTCTCAGTTTTGTTGATATTTTCACAGCTTTTTTCCAGAAGCTTTTGGATTGGGGTAAAGCCAAACTGGAGCAAATGTGCTCGGTTCAGGTGGGAGTTAAGGGGTTAAAGGAACTACACCTGATTTTTTTTTCGTCATGGAATAACATCATGACTTCTAGTTTATTGGAAACTCTATTTCATGAACTTACAGGCTGGTTTTCTTGCATTTTTGTCAAAGTGACTCTGCAAAATTGTGAAATGAGCGTAAAAACACATCACATTGACTTTGCTCAATATCCCACTTTAGGAACTGTATTTGTATATTTGATCGTCTTCTGCATTCGACACATTCATCATCAAGTATAATGTGATTCCTGCTCTTGCTGTACAATAAAAAACAAATAACTCGTGAGCTGAGACGTCAACAACGATGTGAGGAGCCAACAATGAGAACAGGAAGTTGCTAATTCCTCGTGTGAGCGCCTCCATGTCGGCGTCTTCTTCACGTTCACCACCAGAGGTCGCCGTGGTCTCAGATCTCAGATCTCAGATCGGAGCAAAAGATCTCAGATCTTTTGCTCCGGTCGTGGGTTCCTCTGGTTGCTCGTCGAGAAAAGGTACGAATGACTGATCTTCTCTCCTCTTGCTCCCCTTCGCTGTGCAGCAGTTTCAATAAAGGCAAAAAAGAAAGAAAGGGGAATAAAAGTCTGTGCAGCCAGTGTGGCTCTGGTGAAGCTGTGGCGAGAGTTTTCACTTTGAGATAAAAGGATGCGAGCACATGAACAGGCGCAGTGCACATAATAAACAAGGAAAAAAATCTATTGAAAAAAAGAATCCAAACAAAACAGAAAACACGGGTGGTTCCTTCTGCTTGAATTCCCTCTTTTTGTGGCACCTCAGGACGGGCTTGAGCGTCTGCAGAGGTCGTTTCAACTCGCTCCTCTGTTACACATTAGCTCCATTCTAGCTTTACATTCACTGAACCAGGTCATGAAGAAGAAAGACACAATTCTTCCTCTGGTCGTCAGTAAAATGGAGCCCAAGGAAAACTTTTGGATAGAGAGACTTTAGAGACACGTTTATTCATGATGAGCCTCATTCAAAACACATCATAAATCTGCACTCGTGCTCTTTCTATGCAGATATTTTTATAGACCAGACTTCATACAGAAACATACTAATACTACTACTACTACTACTACTACTATTTCTACTGCTGCTGCTGTAGAAACAGCCTCAGTGTGACCACCTGCCTGAGTCTCACATGCTCGTCTGTCGTCAGTTCACACGTGGTTAAAACTGTGTGTTTTGAATGTGTTGAATGTCAGAAACTGGTAAGTAGAGCCGTAAATATTCTCCTCTGAAGTTTCTTAGTTGAAAGGTGCGCCTGCCCAGAGCTGAAGAGGACGCTCTTATATATTAAAGATTCCTTTAAAGGCTTTAAAGGGTGAGTTTACAGGTTTAGTGACATTTACACAATTTAATCCTTTATGGGAAAATTGTCTCAAAGCGTTTTCTTAAAAAAGTCCACGAGCCAAAACATTTAATAGAAAATCGATATCTATTGATTATGTTCATGTAATCTTTTGTATTATTTTCTGTGAGTAAAGTAGATAAATAGATTTACCTTGACATGTTTCAGCATTGGTAATAACTTTAAGCTTCTGGTAAATGACTTTTAGAAATCAATCCTAAAACTAATGAGGTTAAATTTTACAATACAGTTTTACTGGACACTAATGTAGATGTAAACTATTCAAACTGCACCTTTTTCATTAAAACACGGCCAAGCAACACGAGAAATAAGAAATGACTAACACTGGATATGAGGAATGACAAGGTTGGTCCATCAAGACTTTATTTTCATGTTCAGATAAATGACAAAAAGATTCAGATTCATTAGTGGAGCAAAAAACATCATTTTCCCTCATACACCGTCCTCCAGAGCCCAAAACTCTTTCTCTTGTCTATCACACAAGAATAGATTTATAAAATATATCACAGGTTTGTTAGAGTTGTATATGTTTTTCCCTCTTGGTTTAATATACGCGGTAACAAAGAACAGAAACAGTTAAACAATACAGCGGGTCGTGGATTGACATTGTAATGATGAGTCTTGAAGTAGATTCTGTATTTATGTTTGTTTTGCTTCTCTTTTACATGTTTTTAATCATTCACAGATAGTTCTGAACGTTCTCAGTGTTTTTTCCCCTGAAAACTCACTGTCAGCGTGTGATAAAATAAAACCCCATTATCTGACTGCAGACAGAGTAAAATAATCCACTATCAGGGTGGAGTTTATTGAATTTGAAGCTTGTTTACGAGTCAGACCGATAAAATCACACATGTTCAGCTTTTTGACACAGGACAGACACAAGAACAGCAGTCATTTTGAAGTCCTTGTAAATATGGCAGGTACAGCAGGAAACTTTGATCAAACATTTAAAAAACTAGTGCAGTGTCATGTGAGTTTTGGAAAACATGCAGAATCTCCCATGTTGTAAACCCGAAGTCCAGCGTGCAGAGGCTGAGTGAAGGTGGTCTGGACTCTGTGCAGGAGGATCATGGTTTGATCCTTAACGCTGTAGAAGGACAGAGCTCCTGCGCTGTGGTCCAGGTAAACTCCCACTCTGTTTGAAACTGGACCCGGTACCTTTGAGCTGACGCTGTTGAACCAAAATGTGTAGAGACTTTTCTCACACTTTAGGACCCAGGATTTATTATTCCTTCCAAAGGCAGATTCATAATCACCTCCTTTTCTGTTGATATCTTTATATGTTACTGCGATAAAAACCCCTCCCTTCCAGGTCAACTCCACCTCCCAGTAACAACGCCCCGTCAGACCCTCTCTGCTCAACACCTGGGTCCAATTACTAAATCTGTGTGGATGATCAGGATAACTTTGGGATTGGTTCATATATGTTGCTCTTCTGTTTCCCTCAGACAGAGACAGAAAATTGTGGGCTGTATTTGGGTCGAGTGTAATATCACATGCATATCTCAGGAAGTCCTCTCTAAAGTTGAAGAGTTCAGGTTCAGACAGTTTAAACTCTTTCAAAGTGAGCTGCAGTTTGTCTTTGAGCTCTGACACAGCTCTGGTCAGGTCCTCTAAGTTCCTCCTTGTCCTGGTCTGGATTCTGGACTCTGTCTCAGACTCAGTGCTTTGTGTGGCTCTCACCAGAGGAGGACAGAGCTGTATGAACTGGTTATGGTCTGGTGTGAGGGACAGTGTGTCCAGCTCAGAGAGGGTCCTCTTCAGCTCAGTGACGTCCCGCTGCAGTTTGTCCTGAAGCTCTTGGACTTGCTGTAGTTGGCTCTGCTCTTCAGACCGGATCTTCTGCTCCACTTCAGAGCGTCTTTTCTCTAAAAGCAGGGCCATCTCTCTGAAGTCGTCCCCGCTGCGCTGCACTGCAGTCTGGGCAGAGCGGCTGATGTCCTGGGCCTGCTGTCGGAGCCTCTCCTGCTCCGTCTCTTTGTCCTGGAGGCTCTGGAGCAGCAGGGGCCTCCTGGTCTGCAGCTCCTCCTGTCTCTGGACCCTCTCTGCTGCACAGGACACCGTGTCATGGCCCTTGTGTTGGTCCATGCTGCAGAGGTAACAGATGACCTGCTCATCTGTGCGGCAGAATATTTCCATCAGCTTGTTGTGTTGAGAGCAGAGGTTTTCCTGGAGTTTGTCGGAGGGCGCCACCAGCTGGTGTTTCTGAAGCATGGCCACTTCATGATGAGGCTGGAGGTGGCTCTCACAGTAAGAGACCAGACACTGCAGACAGGATTTAACAGCTTTCAGCTTCCTCCCAGAGCACAGATCACACGACACGTCTCCAGGACCAGCGTAGCAGCGGTCAGGAGGGGGCGCTGTGAGCCCTGTCCTCTTCAGCTCCTCCACTAGATCAGCCAAAACTGTGCTTTTGACCAGGACAGGCCTGGGAGTGAAGCTCTCTCTGCACTGAGGGCAGCTGAACCTCACCTGTTGGTCCCAGTGGGTTTGAATACAGTCCATGCAGTAGCTGTGTCCACAGGGAACAGTCACTGGATCCTTCAGTAAATCCAAACAGATGGAACAAGTTATGGCGTCCTGGTTCAGAGCTCTCTGCGCCATTTCTGCTCCGGCTGTGAGTGACTGTGTTAGTTTCATGTTTACTTAAATGAATCTCTGGTGTTTCCTGACGACAGAGGCTCCTCCCACCAGCTGCACCTGCCCAGAGCTGAGCAGGAAAAACGAAAAATCAGAGATTGTTTTAAAGGTGCGCCGGCAACGAGTTTGTGTCAACTGTGTCAAACAGGTTTAGGATAAATGTAAGTCGATTATAACTAACTATAACTTCAAAACTCAACACACAAAGCATTCAAACAGACAGTATGTAATCCATGTGTTGAATGAATTATGAACTACTACATTCTCTATCTGTTACTGTTCTTACTATTTACTATTTGAGTATTTTGTGGCTGCAACAGCGAGAAAAATAAAGGTTTCTTACGTCACCAGAACTGGCAGCTTCTCCAACATTATTAGGTCCCTTCAGTCTCTGGTTTGTCTCCCTCCACAGTTCTCACGTCTCATCTTTAACCTGGTCCTTTGCTTTTACGTCTGCAGGGCCACCTTCAGATTGGGCGTCTGAAACGTCAGGTTTCACTTTTTATTATATGTCATTTTTATGCATGTACGTGCTGTACTTTATGTGTGTATAGACGGATATGTAAGAGTTTATCATTCCTACATTTGTTTTGTCTTTTTTTCTTTATAAAACTCTGTCCAATGATCTGAAGTCGTACATTAATGTTGTTGGTAACACTTTACATTACGGGCCGGTAAGTCCTTGGTACTTACAGAGGTAATTCTAGATACTTATGGTGGTACTTACAGTGGTATATACTAGTAATAATAGTGGTACTTCTAGGTACTTATTGTGGTACTTACAGTGGTGCTTTTGGTGGTACTTACAGTGGTAATTCTCGATACTTATTGTGGTACTTAAAGGATACTATAGTGAGAATTACAAGGTATGTACTTCTAGAAACCGTGGTAACTCTTAGTAATGAAGGTTGTACTTCTGGTTTTCCCTTATGCTGTTTTATGTTGTTTTATAGTCACACAATCCAAGAAATTACTTCTGTTTGTAGAAGTACCTCATTTACAACCTATGAATTGCTGCTGCGTTATCCTTGAATTACCAGTAAGTACCATAGTAAATAGTAGTACAACCTTCATTACTAAGAGTTACCCCTGTATCTCTTAGTAACTCTGTGACTCTCTAACCCTACCCCCAATTACTAGTAATTACCACTGTAAGTACCATGGACTTACCGGCCCGTAATGTAAAGTGTTACCATGTTGTTCTACCTGTAACACATTGTGATATTAATATGAGGTTTTATAAATAGTACCTTGTGCATCTTCAGTCTCAAGTTTAGAATCTTCCAAGTCATTTCCAGTTTGGTTCTGAATTCAAATAAATGATTGTATCTTCAATTCAATTCAATTCCATTTTTAATTTGAGCATTTGAGTTCCACAAAGTTCTTCATAGGAACAGCTTTCAGAGTAATCAAAGCCAAAGAAAGATACATGTGTAGGTGAAAAGGTGAATAAATAAATAACGTCTTCATAATTATATAGTGATATAGTCGTGTGGCAGAATTACGTAATGTCCTGTCTGGTTTGGAAATATAGTGTCCAGCAAACTTGACCAAAGGGCTAAATGCTGAATTTATGAGACATGAAGCAGACAGGATTGAGGCCTATGAAGTGCATCGCTGTAGTAATGTTGACCTCTGAACCCTTCGCCTGAACCGAGCACATTTTCTCCAGTTCGACTTCACCCAAATCTAAAAGCTTCTCGGAAAAACATTCAAATCGCGACGAAAAGGAGAAGTGAATGAGGATGAAAACACAGCAAAAAGCAGGGGCGAGAAAAAAGCTGCAACAATGCGAGGAAAAACCTTACATCAGTTTTGTAGGTCTTAGCTTTCAAATGATGCGTTACTCTGGTCTTTAGGCGAGACGTTTTTAGATTTGGGTAAAGCCGAACTGGAGAAAATGTTCTGGGTTAAGGCAGAGGGTAAGAGTAAATGTACAATAAATACCAGCACTGGCCTTCTCTTCTTCCAGAACTTCAGGGTTGAGAGAAAGACCATAGATTTAATCATTAGAGATTAGTGGGTCCCATTCAGCCTCATTCATTATAAAGGTCCCGAGTCGTCTGTGAAACTTACATGGCTGCCAAGTCTCCTCCTACGAAGCCCGTTCCTTAAAAGGACAAAAAGGCGGGGGCGGCTGAATGACTTATCTGACAAACAGCATCACTGAGAATTCAAACTTCATGACGTGACTAAACAAGCAGGTGCAGTTGTAGAGCAGAGTTTAGCAGTAAAAGTAGAACTGTAGTTATGTTAGCAAACATGCAGAAAGCTAACTGTAGCCTACCTGAACTGTTCTTCAATCGTTCATTTATTGTTTAACAGGACCCAGCCCTATAGGCGCCGATAATGTTCTTCCCAGTTAAAAAAAAAGACGGGTCAGGATGGATCTCACACACTCTTAGTTCTGAGCCCAGCGCTCTACATGGAGCTAAACAAGCAGAACAACAGTCTGTCGCTGCACATTCATCATCTCAATATCTTTCTTCAACACAAGAAGACAAAGTGAAGGATCAGTTACAGGCCGACAGCCTCATGCCTTTGTAAAATGATGTCATCTACATGCATCAAGTAAAAAAAAAAAAAAAGTCACACATGTATGAACACAGACCAGACACTTAAAAATGTAACATGATTTTTTATTTTTAAATTCATTACAAAGTTGAGCGTCATTGAACAAATGTATAAATAATCAAAGATATTTGTGCTCGTGCTCAAAAGGACACTTCATCTGCTGCTCGCACGAAAATATGATCCCAAACTTCTTCACGTCTAAATATGACAAAGAGCAGCTCATCTTTCTACATATTCACAGAACAAAAGTGAAGGAATCAGTCGTGTGTTGTATTGGAGTTTGCTGAACAAAAAGGAACCTTGAAGAGCAGCTCAGTTTTTATTCACCACTTTGGTTTTCTTCTTTCCTTTCCCTGAAAAAGAAAAACTTTGTATTGCTTTTTTTTTTCAGCACAAACACATTAAACTCCAGAATGATTAAGTCAATTAGAAGTTGTGTTTGAAGAAATTACAACATGTGGTTAAAGTTCCCATAATGTGGACACAGAGTCTTCAATTATGTTATATTTCCTCCAATATATTCATACACTAAGTCAGGCCCGTGGGCCACACTCGGTCTCCCAGTGCTTCAATCTGGCCCCTGATCAATTTATAAATGATATTTTTACTATTTATTATAATGTTAATAAAACCCATTTCACAGCACCAGTGCATTACAGCGTCTGTTGGATTTGGATTAGTTCTACTGTACATTTATGTTTGCTCTGGAACATCAATAACTGAATCAAATCAACACTTTCCTGATTAGTTTAGTTGTGATTTGCAAACCAGCACAACACAGTGTGCTTCTCTCACTTTGATCTGTTTGAAAACATATTTACATGTGAAGGATCATGTTTATGATATTGGCAGATCCTGAATGTAGAACTGCAGCCCATGAACCATTGCCCTCAGTACATTGTTCATTACCTGGAGTTTGGCCGTTCTTGGCTCCTCTGTGCTGTCCTCTCTCTCCGGTGTCCGGGGCCTGGGAGTGTTTGGGCCGAGCGAAGGCCACGCCCACTTTTTTCCCGTCGATCTCAACGTCCTCCGCTGCCTCTTTGGCTCGTCTGCACGAGTCAGTGCTCTCAAAGTCCACAAAGCCAAACCTGAGGAGCAAATGAGAGTGATTCACAGAGGCCCAGCTCCAGACTCATTGTAATGTGTCATTAATGAGCACGTGACTTCAAGATAAGTGTCCGATACACTGGCCCGAGAGTGTTTGTTTAAAAAGTACAGCAAAGCCTTAAAGGCAAAAATAAAGTTTTACATTAGAAAACTGTGACAAAAAATGTAATAAATGTACAGACGATAAATATTGAAAAAAAAAAAAAAGTGTGATATTTCTTGAGCGATACATCGATATAGTAATCATCGTGACAGCCCTAACACTTGTAATCACCACATACACATGATGGCCACTGGGAGGCGCCACACGCCTATGCCAGTTAATCCACTGTATCCTGTGTTTTCAATCAGCATTTTCAATTGTCTGATTAATTTGTCCTATTTGATGTGAGACTGTTTTTCCTACTGCTCACTCATGACCTGCACTTTGACCGGCAGAACTAAAGGAAAAGACCAACAGCTCTGAGATTAGGAGGAAAGACTTTTCCTATTTCAAAATGACCATCTATAAATTGCAATATTTTTTAATTATTTTTATTTTTTATTTTTTGTATCTATCTTGATCGTCTTGAAGCACAAAGAACAAGCTCTCATCATTGTGTCTCTTCTTCATCTATAATGTGGTGCAGTCCTGGTTTTAAGTACCACTGTGTGCTGCCCCCTGCAGGTTACCTCATGTGTGTACAGCTCCAGTATCTCACTCATACAATCCCATCTGTGCACTTCCTGTTTGACTCACTTCCTTGACAGTCCAGTGTCTTTATCCACAAATATCCGTGAACTGGAGGCTCCCTCAAACGCCTCGGTCAGAGTGTCCGCTGTGGTTTTCTCATGGAGGCCCAGGACAATCAGGGTTTTAGACGGGACTGGAACAACCATCATAAAGCACGACTATCACCATTTACTGATTGATTTGGTCTGAATGCAGTCCGCTGTGTCACCAACCTTGTGCCGGCTCGGCTTTCCACTTCAAACCAAACTGGACTTTGAGCGGCCTCTTCTGAATCGCACTGTTTTTGGACGACTTCAGAGCCTTCGCCGCATGTGCCACAGACGCAAACTCCACAAAAGCAAATCTGTGCAGGAAAAGGCAAACACGCTGTATCAATAAGCTCAATAAATGCTCTATCCAGCGGTTTCTAATCTGAGCTCAGAAATCTACATCCTGTTGTTTATTTGTTGTTTATTGAAAGGATCCCCATTAGCGCAGTCATGCTGTCGCTCTTCTTCCTGGGGTCCCACTAAATCCATTCACAAAAAGTATAAACAGTATTTAAATCCATACAAAAATGTGTATCAATACATTTGTATATCCCACTAAAATCCTATAAAAGCTGTATATAAAAATAGCACATATTTGCATTCAGAAAGGAATATCACATGACACGTTCATTTGCCAAATTCAATCCATATTTGTTTGTAAGAGTTTTCTCAGTAACAATTTAAATCTCTTCTTGTCCTCCACTAACGTTAGACTATCTGGAAGTCCATTCCATGCCTGCATAGCTCTGTATGTAAAGGTCCTCGTGATGCTATTCGATCTTACTGTTGGCAAGAGAAATTTTCTGGCCGTTGCATGTCTGGTTTTATATTTGTGTTTCTCGTGGCTGAACAGGAGATTTTCATAGGTAATCTTTGGACATCTTGTCGACATAATACTTTTTACTGAGGATAACAGAGAATACAAGAGTCTGTTTTTCACTGACAACCATTTTAGTTTACTCAGCATTTCTTTTGTGCTTGTCATGTAGTCACAGCACCATTCGTGCTGCTCGGTTCTGGACTACTTGTAAGGTTTTTATCCCTTCAGATGTTGCATTTGACCAGACTGTTGGACAATAGTCCAAGTAGGACAGTACCAGCGCTTGTGTGATTAGTTTAGTAGATTGCTGTGTAAGACAGTGCTTGTATCTTTTTATCATTGAGATCGCCCGTGCAATTTTTACCCCTATCATTTCTTTATGTTTGGTCCAGTTTAATTTACAGTCCACTAAAACTCCCAGCAGCTTAGTTTCATATACCTGATTTATTTGAACTCCTTCTATCTCAAGTTTTAATTCTGGATCTGATTTAATGTTATTGTTAGACCCAACTACCATTGCAACTGTTTTTGACGTGTTTAATATCAATTTATTTTCTTGAGTCCATTTTAACACCTGCTTTAATTCTTCACCTAATACTCGTCGCAGTTCTATTCTGTCTTTTGCTGATGAATACAGAGTAGAATCGTCAGCATACATTACTATTTTAGTTTTATCAAGAGCCAGTGGCATTTCATTTGTGTAAATATTAAAGAGCAAAGGCCCAAGGCAGCTGCCCTGAGGCACCCCGCACGTTATCATTCTTTCTCCTGAGTAATAGCCATTAAAGAAAACTGACTGAAATCTTTTTTCTAAATAGCTTTTAAACCATAATGTCGCTGTCTTCTCAAAACCATAACTCTCTAACTTTGTCAAGATCATCTGATGATTGAGTACATCAAAGGCTGCAGAATAATCTAACATTACAGTTCCAACTATCTTCTTATCTTCTATTTCTCCAAGCCAGTCGTCAGTTATTCGAGTCAGAGCTGTTGCAGGGGAGTGCCCGTGTTTATAGGCATGTTGATGATCAGAGAATAGGTTATTTGCGTGGAAGTAATCATAAACCTGTTCATATACCACTAGCTCCATTACTTTAGCTAGGGCTGGTAATAAACTTATTGGACGACTATTCTGTCCCGAGAATGGTGATTTTTTTATCTTTAGGTAGTGACTTTTACCCTCTTCCATTCTTGAGGACATTTACTTTTGGTGAGACTTAGGTTAATGACATGACTCACTGCTGGAGCAATAATTTCTGCAGTCATTTTCAACAAGTGACAATCAATTTCATCCATGCCAGACGGTTTATTCTTTAGATTTTTCAGAATGTTTTCAATTTTGCATGTTTCAGTATTCATAAATTGAAAATTACAACGTTTGTGTTCCATTATGTTATTTTTAATTAGTTCATTTGATGTTCTAGTATCATTACTGTTGGATATTGTCATCTTCAGACTCTCTACCTTTGTCGTAAAATAATCATAAAAATAGTTTGCAATCTCAATTGGTTTCGTCATAAAGTTTCCATCCACTTCTATAAATGATATTGCACGCCTCTTTTTTCTTCCCGTTAAATCATTTATTATGTTCCATAGTTTCTTATTATCATTTTTAATATTGTCGATTTTAATTCCATAGTGCAGTTTCCTCTTGTTTCTATCCAATTTTGTCGTTTGATTTCTCAGTTTACGGTAGAAGATCCAATCCTCTGCCTTTCCTGAGAGAGATGCTATTGCTTTTGCTTGTTCCCGTAGTTTTATTCGTTGTTTTAGATCTTTATCCAGCCAGGGTGTTTCTTTGTTCTTTACTGTAAACCTTTTGACTGGAGCATGCTTGTTTACTATTGACAGAAAAGTATCATTAAATTTCAGTATGGCCTCGTCAACATTCTCTTGACTCATTACAGCTGCCCAATTAGCGCTTTGGATTTCCTTAATAAAATCTTCTTTTATGAACTTTTTATAAGATCTTTTGTTCAAAATGCTTGGACCACACTTTTCTATTTTGGCTTTCCTTACTGTAAGTATTAGGTCATGGTCACTGCATCCAACTTGAATAGATAGTGCTTTTGTACAAAGTTCGGGAGTATTCGTGAAGATGTGATCAATACATGTTGCAGTAATGGTTCCGTCCTGTTTTTGACATATTTTCGTAGGTTTTTTAATCAATTGTATAAAGCCATTTGCACTTGTGAAGTCGACAAGTTTGCTTTTTTGTGGGCATTTATTTGCAAGCCAATCTACATTCAAGTCACCCATAAAATAGGTTTCTGAGGCTAGATTGCTGATTTTTTCCAACATTTCTCCAATTAAACTCATATAATTACTGTCCGCCCTAGGTGGGCGGTAGCAGCATCCCACTATCATTGGACTTACATGAGGTAGATGTATTTGCAACCAAATAGTTTCTACATTACAGTCCCATAGATCCTTTCTGACTTTTGCTGGTATGTTTTCCTGTATATAAAAAGCTACTCCTCCACCGTAACGGTTTCTGTCCCTTCTGAATATGTTGTACCCTTGTATTGCAATTTCTTCATCATCAAATGCGTCGTCTAGATGTGTTTCTGAAATCCCTAGGATGTGCAGATTGTACATGTATAATAGTTCTTTTACATCCACTAGTTTATTTCTTAAACTGTTAATGTTAACATGTGCTATTTTTAATCCCGTTTTTGGTATGTGTACATCCTTCATGATAAAACTGACATGCTCTCAACTGTGGTTAAAATCCTACAATGTGGGATTCCCTCAAGGCTTTTTTGGCGTACTACTGTTTGGTCTTGTATGTACAATTAGTTTGTCGTGCCTTAAAAATGCTATGTTTCCTTTAGCTTTTTCTTCTCTCATTTTCGGTAGTAGTTCTTTTCTTCTTCTTATGGTTTCTTCTGTATAATCGTCGTTAATAAAAACATTGGTTCCTGTAACCCGGCATTTCAAACATGTGCAGTGTCTGGTCAGTGCTGTGGACATTATTAAGGTAAGACACTGCAGGTGAAGAGGGGGGGAAAATAAATGTAGAGACATCAGTGTGAAACCTTTGCTGTCGATTAAATATGAGCAACAAATGTATTGAAAGTTTTAAGTAAGTTTATGTTTTCATAAAGGGTCATTTACTGGTAAAAATGGCTAAAATTGTTTATATTTTGGTGACGAAAGCTGAATAATAAATTGAGCCTGGTTTAACCTCTTAACCCCCACCTGAACCGACCACATTTTCTCCAGTTTGGCTTTACCCAAATCTAAAAGCTTGGAAAAAATGTCACTATAGTGTAATAGGTCGGGATGGTGGTGTGGTTACCTTTACGGTGTGCAGTGGGCGTCACCGACATAGGTTTCAAAAGCGGACACGCGCACGGCGCGTCCGTTTTTTCGGCTTTGCGGCGGCGTCGTGTCGTGCTGCTGCTTGACTGGGTCGGGGCTCCACAGTCCCTAACCCCTGTGCATGTCAGGCCGGTTCGCTCAGGCCTGCGTCGGTCTCTAAGCGACCGAGCTGTCTCCTCTCTCCCCTTTGCTGGAGTGTGTGCGTCAGCCGCGCGGTGCGCGCTTGGGGTTACTCCAGATTTGGAGTTGTGTTGGATAGCGCGCAATCCCTCCTCGCCTCTTCCCCTCCTCCTGCCCGCGTGCGCAGAGTGTACAGTAGGGCTTGGCGCGAGTTTGGGGTCTTCCCCGGATCCTGAGCTGCGTGGGAACAAGCGCGCTCCCCCGCGCCTCTTCCTCTCCTCGCGCTCCTCGTGCGCTCACGCAATCTCGGTCAGCCGGCACCAGGCGTGTGGCCTACTTTTAGACCGCCTCCGGTGAGGGAGTGCCGTTGTTTTGTCCTCAATTATTTTGTTTACCAAATGTTCAATCTATGGGGTGCAGTCTGAGGCAGTCCCAATGCCCTGTATGAAACTTACTCAAACACACAACTGACCCTTTACAGGCTGCGGTGAGTTTCGCCGCCTTGCATGTTGTTTTTGCCTTTTTTTTCCATGTATTTTGGTTTGCTGTGCTTATTATGAATTAGTGTTTTGACCTTGTTTTTGCGTGATTTTGATTTGGTTGCATGGTGTTAATTCTGTTTGTGTGCAATTCATTTCCCTGTTACTGTACTGTGCATGTGTTGCCAATTGGTCGCTTGTGTGTTTTGTGCTATGGAAGTTGTCTGTCCTGCATATACTGCCTCGTAGATTTTTATCAGTGTACCTAGGCCTATTTTAATGAATCGCTAAATAAAATGGATGTATAGTGTATTAAACCTCCTCTCTTTATTGTCCAACCTAGCGCGGCGTATTACGAGTAATTCTGGTCCTAGGGCCATACTCCCGGGTGGCGTTGTTGGTGTCATGTGTCCTACCTATTGCCCTTGCCACAATAGCAACGAGAAAAAAGGATGAAAACGCAACAAAACAAGCAACACGCAAAACACGAGAAATAAGAAATGACAAACACTGGATATGAGGAATGACAAGGTTGGTCCATCAAGACTTTATTTTCATGTTCAGATAAATGACAAAAAGATTCAGACTCATTAGTGGAGCAAAAAACATCATTTTCCCTCATACACCGTCCTCCAGAGCCCAAAACTCTTTCTCTTGTCTATCACACAAGAATAGATTTATAAAATATATCACAGGTGTGTTAGAGTTGTATATGTTTTTCCCTCTTGGTTTAATATACGCGGTAACAAAGAACAGAAACAGTTAAACAATACAGCGGGTCGTGGATCGACATTGTAATGATGAGTCTTGAAGTAGATTCTGTATTTATGTTTGTTTTGCTTCTCTTTTACATGTTTTTAATCATTCACAGATAGTTCTGAACGTTCTCAGTGGATTTTCTCCTGAAAACTCACTGTCAGCGTGTGATGAAATAAAACCCCATTATCTGACTGCAGACAGAGTAAAATAATCCACTATCAGGGAAAACTCAGTGACATTATAGAAAACATTTACTTCCTTTGACATTTTGAAGTAAATGAGTACAGACTAAAACAAAGTTATTACTTGTTTAATTTATGATTTTGATTTGTCCTTGTGTAGAAAGTCGTGTGTGGAGGAAGAGATTTTCTAGTTTGTTTAAAATGATCAAATAAAATAAAGGTCAAATCCATGTGACTAAGTTTATTGAATTTGAAGCTTGTTTACGAGTCAGACCGATAAAATCACACATGTTCAGCTTTTTGACACAGGACAGACACAAGAACAGCAGTCATTTTGAAGTCCTTGTAAATATGGCAGGTACAGCAGGAAACTTTGATCAAACATTTAAAAAACTAGTGCAGTGTCATGTGAGTTTTGGAAAACATGCAGAATCTCCCCTGGTGTAAACCCGAAGTCCAGCGTGCAGAGGCTGAGTGAAGGTGGTCTGGACTCTGTGCAGGAGGATCATGGTTTGATCCTTAACGCTGTAGAAGGACAGAGCTCCTGCGCTGTGGTCCAGGTAAACTCCCACTCTGTTTGAAACTGGACCCGGTACCTTTGAGCGGACTTTGTTGAACCAAAATGTGTAGAGACTTTTCTCACACTCTAGGGCCCAGGATTTATTATTCAGTCCAAAGATTGATTCATGACCTCCTTTTCTGTTGATATCTTTATATGTTACTCCGATATAAACCCGTCCCTTCCAGGTCAACTCCACCTCCCAGTAACAACGCCCCGTCAGACCCTCTCTGCTCAACACCTGGCTCCAAGAACTAAATCTGTGTGGATGATCAGGATAACTTTGGCGTTGGTTCAAATATGTTGCTCTTCTGTTTCCCTCAGACAGAGACAGATAATCGTAGGCTGTATTTGGGTCGAGTGTAATATCACATGCATATCTCAGGAAGTCCTCTCTAAAGTTGACGGGCTCAGGTTCAGACAGTTTAAACTTTTTCAAAGTGAGCTGCAGTTTGTCTTTGAGCTCTGACACAGCTCTGGTCAGGTCCTCTAAGTTCCTCCTTGTCCTGGTCTGGATTCTGGACTCTGTCTCAGACTCAGTGCTTTGTGTGGCTCTCACCAGAGGAGGACAGAGCTGTATGAACTGGTTATGGTCTGGTGTGAGGGACAGTGTGTCCAGCTCAGAGAGGGTCCTCTTCAGCTCAGTGACGTCCCGCTGCAGTTTGTCCTGAAGCTCTTGGACTTGCTGTAGTTGGCTCTGCTCTTCAGACCGGATCTGCTGCTCCACTTCAGAGCGTCTTTTCTCTAAAAGCAGGGCCATCTCTCTGAAGTCGTCCCCGCTGCGCTGCACTGCAGTCTGGGCAGAGCGGCTGATGTCCTGGGCCTGCTGTCGGAGCCTCTCCTGCTCCGTCTCTTTGTCCTGGAGGCTCTGGAGCAGCAGGGGCCTCCTGGTCTGCAGCTCCTCCTGTCTCTGGGCCCTCTCTTCTGCACAGGACACCGTGTCATGGCCCTTGTGTTGGTCCATGCTGCAGAGGTAACAGATGACCTGCTCATCTGTGCGGCAGAATATTTCCATCAGCTTGTTGTGTTGAGAGCAGAGGTTTTCCTGGAGTTTGTCGGAGGGCGCCACCAGCTGGTGTTTCTGAAGCATGGCCACTTCATGATGAGGCTGGAGGTGGCTCTCACAGTAAGAGACCAGACACTGCAGACAGGATTTAACAGCTTTCAGCTTCCTTCCAGAGCACAGATCACACGACACGTCTCCAGGACCAGCGTAGCAGCGGTCAGGAGGGGGCGCTGTGAGCCCTGTCCTCTTCAGCTCCTCCAATAGATCAGCCAACACTGTGCTTTTGACCAGGACAGGCCTGGGAGTGAAGCTCTCTCTGCACTGAGGGCAGCTGAACCTCACCTGTTGGTCCCAGTGGGTTTGAATACAGTCCATGCAGTAGCTGTGTCCACAGGGAACAGTCACTGGATCCTTCAGTAAATCCAAACAGATGGAACAAGTTATGGCGTCCTGGTTCAGAGCTCTCTGCGCCATTTCTGCTCCGGCTGTGAGTGACTGTGTGAGTTTCACTTTTGCACAAACGAATCCTTGGTGTTTCTGACGACAGAGGCTCCTCCCACCAGCTGCGCCTGCCCAGAGCTGAGCAGGAAGCACTGTTTTCTTTTCTTTTTTTCACATCAGAGATTCTTTTTAAGGTGCGCCGGCAATGAGTTTGTGTCAACAAGTAGATTATAACTAACTATAACTTTAAAACTCAACACACAAAGCATTCAAACAGACAGTATGTAATCCATGTGTTGAATGAATTATGAACTACTACATTCTCTATCTGTTACTGTTCTCACTATTTACTATTTGAGTATTTTGTGGCTGCAACAGCGAGAAAAATAAAGGTTTCTTACGTCACCAGAACTGGCAGCTTCTCCAACATTATTAGGTCCCTTCAGTCTCTGGTTCGTCTCCCTCCACAGTTCTCACGTCTCATCTTTAACCTGGTCCTTTGCTTTTACGTCTGCAGGGCCACCTTCAGATTGGGCGTCTGAAATGACAGGTTTCACTTTTTATTATATGTCATTTTTATGCATGTACGTGCTGTACTTTATGTGTGTATGGACGGATATGTAAGAGTTTATCATTCCTACATTTGTTTTGTCTTTTTTTCTTTATAAAACTCTGTCCAATGATCTGAAGTCGTACATTAATGTTGTTGGTAACACTTTACATTACGGGCCGGTAAGTCCTTGGTACTTACAGTGGTAATTCTAGATACTTATGGTGGTACTGACAGTGGTATATACTAGTAATAATAGTGGTACTTCTAGGTATTGTGGTACTTACAGTGGTGCTTTTGGTGGTACTTACAGTGGTAATTCTAGATACTTATGGTGGTACTGACAGTGGTATATACTAGTAATAATAGTGGGAATTCTAGGTACTTATTGTGGTACTTACAGTGGTGCTTTTGGTGGTACTTACAGTGGTAATTCTCGGTACCTATTGTGGTACTTAAAGGATACTATAGTGAGAATTACAAGGTATGTACTTCTAGAAACAGTGGTAACTCTTAGTAATGAAGGTTGTACTTCTGGTTTTCCCTCATGCTGTTTTATGTTGTTTTATAGTCACACAATCCAAGAAATTACTTCTGTTTGTAGAAGTACCTCATTTACTACCTATGAATTGCTGCTGCGTTATCCTTGAATTACCAGTAAGTACTGTGGGAAATTGATGTTTTTTAGCTAATGTTATATTTTATAATGCTATTGAATGTTTTTGATGAATTTAATCTATGTGCTTTAAAGTTTCAGTTGAAAACCAATCTTTTCACACGCATATTGCTGCAACAATACCCCATTTCTCGCTCTTGCATTCTTTTGCTCATATCTATGGAGACGTCCAGGTGCCCACACCAGTGTGGACAATAATAACTCCAAATAAGGCATCAGGAAGACACTTCTAGTGGAAAACTACTGAGAGAAAAGCTTGGTGACCTTGGCCTAAGCTCAACTCATCTCCTATCTCTTCGTGAACGTCACATTTTTGATAATATATATTGTAAGAGCGCAGTTAGACGATGCTTTTCCCGGGACTGCCCCGCTCGAGCACCGTGTGTGTGTTAGTGTAGGGACTTTAGCGCTCGGAGAATCTGTGTTTAGAATTGTAATTGTTATAGGGAATAAATCTTCTTTGACTAAAGCTATTGAATTTTGGTGGTTTCTCCTTGGACCTTGGGATCAACGAACACGCTTGGCGAGACCTTTTTGATACTTTAATATGTTAAACTTAACTGTTTTACTGTGTTTAAATTGATCTTATGGAGTCAGATCTTGTGTAAATTAGAGTGCTAATATTTCCTGTAAAATCGCCTACAGTTTTGGTGACCCCGACGTGATTCCAAGTGACCAATGGGAACCCCAGTCTAGTCCGCAAGGACTTGAAACAGGCAACAGACCTCCGTGACCTCTGCTCACTTGTGTACACCACCGCGGCACTTCTAAAAAGGTAAGGACAAGCCTGTTGTTTTTAAATAACCAAAATTGTCCACATTGGAAACAGAAAATTGTGTGTACACAAGTAAGCATATCACTGAGAGTCTGACGTTTCAATTTGAAATAGAATACAAAAATTTAAAACTTAAGAAAACGTATAGTTAAAGGTTTTTGAAAAACACAGATTGTCTGAATGTGGTGGCTCGAACGGAGAAGTAGGGACAGAATTTAATGTTGTGAAAGGTGCTGGAAGTGTGAAAAGTGAAATGAAATGTATATAAAAATGTATATAAGTTTAAAGTGACTGAAAGGGAGTGGTGCCGCGTGATGCTATAGAGAAGTCAGTAGCGGGCCAGACTGGGTACTGCGTGACACTAAGTCAGTAGCGGGCCAGTCTGGTACTGCGTGACACTAAGTCAGTAGCGGGCCAGTCTGGTACTGCGTGACACTAAGTCAGTAGCGGGCCAGTCTGGTACTGCGTGACACTAAGTCAGTAGCGGGCCAGTCTGGTACTGCGTGACACTAAGTCAGTAGCGGGCCAGTCTGGTACTGCGTGACACTAAGTCAGTAGCGGGACAGCTTAGGCACCGCGTGACACTAAGTCAGTAGCGGGCCAGTCTGGTACTGCGTGACACTAAGTCAGTAGCGGGACAGCTTAGGCACCGCGTGACACTAAGTCAGTAGCGGGCCAGTCTGGTACTGCGTGACACTAAGTCAGTAGCGGGCCAGACTGGTACTGCGTGACACTAAGTCAGTAGCGGGCCAGACTGGTACTGCGTGACACAGTCAGTAGCAGACCAGACTGGTACTGCGTGACGCTATAGAAGTTCAGTAACGGGCCAGCTCGCCTAAAGGTACAATTATCGGAGGAGGTCGGCGTGCCTTGCTCATTAACGATATTGTAGCCTGCCACCCCGTAGACTGGAAAAGACCTAGACGTAGGTTCTTTGTTGCAACGTTACGGTATACGTTGGGGAGGTTTGTGGTCCTCAAAAACCGTTGTAAATATTAAGAATATAAAAGTCACTCGTTGTACGGTCGGCGTGCCGTTTTGTGTAGAGAAATGTGCATGGTATTAAATTGTGTAGCCCGGGATATTAAGTATTGTGTGAAAAACTTTGAAATTGTGTAAACTATGATATTAAGTATTGAGTGAAAATGGATGGTGAACATGAGAGAGAGTGTGGAAGAATATGGATGGGATGGATGGATATGTGTGAGTATGTGTATAAATAAAAGTTGTGCAAAGAGCTCCTTAAAACTAGCGTCTGGCATTGAAAGGAGTTCACATAACTAAAGTTGAGGAGGAAGTGAAAATAATAATAATAATAATAATAATAATAATAATAATAATAATAATAATAAAATATATATATATATATATATATATATATATATATATATATATATATATATATATATATAAAAGGAAGCAAAAACATAATGGATACAATAAACTATAACATGCATACTAACAGAAATAGATCAAATGCAAAAGGTTTAATAAATAAAAGGACACTGCTTTAGGTTATGGACTCAAACGTCCGTACTTTAAGTGCATATGAGAGGTTTTAATTTCTTTTATATTTACAGAGATACAATTTGTTTAGTGCAGCAATTTAATAAAGGACAAATGGGAAGAAAAATTATTTCTATCAATATATATAGTTAATAACAGAAGGATAGTCCCATAGAAGTTTACTTTAATCCCTGTAGGGAAATCCATAGAAAAGAATTACAAGTGACTGAATTCTCATTGATAAAACATGGTTGGCACAGCGACAGTTTAAATTTTACTTCTATTTATGTCACTTCTTGTTACTGTCCAATGAGGAAGTGAGACCATAGTATTTGTGTTGTAGGTAGAACCTAATGAATATTAACATTTTTAGCAGAATCTTAAGTATAATTGTTTTAAATGTTTTAGCACAAGGTTTGTCTAATGCCATAATCGTGCACATGACAAATGTCACTTTTAATAGACCTAAGGAAAACCTTTGCTGATATCTGGCTTCGAAACTAAATACCGTGTGAAAGAAAAACACAAAAATGTATTAATTGCGACAAATTACTGAAACAAATATTCCTGTGAGCAGTCGACGAAAGATAACACAAACCTAAATCACATTGTAGCAACATGCAGTGTTTCCCCTACCATTATTTACAAGCAGAACAGAATCAAAGAGAGCAAAGCATTGGTGAGAGATGGTGAGTGTGTGACTCGATGGTGTGGGACAGTCTGGATTTGAAAAGTGGCAGAGAGTCTATGGTACGTAGGTCAGGAGGGAGTGAGTTCCAGAGCTGGGGGCAGAGCGGCTGAAGGCTCACCCCCTGGTGACGGAGCTGGAGAGAAGGAGGAGCAGAGTGTGTGGGCACTCTGTGAGGACAGATATGTACGGAGGAGCCAGGTTAGGAAGTGCTTTGAATGTAATGATTTTTGTATTTTGAATTAAATTCTTTGTTTTATGGGAAGCCAGTGAAGTTGCTTGTGAGATGTGAAGGTCCGTGTGATGGCGTGTGCTGTACGGTTTTGAAAGAGCTGCATTTTCTGGAGAGAGTTGTCTAAATTGAACTGGATATTTATCATAAGGAAATTCAAAGAAAAATGGTTACAATATTATCTACAGGCTAGATATTTTCCCCGGCAGTGTGCACATTTTGGTCTTAACTTCTTAGTCAAACCGGTAAACATATAAGGGAAACACTGACATGGTTTGAGAACTGTATAGAGTTATAGAGTTTTTATAAAGTTTGGGATAAAAACATGTACAATAGGCCTGGATGAAAGAGAGTGTGTTTGAGAGTGCGCATGGGGGACGACGGATGGAAATTAGCCCAAGGCTACAATCCGGTGTGGCTTTTTTACATGCATGAGACCCATGTATGTTCATTAACATGCACTGTCCCTACCAAATAAGCCAATAAATACATTAAAAAAATAAAAATAAAAATAAGAGGAAATCACTTTAATCTGAAATAACTGACCATATAAGGACCAAAGCAATGGGCCAAACATCGTGTTTGAGCTAAAATTCGGAAGAAATATGAAAAATCTAGTTTTTATATATACAAAGATGAATATGATGGTTTTGTATTGTGAAGATTTGTAAATACTGTGCAGAAGATACAAAAAACAACTGTAAATATTTTAGAACATCGAACATGAACGTTGAAATATTGCCAAGAACTGACTGATAATTGAAAATATTATTGAACACAGCCTGATGTGAATTAATAGAAGGAACTGAGGGGCAGATCATTAGATTGATCTCCTGATCCCTTCCATTCAAACTGTATTGGCTTAGCAGTTTTAGTATTATCATTTTAATGGTACCTCTAAATGAAATAAATAAAAATAATGGACTTGAACACTAAACAATACGGTGCAGTGTTTATCTCCTCAGGTACCTGGCACATTGTGGAGATTGACTTGAACACCCTGATGGCAAGGACCTTTCCAGGTATATAACAATAATGAGGGGGACACTTGAAACGGACCCCTGAACAATGAATGGGGGAAAAGCCGTTATAGAGACTGGAATGTGGAATGTGGACAGACCTGATCAACCTGGCCGCAGTCACCATTCTTATTGTCTGACCTATTTTGATAAGGGTTCTATAGGAAAAAATAAAAAACATGGGCAAAATTAATGCTAATTTGAACCAAAATTGTATATTAAGGGCTTCAGTGAGCCCTGGCACTGCCAGGTAATAGTAACGGTGCCATTGACAGTTACCCCGACTGACCCTGACTTTGACATGACGGACCCTGAGAGTTCCCTGGTACCAAAAGGACCCCTTTGTGGGGTGAAGACCCGGATGAAGACATCTTCCCTGTCCCTAGTATTGATTATAGCACACAAAACACACTTTATGATTTGCTAATACACCTTCACTACAGACAACTGTTCCATGAGAACTGTGTGATCAATTATATATCACATGTGCCTTACTGACAAGACAAGAGCATTATTAGCATTATTAATGACTAATAATGTAGTAGCCATTGTATGAAAGCTTTCTACTTCACCACAAACCTTATACTCATTTGATATACTGTGACAGAAATATATGCACTCTGTTATCACACTCACGTTATACCCATGTGTTCTAATCAAATTATTTTAAGAACAGTGCTGATTCTCTATTATATAACTTTACGTAAATGCCATGTTTAAATTTTGTCTTTCTAATTATCATATTAAACTAAACTTTAAAATGACACAACTTCTAAATTGTTGATCTCAGTTCTCCTGGAACCACATTTCGCACACACGTGGAGCTGGAGCTAACAAATAGGTTTTAATCAGGTACACCATTAGTTACGGCCCAGGGACAGACGACGAGGCAGGGATAGAGAGGGTTTGAATCTCCTGGTACTCGTCGCAAATTCATGCCTGGTACCGGCACATCTGAAACTTTCTTGCCGTAAAGAAGGGGGCTGATTCTGAGAGTAGTTTACTAATAGTTTTAGGGCATTTTTTCTTTTCCACCCGTTGTTATGACACATTCTTACTCTGTGCTGCTATGCCACATCATTGCTGCTTACACATAACCGCTGATGGGGCACCATAGTGGTCTGGTATCTATCTCCATGGCGACCGGATATGTGCTGGCCTGGCAGTGCTCGTTTCTGATGGTTTAAATGGAGATCTGCATATCTAGCCACTTCCTGCCTATACAGTAATATAATGTAACACTTCCGGGGTTTGTAGCTTGTCATGGGTGGACAAGCTAACGGGGTATAGTAAGGGTCACTTTCACGTAGTTTAAATATATATGAAAATGAAGCGCCTGGGATATTGTAACGTAAGAGGCCACTTCCAGAAAACACAGTGCATTGTTTCGGTTGTATCCGAAAGATGCTCTAATCAGACCAAGATCAGGACAGGAAGTGCTCCAGCAGCACATCGCAACACTCCATCGCAACACTCCATCGCAACACTCCTCACACATTCCTTTTTGAAACACATGATTATGAGCTAATGATAAACATTTTTTCCCGTTGAGCCCATCCTACTTTGAATTTGAAAACAGCCCTGGACGGTGGTATCATCGGACTCAAACCAGGCCGGCTGCAAACTATTCCACACCGGACGTCTCTTCTTCCATTGAATAATTTTCCTTTTTCTGCTTCCGCTAACCACTTGTGTCAGTTAGTCTCCAGGTCAGAGCTGCAAGTTAAGGTCTCCAGTTGGTTCTTAGGAGTGTTTCCTGTTCCCACTGTACGTGGATATATTACTCCCTGGTCGTAAGTCACACTTTACACCGCTTACATGCCTCGTTTGAACTACTCTGATGGCCTGGGTTACCCCAGTCCAAAAGAGGGAAGATTGGTAGTATAATAATTATGGGAATTATAATGGCGGGAATTTTTCTTTTTCTTTTTTTTACAAATAAACACCTGACACACCACAACATTCACCATTAACAGTAGATATCACTCACTTAATAGCGGCATGTATAGACCTTACAATCTCAGACTATTATTTTAATGTTGGCGTGATGCCACGAGACAATACGGCACACACTTACTCTATTGCAGTAACTCCGTGGTCGTAACCCAGACCGGGAGGTGGGGCATACACATAATGGCAACTGCCATGACCACATGCAACCACACTTTCCAGAACAACGATTTATGGTATGATGTGACCAGACCTTTTAAAATGTGTGCCCGACGCAGTGATTTTTATACCAACCTCATTGACCCGCATGGCATGACACAGACAACCAAAAAAAATATGCATTAAGTCAATATATGGTACAAATATGCCAAATGGACTGCTAATCACAGGAATCTGATCAATTGCTTTGTGTGTACCCAAATGCCCAAAGCTTCAGGAACCCCATCTTTATTTGTCAGACCATACCAATCCAAACCAGCTCTGACATGCTACCCTCTGTCCTGTCTAAAGGACTGTTAAAATATATCACTCATATTGAACAGAACCCCCACCTTTGAATTAGAAACTACTATAGAATTTTGTCACAAAAGCCATCGCTGACCTGCAAAAACTGGCAGAGACCAGAAATTTCTGTTGCTTGTACTAATCATACTGATTTGGTTCTGTGTCTTTGCCATGTGCATAGTGCCCTGTCTTCGCAGCATGCTGTCTAAAATGATAACCTCGATGGTGGGACCAGGAGGACAGTACATACTGATGCCGGTATCAACGGATGCTGCGGAGACAGCGGACACCACAGAGACTGATGAACTCCTGCCATAACAGTATACATTGAACACACACACACACACACACACACACACACACACACACACACACACACACACACACACACACACACACACACACACACACACACACACACACACACACACACACACACACATATATACATTTGTATTGTAAGTTTTTTGAATTTGTATTGGACATTTAAAATATATATTTTTTATATCATCAACCTTTATTGCAGACTCGAGGTCCAGTTAAAACGAAAAAACAAACACACAACAACATTTAGAGCAGACAA
The DNA here is from genome assembly GCF_951799975.1 of Gobius niger. Taxonomy (NCBI): domain Eukaryota; kingdom Metazoa; phylum Chordata; class Actinopteri; order Gobiiformes; family Gobiidae; genus Gobius; species Gobius niger. The sequence continues at coordinate 26,870,922 of NC_136864.1, forward strand.
CTGTACCAATGTTGCCACAGTTCAGACTGGTAGCGCGTGGCACTGACTTTGATGTTTGTCAAGCTCATAATAATCATATTGGCACAGTTGTTGAGCCGACATATAAATCTGTACATTAAATTTCTCAAAACAGCATGAAAAGTTCGGATGCCAGCAGAAACAAATAAGTGGCTGGCACTCTCCCATCGAGGTCTTTTCAGCAAAATTCTTAGACAGTCGTTATATGCCACGTTAAGTTTCCGTATGCTCGAACGTTTATAGTTTGACCACAGGTGTGCTGTATAAAGTGGGGTACAATAGGCATTAAACAGTGTCCTTTTCACTACATTTGTACACGCACCAAACCTGCGCACAAGAATATTAGCCTGCACATACATCATGCGGCACTGTCGGAGCACGTCATCATCGTCTGCCAAATCATCAGAGATAAAATGTCCCAAATATTTGTATTTGCTGCACAAGGTCAGATTATTCCCGCACAAATTAAATGACGGAAAGTTCAAAACTTTATCGTCTCTTGTTCTGCAAATCATTATGACACTCTTGTTTGCATTATATTTGATGTCATAGTCCACACCATATTTGGAACACACGTTTAAAAGTTCCTGCATCCCAGCACTGCTTGGACTAAAAACAACAACATCATCGGCGTACATGAGATGATTTACAAGAGTAGACCCAATCATACAGCCGGTCCTGCACACATTTAACAGTTGTGACAATTCATCCATATACAAACTAAACAGTACAGGAGAGAGGATTCCACCTTGTCTCACTCCATTGGTAACACCAAATGGAGCCGACACACTACTGCCCCATCTCACCTGCATCACCTGGTGGGCGTACCAGTAGGTCAAGATTCTCAATATATACTTAGGTACTCCTCGCTGACGCAGCTTGATAAATAACTTTACATGGTTCACATGGTCAAATGCCTTGGATGCATCAATGAAGCATATGAGCATAGAGGAGTTTTTACTCTTATACTTTCTGATAATTTCCTTTAAAGCAAATATGCATAAGTCTGTGCCATGCTTTGCCTTGAAACCAAATTGGTTATCTGCAGAGTATATCACATCTTGTAATCTACACAACAGTACTTTCTCAAGGACCTTTGATACAATGCTGGCAAGGGCAATGGGCCTATAGTTGTCCGAGCTTCCCATTCTACCCGCTTTGTCCTTTATGACTGGGACCAGGGTGATAGAGAGGAGTGCATCAGGCAGAATCCCATGGGTCATACAGCTGGTGAAGCAAATTGCCAGAAGGGGAGATAGTCTATTGCTGGCATTTTTCAGATGTTCAGCAAAAATAGCATCAGCACCACAGGTTTTATTGTCTGTCAGCTTTTTTATGGCTTGATACACATCATGAGCCGTGACACTCATACATTCGACCATATCGATAGCCTCTACATTAAATTGTTCAGTGTGTATACAGTTGAAGAGAGCATCGTAATGCTGTTTCCAATGCTCTACTATGTTGTCTGGACCAGAAATGCCATCCACAGTACAGGGCAAAGTTGTCTTGTTGCAGTTAAGGGAGCGTACTTCTTTCCAGAACTCCATAACATTGTTTGTCAAGAGCTTCCCAGCCAATGAATCTGATCTTATGCTTTGCTCATTCTTTGTGATGAACCTAATGGCGTACTTGTATCTAGCATTAGTGAACTTTTTGTTTTCAAACACAGGACCTTGTCGAGGTTTTCCAGCCTGTGCCCACTCCCTTGTAGCTTCACGGGCCAGTTCATGGTACCCAGCTTCGTACCTATTCCACCCAGGCCGTTTAACATTATTGTTTTTCATCCGTTTACAGTAGGGTTTACCACTTTCAACAAGAGCACTTACTATTCCATTATAGAATGCACAAATGTCCCTCCTGTGATTCACGTCAACACAGTTTGGATCAGTACATCTGATTGCATCGTAAGGTAAATTAATTCTGCTCAATAGTATATCAGTTTGAATGAAATAGGAAATACGGTCTTCCTTAGTGAGGGCAGACCAGTCCAGCTTTCCTTGGAACGTAGTATTGTTGCTTATAGACAACACCGGCAACTGGTCAACTTTAATTGAGAATGACAGGGGTATATGGTCACCTGTAACCATATCATACAGTATATCCATAGACCCAATGCAGGCATGTGCATCAGATGTACTAATACAGTGGTCTAGCCACGATGTAGTATGCCATGCCTCACTGATATAGGTATAACTGTCATTAGGCAACAACAGCTTGCTCGACAAAATATAATTATGATCTTCGCAGAGCTGGACCATATATTTTCCAAATGAAGAATTCATATCATTTATGTCAGCATTCATGTCTCCTACAACATAGATACTTGATGAGAGACAGCTTTCAACAAAAGAATTTAAAAAGGCAAGCTTATTTAAGTATTCATCCTCGTTCTGTCTACATTCATATGGGGTATATACATTCAAAATTAAAAAGTCCTTATTGTCACTGGTGAACTGTACTCCAATACACCAATCAGCACCCAATCTGACAACTTTTATGCATTTGTCAAGCGCTTTTCTCCACAGTATTGCCACACCTCCTGAAATTCTCCCCCTGACAATACCCCTGTCAAAGTCCGCAGTGGATTCTCCGACTCCATGAAAATTGTCATTAAAAGAGTTTAACTTCTGCAAGTCTTGCTGGGCTAAAAATGTCTCCTGCAAACAGAGTATATCACACTTAACTAAAAGATTGTCAACAATCAGACGACGAGCTTTATCCGTAGCGCTGTTCCCAAGCCGCAATCCACGACAGTTATAGGACAAGACTCGTACATCCATAGTTCCAAATTAGTTTACCACCACCGCGGTGCCATTACGCGCGCGCTCATCCCCTGTGCCAGGCATGGTCCTGGGGTTCCCAGCACGACGGGGCTCGTAAAACCGCCGAACAAGGGCACCCTCAGGCCAAAGATCTGGGTCATACATCTCACTCACGTCGTTACATTCAGCACAGACTTTGAAGGAGCTAAATCGGCTGTGCACAACATCTAGTTTATTACAGGTCACGTCACGGCCAAGCTTTTCTTTTAGATACAGAGTTAGCGTAGTTTCATCCAAATCCGGAGAAAATCTGGAAGCAAACACACTCACCAGCTTGGTCCTGACCGTTCTGATGTTGCCCACAGCCCCAGTACCAACAATGGGCTTGGCGGTCCTTGGTCTTTTCACTTGTCCAGGTGCACCAGCGCGCGGTCGAGCAGTAGTATCCTCTGCTGTTGCGCGTCGGGGTTTTCTCACCACCTGACTCAATTTCGGCGATTGTGGCCCATGTAGACTCCACTCCGCTGTCGTTTTCACTTGACTCGTGGCAACATTCAGGATTGGCACTTCAGAAGTATCCATATTATCCAGGCTATGCGCGTTTAGATCCGTCGGAGCTCTCACATGGGACAATGACGTTGCGTCTGCCACTGCTACATCCGCGTTAGCGTCTTTAGCCCGATCCAAACTTTCTGTTGCAGGCCTACGCTCCAAATCACCCACTCAGTCACGAATACCCTCCGTCACCATACGTAGGTCATTGCTAACATCAGCCTGCAATTTCATTGTTTCTTTCATTATGGCGACTTCTGCGCTCAGTTGCTCCATTCTTGTTAGTAGACAAGACACATCCAAGCTATTGAACGTAACAGGCGGCAAGTCATCCAGATAATAAGAAACAAATCTGGGGGCATTCTCACCACACTCATTCAACACTTTTAGACAACTTTTTATGTTGTTTACGTCTTTCTGTGCTCCTTTGTGTGAGACATTCCTCTGTGTTGTAGGGCAGAGTTCAAAGAGGGCCTTCTTAGATGATTCAATCCACTCAGAGTCAAACGCATTGGTAGCCAGAATTACAAGCTCATCCTGGCTCATTGTCCTCATTTTTACAGAAAGGAAATTCAAAAGTTCATCCTCAACGACCACTTTTCCATCCACAGTCTGGTATACCTCAGGTTTCAAACGAGAACGTTTAAAAACAGGAGCAGCAGACGCAGCAGACGCAGCGCCAGCCATCGCGCCCTATCACTGGGTTATACACAGCCAATTCATTGTTTGCTTTTGCCATTTTTGTGATCTCTGGTTAGAGATCAAAAGAGGGAATGTGGGAAATTGATGTTTTTTAGCTAATGTTATATTTTATAATGCTATTGAATGTTTTTGATGAATTTAATCTATGTGCTTTAAAGTTTCAGTTGAAAACCAATCTTTTCACACGCATATTGCTGCAACAATACCCCATTTCTCGCTCTTGCATTCTTTTGCTCATATCTATGGAGACGTCCAGGTGCCCACACCAGTGTGGACAATAATAACTCCAAATAAGGCATCAGGAAGACACTTCTAGTGGAAAACTACTGAGAGAAAAGCTTGGTGACCTTGGCCTAAGCTCAACTCATCTCCTATCTCTTCGTGAACGTCACATTTTTGATAATATATATTGTAAGAGCGCAGTTAGACGATGCTTTTCCCGGGACTGCCCCGCTCGAGCACCGTGTGTGTGTTAGTGTAGGGACTTTAGCGCTCGGAGAATCTGTGTTTAGAATTGTAATTGTTATAGGGAATAAATCTTCTTTGACTAAAGCTATTGAATTTTGGTGGTTTCTCCTTGGACCTTGGGATCAACGAACACGCTTGGCGAGACCTTTTTGATACTTTAATATGTTAAACTTAACTGTTTTACTGTGTTTAAATTGATCTTATGGAGTCAGATCTTGTGTAAATTAGAGTGCTAATATTTCCTGTAAAATCGCCTACAGTACCATAGTAAATAGTACAAGTACAAGTACAACCTTCATTACTAAGAGTTACCCCTGTATCTCTTAGTAACTCTGTGACTCTCTAACCCTACCCCCAATTACTAGTAATTACCACTTTTAGTGCCACAATAAGTACCACTGGCATTACTAGTAATTACCACTGTAAGTACCATGGACTTACCGGCCCGTAATGTAAAGTGTTACCATGTTGGGTATTCTACCTGTAACACATTGTGATATTAATATGAGGTTTTATCACTAAATAGTACCTTGTGCATCTTCAGTCTCAAGTTTAGAATCTTCCAAGTCATTTCCAGTTTGGTTTCTGAATTTAAAAACAATGATTGTATCTTCAATTCAATTCAATTCCATTTTTAATTTGAGCATCTGAGTTCCTCAAAGTTCTTCATAGGAACAGCTTTCAGAGTAATCAAAGCCAAAGAAAGATACATGTGTAGGTGAAAAGGTGAATAAATAAATAACGTCTTCATAATTATATAGTGATATAGTCATGTGGCAGAATTACGTAATGTCCTGTCTGGTTTGGAAATATAGTGTCCAGCAAACTTGACCAAAGGGCTAAAGGCTGGATTTATGAGAAATTAAGCAGACGGGATTGAGGCCTATGAAGTGCATCGCTGTAGTAATGTTGACCTCTGAACCCTTCGCCTGAACCGAGCACATTTTCTCCTGTTCGACTTCACCCAAATCTAAAAGCTTCTTGGAAAAACATTCAAATCGCGACGAAAAGGAGAAGTGAATGAGGATGAAAACACAGCAAAAAGCATCAACAGGGGCGAGAAAAAAGCTGCAACAATGCGAGGAAAAATCTTACATCAGTTTTGAAGGTCTTAGCTTTCAAATGATGCGTTACTCTGGCCTTTAGGCGAGACGTTTGTAGATTTGGGTAAAGCTGAAGTGGAGAAAATGTTCTGGGTTAAGGCAGAGGGTAAGAGTAAACGTACAATAAATAGCAGCACTGGCCTTCTCTTCTTCCAGAACTTCAGGGTTGAGAGAAAGACCATAGATTTAATCATTCGAGATTAGTGGGTCCCATTCAGCCTCATTCATTATAAAGGTCCCGAGTCGTCTGTGAAACTTACATGGCTGCCAAGTCTCCTCCTACGAAGCCCGTTCCTTAAAAGGGCAAAAAGGCGGGGGCGGCTGAATGACTAATCTGACAAACAGCATCACTGAGAATTCAAACTTCATGACGTGACTAAACAAGCAGGTGCAGTTGTAGAGCAGAGTTTAGCAGTAAAAGTAGAACTGTAGTTATGTTAGCAAACATGCAGAAAGCTAACTGTAGCCTACCTGAACTGTTCTTCAATCGTTCATTTATTGTTTAACAGGACCCAGCCCTATAGGCGCCGATAATGTTCTTCCCAGTTAAAAAAAAAGACGGGTCAGGATCGATCTCACACACTCGTAGTTCTGAGCCCAGCGCTCTACATGGAGCTAAACAAGCAGAACAACAGTCTGTCGCTGCACATTCATAATCTCAATATCTTTCTTCAACACAAGAAGACAAAGTGAAGGATCAGTTACAGGCCTACAGCCTCATGCCTTTGTAAAATGATGTCATCTACATGCATCAAGTAAAAAAACAAAAGTCACACATGTATGAACACAGACCAGACACTTAAAAATGTAACATGATTTTTTATTTTTAAATTCATTACAAAGTTGAGCGTCATTGAACAAATGTATAAATAATCAAAGATATTTGTGCTCGTGCTCAAAAGGACACTTCATCTGCTGCTCGCACGAAAATATGATCCCAAACTTCTTCACGTCTAAATATGACAAAGAGCAGCTCATCTTTCTACATATTCACAGAACAAAAGTGAAGGAATCAGTCGTGTGTTGTATTGGAGTTTGCTGAACAAAAAGGAACCTTGAAGAGCAGCTCAGTTTGTATTTACCACTTTGGTTTTCTTCTTTCCTTTCCCTGAAAAAGAAAAACTTTTTATTGCTTTTTTTCTCAGCACAAACACATTAAACTCCAGAATGATTAAGTCAATTAGAAGTTGTGTTTGAAGAAATTACAACATGTGGTTAAAGTCCCCATAATGTGGACACAGAGTCTTCAATTATGTTATATTTCCTCCAATATATTCATACACTAAGTCAGGCCCGTGGGCCACACTCGGTCTCCCAGTGCTTCAATCTGAGAGCCCTGAGGCAATTCTCAATTTAAAAAGGATGTTTTTTCTGTTTATAATAATATTAATAAAACCCATTTTACAGCACCAGTGCATTACAGCGTCTGTTGGATTTGGATTAGTTCTACTGTACATTTATCTTTGCTCTGGAATATCAATAACTGAATCAAATCAACACTTTCCTGATTAGTTTAGTTGTGATTTGCAAACCAGCACAACACAGTGTGCTTCTCTCACTTTGACCTGTTTGAAAACATATTTACATGTGAAGGATCATGTTTATGATATTGGCAGATCCTGAATGTAGAACTGCAGCCCATGAACCATTGCCCTCAGTACATTGTTCATTACCTGGAGTTTGGCCGTTCTTGGCTCCTCTGTGCTGTCCTCTCTCTCCGGTGTCCGGGGCCTGGGAGTGTTTGGGCCGAGCGAAGGCCACGCCCACTTTTTTCCCGTCGATCTCAACGTCCTCCGCTGCCTCTTTGGCTCGTCTGCACGAGTCAGTGCTCTCAAAGTCCACAAAGCCAAACCTGAGGAGCAAATGAGAGTGATTCACAGAGGCCCAGCTCCAGACTCATTGTAATGTGTCATTAATGAGCACGTGACTTCAAGATAAGTGTCCGACACACTGGCCCGAGAGTGTTTGTTTAAAAAGTACAGCAAAGCCTTAAGGGCAAAAATAAAGTTTTACATCAGAAAACTGCGACAAAAAATGTAATAAATGTACAGACGATAAATATTGAAAAAATATATACATTTATGAGGCATTTCTTGAGCGATACATCGATATAGTAATCATCGTTACAGCCCTAACACTTGTAATCACCACATACACATGATGGCCACTGGGAGGCGCCACACGCCTATGCCAGTTAATCCACTGTATCCAGTGTTTTCAATCAGCATTTTCAATTGTCTGATTAATTTGTCCTATTTGATGTGAGACTGTTTTTCCTACTGCTCACTCATGACCTGCACTTTGACCGGCAGAACTAAAGGAAAAGACCAACAGCTCAGAGATTAGGAGGAAAGACTTTTCCTATTTCAAAATCACCATTTATAAATTGCAATATTTTTTTATTATTATTTATTTTGTTTCTATCTTGATCCTCTTGAAGCACAAAGAACAAGCTCTCATCATTGTGTCTCTTCTTCATCTATAATGTGGTGCAGTCCTGGTTTTAAGTACCACTGTGTGCTGCCCCCTGCAGGTTACCTCATGTGTGTACAGCTCCAGTATCTCACTCATACAATCCCATCTGTGCACTTCCTGTTTGACTCACTTCCTTGACAGTCCAGTGTCTTTATCCACAAATATCCGTGAACTGGAGGCTCCCTCAAACGCCTCGGTCAGAGTGATGTTTATACAAAGGAATCTCTGGTGTTTCTGACGACAGAGGCTCCTCCTCCCAGCTGCACCTGCCCAGACCTGAGGAGGACGCTCTTCAATATTAAAGATTCCTTTTAAGGCATCTCGGAAGTGAGTTTGTGTCAAACAGGTTTGCTGCACATTTAAGCACAATTTAATCCTTGATGGAAAATAGTCTCAAATGGTTCTCTTAAAAACATCCACGAGCCAAAACATTTCATAGAAAATAGATATTTATTTATTAAGTTCATGTAATCTTTTGTATTATTTTCAGTGGGTAAAGTAGATAAATAGATTTACCTTGACATGTTTCAGCTTTGGTAATAACTTTAAGCTTCTGGTAAATGACTTTTAGAAATCAATCCTAAAACTAATGAGCTTTAATTTTACAATACAGTTTTACTGGACACTAATGTAGATGTAAACTATTCAAACTGCACCTTTTTCATTAAAACACGGCCAAGCAACACGAGAAATAAGAAATGACAAACACTGGATATGAGGAATGACAAGGTTGGTCCATCAAGACTTTATTTTCATGTTCAGATAAATGACAAAAAGATTCAGACTCATTAGTGGAGCAAAAAACATCATTTTCCCTCATACACCGTCCTCCAGAGCCAAAACTCTTTCTTTTGTCTATCACATAAGAATAGATTTATAAAATATATCACAGGTTTGTTAGAGTTGTATATTTTTTTCCCTCTTGGTTTAATATACGCGGTAACAAAGAACAGAAACAGTTAAACAATACAGCGGGTCGTGGATTGACATTGTAATGATGAGTCTTGAAGTAGATTCTGTATTTATGTTTGTTTTGCTTCTCTTTTACATGTTTTTAATCATTCACAGATAGTTCTGAACGTTCTCAGTGGATTTTCTCCTGAAAACTCACTGTCAGCGTGTGATGAAATAAAACCCCATTATCTGACTGCAGACAGAGTAAAATAATCCACTATCAGGGAAAACTCAGTGACATTATAGAAAACATTTACTTCCTTTGACATTTTGAAGTAAATGAGCACAGACTAAAACAAAGTTATTACTTGTTTAATTCATGATTTTGATTTGTCCTTGTGTAGAAAGTCGTGTGTGGAGCAAGAGCTTTTCTAGTTTGTTTAAAATCATAAAATAAAATAAAGGTCAAATCCATGTGACTAAGTTTATTGAATTTGAAGCTTGTTTACGAGTCAGACCGATAAAATCACACATGTTCAGCTTTTTGACACAGGACAGACACAAGAACAGCAGTCATTTTGAAGTCCTTGTAAATATGGCAGGTACAGCAGGAAACTTTGATCAAACATTTAAAAAACTAGTGCAGTGTCATGTGAGTTTTGGAAAACATGCAGAATCTCCCGTGTAAACCCCAAGTCCAGCGTGCAGAGGCTGAGTGAAGGTGGTCTGGACTCTGTGCAGGAGGATCATGGTTTGATCCTTAACGCTGTAGAAGGACAGAGCTCCTGCGCTGTGGTCCAGGTAAACTCCCACTCTGTTTGAAACTGGACCCGGTACCTTTGAGCAGACGTTGTTGAAGCAAAATGTGTAGAGATTATTCTCACACTGTAGGGCCCAGGATTTATTATTCTGTCCAAAGGCAGATTCATCTCCTCCTTTTCTGTTGATATCTTTATATGTTACTCCGATATAAACCCCTCCCTTCCAGGTCAACTCCACCTCCCAGTAACAACGCCCCGTCAGACCCTCTCTGCTCAACACCTGGCTCCAAATTCTAAATCTGTGTGGATGATCAGGATAACTTTGGGGTTGGTTCATATATGTTGCTCTTCTGTTTCCCTCAGACAAACACAGCCAATAGTTAACTGTATTTGGGTCGAGTGTAATATCACATGCATATCTCAGGAAGTCCTCTCTAAAGCTGAGTTCAGGTTCAGACAGTTTAAACTCTTTCAAAGTGAGCTGCAGTTTGTCTTTGAGCTCTGACACAGCTCTGGTCAGGTCCTCTAAGTTCCTCCTTGTCCTGGTCTGGATTCTGGACTCTGTCTCAGACTCAGTGCTTTGTGTGGCTCTCACCAGAGGAGGACAGAGCTGTATGAACTGGTTATGGTCTGGTGTGAGGGACAGTGTGTCCAGCTCAGAGAGGGTCCTCTTCAGCTCAGTGACGTCCCGCTGCAGTTTGTCCTGAAGCTCTTGGACTTGCTGTAGTTGGCTCTGCTCTTCAGACCGGATCTGCTGCTCCACTTCAGAGCGTCTCTTCTCTAAAAGCAGGGCCATCTCTCTGAAGTCGTCCCCGCTGCGCTGCACTGCAGTCTGGGCAGAGCGGCTGATGTCCTGGGCCTGCTGTCGGAGCCTCTCCTGCTCCGTCTCTTTGTCCTGGAGGCTCTGGAGCAGCAGGGGCCTCCTGGTCTGCAGCTCCTCCTGTCTCTGGGCCCTCTCTGCTGCACAGGACACCGTGTCATGGCCCTTGTGTTGGTCCATGCAGCAGAGGTAACAGATGACCTGCTCATCTGTGCGGCAGAATATTTCCATCAGCTTGTTGTGTTGAGAGCAGAGGTTTTCCTGGAGTTTGTCGGAGGGCGCCACCAGCTGGTGTTTCTGAAACATGGCCACTTCATGATGAGGCTGGAGGTGGCTCTCACAGTAAGAGACCAGACACTGCAGACAGGATTTAACAGCTTTCAGCTTCCTCCCAGAGCACAGATCACACGACACGTCTCCAGGACCAGCGTAGCAGCGGTCAGGAGGGGGCGCTGTGAGCCCTGTCCTCTTCAGCTCCTCCAATAGATCAGCCAACACTGTGCTTTTGACCAGGACAGGCCTGGGAGTGAAGCTCTCTCTGCACTGAGGGCAGCTGAACCTCACCTGTTGGTCCCAGTGGGTTTGAATACAGTCCATGCAGTAGCTGTGTCCACAGGGAACAGTCACTGGATCCTTCAGTAAATCCAAACAGATGGAACAAGTTATGGCGTCCTGGTTCAGAGCTCTCTGCGCCATTTCTGCTCCGGCTGTGAGTGATGTTTACACAAATGAATCTCTGGTGTTTCCTGACGACAGAGGCTCCTCCCAAATTCGCTTGCCCAGACCTGAGGAGGACGCTCTTCAATATTAAAGATTCCTTTTAAGGCATCTCGGAAGTGAGTTTGTGTCAAACAGGTTTAGTCAATTCAAATTCACTTTATTTATCCGTTAGGAACTTCATTTGCAGGAGAAGTGCCAGTACGGGCCCGATAAAAACAATACATCCACAGACATACAACAACATACAGCAATAATAAGTACATTAAAAAAAACAATATAGTGGGCCTTTGATAGACCAAGGTCCACACAGTCATTTATTCAGCAGGCGGATGGAGGTCGAGAGGAAAGTGGAGGTCGCCCTCTTTGTCCCTTGTTTATGGTCGATTATGGAACCCAGGTATTTGTATGAATGAACCTTTTCTATTATTTTGTTGTTGACAGTGAGTGAGGGAGAGCTGGAGTGGCCATGTTGGAAGTTCATCGTCATCTCTTTGGTCTTGGATACATTTAAATCCAGACAGTTCTCCCCACACCACCGTGAGAATGAGTCCAGTTCAGTTTGCAGTGATCCGTGTGTGTTTGTGGTGTCCATGATAACTGTGTCGTCTAAGTACTTGATGTAGGTCATACCTGGGGTGGTGCTCCTGCGGTCGCTTGTGTACAGAGTGAAGAGAAGTGGAGAGATGACTGATCCTTGAGGAGAACCAGTGGATATTGTCCTGACAGCACTGAGGTGGCCGTTCACTCGGACCCTCTAATCCCTCCCCGTGAGGAAGGAACGGACCCAGAGGATGAGGTGAGGGTTGGCGTTCATCTGGAGCAGCTCACGTCCCATGAGATGTGGCTGCACGGTGTTGAATGCACTTGAGAAATCCACGAAGACCAGGTTGACGTGGGACTTGGGCTTTTCCAGGTGGGTGATGACACCATGTACCAGAGTGAGCACAGCATCATCCACCCCTCTCCGTGGCTGGGAGGCGAATTGCAGTGGGTCAGAGTGCAGACCCACATCTGCACATTTAAGCACAATTTAACCCTCGATGGGAAATAGTCTCAAAGCTTTCTCTCCAAAACATCCACGAGCCAAAACATTTCATAGAAAATAGATATCAATTTATGAAGTTCATGTAATCCTTTGTGTTATTTTCCGTCGGTAAAGTAGATAAATAGATTTACCTTGACATGTTTCAGCATTGGTAATAACTTTAAGCTTTTAGAAATCAATCCTAAAACTAATGAGCTTTACTTTTACAATACAGTTTTACTAGACACTAATGTAGATATAAACTATTCAAACTGCACCTTTTTCATTAAAACACGGCTAAGCAGCACGAGAAATAAGAAATGACAAACACTGGATATGAGGAATGACAAGGTTGGTCCATCAAGACTTTATTTTCATGTTCAGATAAATGACAAAAAGATTCAGATTCATTAGTGGAGCAAAAAACATCATTTTCCCTCATACACCGTCCTCCAGAGCCCAAAACTCTTTCTCTTGTCTATCACATAAGAATAGATTTATAAAATATATCACAGGTTTGTTAGAGTTGTATATGTTTTTCCCTCTTGGTTTAATATACGCGGTAACAAAGAACAGAAACAGTTAAACAATACGGCGGGTCGTGGATTGACATTGTAATGATGAGTCTTGAAGTAGATTCTGTATTTATGTTTGTTTTGCTTCTCTTTTACATGTTTTTAATCATTCACAGATAGTTCTGAACGTTCTCAGTGGATTTTCTCCTGAAAAATCACTGTCAGCGTGTGATGAAATAAAACCCCATTATCTGACTGCAGACAGAGTAAAATAATCCACTATCAGGGAAAACTCAGTGACATTATAGAAAACATTTACTTCCTTTGACATTTTGAAGTAAATGAGTACAGACTAAAACAAAGTTATTACTTGTTTAATTTATGATTTTGATTTGTTCTTGTGTAGAAAGTCGTGTGTGGAGGAAGAGATTTTCTAGTTTGTTTCAAATTATAAAATAAAATAAAGGTCAAATCCATGTGACTAAGTTCATTGAATTTGAAGCTTGTTTACGAGTCAGACCGATAAAATCACACATGTTCAGCTTTTTGACACAGGACAGACACAAGAACAGCAGTCATTTTGAAGTCCTTGTAAATATGGCAGGTACAGCAGGAAACTTTGATCAAACATTTAAAAAACTAGTGCAGTGTCATGTGAGTTTTGGAAAACATGCAGAATCTCCCCTGTTGTAAACCCAAAGTCCAGCGTGCAGAGGCTGAGTGAAGGTGGTCTGGACTCTGTGCAGGAGGATCATGGTTTGATCCTTAACGCTGTAGAAGGACAGAGCTCCTGCGCTGTGGTCCAGGTAAACTCCCACTCTGTTTGAAACTGGACCCGGTACCTCTGAGCGGACGCCGTTGAACCTAAATGTGTAGAGACTTTTCACACACTGTAGGGCCCAGGATTTATTATTATTTCCAAAGAGAGATTCAACAACTCCTTTTCTGTTGATATCTTTATATGTTACTCCGATATAAACCCCTCCCTTCCAGGTCAACTCCACCTCCCAGTAACAACGCCCCGTCAGACCCTCTCTGCTCAACACCTGGCTCCTAGAACTAAATCTGTGTGGATGATCAGGATAACTTTGGAATTGGTTCATATGTGTTGCTCTTCTGTTTCCCTCAGACAGAGACAGATAATTGTTGACTGTTTTTGGGTCGAGTGTAATATCACATGCATATCTCAGGAAGTCCTCTCTAAAGTTGACGGGCTCAGGTTCAGGCAGTTTAAACTCTTTCAAAGTGAGCTGCAGTTTGTCTTTGAGCTCTGACACAGCTCTGGTCAGGTCCTCTAAGTTCCTCCTTGTCCTGGTCTGGATTCTGGACTCTGTCTCAGACTCAGTGCTTTGTGTGGCTCTCACCAGAGGAGGACAGAGCTGTATGAACTGGTTATGGTCTGGTGTGAGGGACAGTGTGTCCAGCTCAGAGAGGGTCCTCTTCAGCTCAGTGACGTCCCGCTGCAGTTTGTCCTGAAGCTCTTGGACTTGCTGTAGTTGGCTCTGCTCTTCAGACCGGATCTGCTGCTCCACTTTAGAGCGTCTTTTCTCTAAAAGCAGGGCCATCTCTCTGAAGTCGTCCCCGCTGCGCTGCACTGCAGTCTGGGCAGAGCGGCTGATGTCCTGGGCCTGCTGTCGGAGCCTCTCCTGCTCCGTCTCTTTGTCCTGGAGGCTCTGGAGCAGCAGGGGCCTCCTGGTCTGCAGCTCCTCCTGTCTCTGGGCCCTCTCTGCTGCACAGGACACCGTGTCATGGCCCTTGTGTTGGTCCATGCAGCAGAGGTAACAGATGACCTGCTCATCTGTGCGGCAGAATATTTCCATCAGCTTGTTGTGTTGAGAGCAGAGGTTTTCCTGGAGTTTGTCGGAGGGCGCCACCAGCTGGTGTTTCTGAAGCATGGCCACTTCATGATGAGGCTGGAGGTGGCTCTCACAGTAAGAGACCCGACAGTGCAGACAGGATTTAACAGCTTTCAGCTTCCTCCCAGAGCACAGATCACACGACACGTCTCCAGGACCAGCGTAGCAGCGGTCAGGAGGGGGCGCTGTGAGCCCTGTCCTCTTCAGCTCCTCCACTAGATCAGCCAACACTGTGCTTTTGACCAGGACAGGCCTGGGAGTGAAGCTCTCTCTGCACTGAGGGCAGCTGAACCTCACCTGTTGGTCCCAGTGGGTTTGAATACAGTCCATGCAGTAGCTGTGTCCACAGGGAACAGTCACTGGATCCTTCAGTAAATCCAAACAGATGGAACAAGTTATGGCGTCCTGGTTCAGAGCTCTCTGCGCCATTTCTGCTCCGGCTGTGAGTGATGTTTATACAAATGAATCTCTGGTGTTACCTGACGACAGAGGCTCCTCCCAAATGTGCCTGCCCAGACCTGAGGAGGACGCTCTTCAATATTAAAGATTCCTTTTAAGGCATCTCGGAAGTGAGTTTGTGTCAAACAGGTTTAGTCAATTCAAATTCACTTTATTTATCCGTTAGGAACTTCATTTGCAGGAAAAGTGCCAGTACGGGCCCGATAAAAACATTACATCCACAGACATACAACAACATACAGCAATAATAAATACAAAAAAATATATATATATGTAGTGGGCCTTTGATAGACCAAGGTCCACACAGTCATTTATTCAGCAGGCGGATGGAGGTCGGGAGGAAAGTGGAGGTCGCCCTCTTTTCCCTTGTTTATGGTCGATTATGGAACCCAGGTATTTGTATGAATGAACCTTTTCTATTATTTCGTTGTTGACAGTGAGGGAGGGAGAGCTGGAGTGGCCATGTTGGAAGTTGATGGTCATCTCTTTGGTCTTGGATACATTTAAATCCAGACAGTTCTCCCTGCACCAGCGTGAGAATGAGTCCAGTTCAGTTTGCAGTGATCCGTGTGTGTTTGTGGTGTCCATGATAACTGTGTCGTCTAAGTACTTGATGTAGGTCATACCTGGGGTGGTGCTCCTGCGGTCGCTTGTGTACAGAGTGAAGAGAAGTGGAGAGATGACTGATCCTTGAGGAGAGCCAGAGGATATCGTCCTGACAGCACTGAGGCGGCCGTTCACTCGTACCCTCTGATCCCTCCCCGTGAGGAAGGAACGGACCCAGAGGATGAGGTGAGGGTTGGCGTTCATCTGGAGCAGCTCACGTCCCATGAGATGTGGCTGCACGGTGTTGAATGCACTTGAGAAATCCACGAAGACCAGGTGGACGTGGGACTTGGGCTTTTCCAGGTGGGTGATGACACCATGTACCAGAGTGAGCACAGCATCATCCACCCCTCTCCGTGGCTGGGAGGCGAATTGCAGTGGGTCAGAGTGCAGACCCACATCTGCACATTTAAGCACAATTTAACCCTCGATGGGAAATAGTCTCAAAGCTTTCTCTTCAAAACATCCACGAGCCAAAACATTTCATAGAAAATAGATATTTAATTATTAAGTTCATGTAATCCTTTGTGTTATTTTCCGTGGGTAAAGTAGATAAATAGATTGACCTTGACATGTTCCAGTGTTGGTAATAACTTTAAGCTTTTAGAAATCAATCCTAAAACTAATGAGCTTTACTTTTACAATACAGTTTTACTGGACACTAATGTAGATGTAAACTATTCAAACTGCACCTTTTTCATTAAAACACAGCCAAGCAACACGAGAAATAAGAAATGACAAACACTGGATATGAGGAATGACAAGGTTGGTCCATCAAGACTTTATTTTCATGTTCAGATAAATGACAAAAAGATTCAGACTCATTAGTGGAGCAAAAAACATCATTTTCCCTCATACACCGTCCTCCAGAGCCCAAAACTCTTTCTCTTGTCTATCACATAAGAATAGATTTATAAAATATATCACAGGTTTGTTAGAGTTGTATATGTTTTTCCCTCTTGGTTTAAAATACGCGGTAACAAAGAACAGAAACAGTTAAACAATACAGCGGGTCGTGGATTGACATTGTAATGATGAGTCTTGAAGTAGATTCTGTATTTATGTTTGTTTTGCTTCTCTTTTACATGTTTTTAATCATTCACAGATAGTTCTGAACGTTCTCAGTGGATTTTCTCCTGAAAACTCACTGTCAGCGTGTGATGAAATAAAACCCCATTATCTGACTGCAGACAGAGTAAAATAATCCACTATCAGGGAAAACTCAGTGACATTATAGAAATCATTTACTTCCTTTGACATTTTGAAGTAAATGAGCACAGACTAAAACAAAGTTATTACTTGTTTAATTTATGATTTTGATTTGTCCTTGTGTAGAAAGTCGTGTGTGGAGGAAGAGATTTTCTAGTTTGTTTAAAATGATAAAATAAAATAAAGGTCAAATCCATGTGACTAAGTTTATTGAATTTGAAGCTTGTTTACGAGTCAGACCGATAAAATCACACATGTTCAGCTTTTTGACACAGGACAGACACAAGAACAGCAGTCATTTTGAAGTCCTTGTAAATATGGCAGGTACAGCAGGAAACTTTGATCAAACATTTAAAAAACTAGTGCAGTGTCATGTGAGTTTTGGAAAACATGCAGAATCTCCCCAGTAAACCTCAAGTCCAGCGTGCAGAGGCTGAGTGAAGGTGGTCTGGACTCTGTGCAGGAGGATCATGGTTTGATCCTTAACGCTGTAGAAGGACAGAGCTCCTGCGCTGTGGTCCAGGTAAACTCCCACTCTGTTTGAAACTGGACCCGGTACCTTTGAGCCGACGCTGTTGAACCAAAATGTGTAGAGATTATTCTCACACTGTAGGGCCCAGGATTTATTATTCAGTCCAAAGGCAGATTCATCATCATATCCTTTTCTGTTGATATCTTTATATGTTACTCCGATAAAAACCCGTCCCTTCCAGGTCAACTCCACCTCCCAGTAACAACGCCCCGTCAGACCCTCTCTCTTCATCACCTGCCACCAATATTCAAATCTGTGTGGATGATCAGGATAACTTTGGGGTTGGTTCATACATGTTGCTCTTCTGTTTCCCTCAGACAGAGACAGATAATAGTTAACTGTATTTGGGTCGAGTGTAATATCACATGCATATCTCAGGAAGTCCTCTCTAAAGTTGACGGGCTCAGGTTCAGGCAGTTTAAACTCTTTCAAAGTGAGCTGCAGTTTGTCTTTGAGCTCTGACACAGCTCTGGTCAGGTCCTCTAAGTTCCTCCTTGTCCTGGTCTGGATTCTGGACTCTGTCTCAGACTCAGTGCTTTGTGTGGCTCTCACCAGAGGAGGACAGAGCTGTATGAACTGGTTATGGTCTGGTGTGAGGGACAGTGTGTCCAGCTCAGAGAGGGTCCTCTTCAGCTCAGTGACGTCCCGCTGCAGTTTGTCCTGAAGCTCTTGGACTTGCTGTAGTTGGCTCTGCTCTTCAGACCGGATCTGCTGCTCCACTTCAGAGCGTCTCTTCTCTAAAAGCAGGGCCATCTCTCTGAAGTCGTCCCCGCTGCGCTGCACTGCAGTCTGGGCGGAGCGGCTGATGTCCTGGGCCTGCTGTCGGAGCCTCTCCTGCTCCGTCTCTTTGTCCTGGAGGCTCTGGAGCAGCAGGGGCCTCCTGGTCTGCAGCTCCTCCTGTCTCTGGGCCCTCTCTGCTGCACAGGACACCGTGTCATGGCCCTTGTGTTGGTCCATGCAGCAGAGGTAACAGATGACCTGCTCATCTGTGCGGCAGAATATTTCCATCAGCTTGTTGTGTTGAGAGCAGAGGTTTTCCTGGAGTTTGTCGGAGGGCGCCACCAGCTGGTGTTTCTGAAGCATGGCCACTTCATGATGAGGCTGGAGGTGGCTCTCACAGTAAGAGACCAGACAGTGCAGACAGGATTTAACAGCTTTCAGCTTCCTCCCAGAGCACAGATCACACGACACGTCTCCAGGACCAGCGTAGCAGCGGTCAGGAGGGGGCGCTGTGAGCCCTGTCCTCTTCAGCTCCTCCACTAGATCAGCCAACACTGTGCTTTTGCCCAGGACAGGCCTGGGAGTGAAGCTCTCTCTGCACTGAGGGCAGCTGAACCTCACCTGTTGGTCCCAGTGGGTTTGAATACAGTCCATGCAGTAGCTGTGTCCACAGGGAACAGTCACTGGATCCTTCAGTAAATCCAAACAGATGGAACAAGTTATGGCGTCCTGGTTCAGAGCTCTCTGCGCCATTTCTGCTCCGGTTGTGAGTGACTGTGTTAGTTTCATGTTTACTTAAATGAATCTCTGGTGTTTCCTGACGACAGAGGCTCCTCCCACCAGCTGCACCTGCCCAGAGCTGAGCAGGAAAAACGAAATATCAGAGATTGTTTTAAAGGTGCGCCGGCAACGAGTTTGTGTCAACTGTGTCAAACAGGTTTAGGATAAATGTAAGTCGATTATAACTAACTATAACTTCAAAACTCAACACACAAAGTATTCAAACAGACAGTATGTAATCCATGTGTTGAATGAATTATGAACTACTACATTCTCTATCAGTTACTGTTCTTACTATTTACTATTTGAGTATTTTGTGGCTGCAACAGTGAGAAAAATAAAGGTTTCTTATGTCACCAGAACTGGCAGCTTCTCCAACATTATTAGGTCCCTTCAGTCTCTGGTTCGTCTCCCTCCACAGTTCTCACGTCTCATCTTTAACCTGGTCCTTTGCTTTTACGTCTGCAGGGCCACCTTCAGATTGGGCGTCTGAAACGACAGGTTTCACTTTTTATTATATGTCATTTTCATGCATGTACGTGCTGTACTTTATGTGTGTGTGGACGGATATGTAAGAGTTTATCATTCCTACATTTGTTTTGTCTTTTTTTCTTTTATAAAACTCTGTCCAATGATCTGAAGTCGTACATTAATGTTGTTCTACCTGTAACACAGTGTGATATTAATATGAGGTTTTATCACTAAATAGTACCTTGTGCATCTTCAGTCTCAAGTTTAGAATCTTCCAAGTCATTTCCAGTTTGGTTCTGAATTTAAAAAAAATGATTGTATCTTCAATTCAATTCAATTCCATGTTTAATTTGAGCATCTGAGTTCCACAAAGTTCTTCACAGGAACAGCTTTCAGAGTAATCAAAGCCAAAGAAAGATACATGTGTAGGTGAAAAGGTGAATAAATAAATAACGTCTTCATAATTATATAGTGATATAGTCGTGTGGCAGAATTACGTAACGTCCTGTCGGGTTTGGAAATATAGTGTCCAGCAAACTTGACCAAAGGGCTAAAGGCTGGATTTATGAGAAATGAAGCAGACAGGATTGAGGCCTATGAAGTGCATCGCTGTAGTAATGTTGACCTCTGAACCCTTCGCCTGAACCGAGCACATTTTCTCCAGTTCGACTTCACCCAAATCTAAAAGCTTCTCGGAAAAACATTCAAATCGCGACAAAAAGGAGAAGTGACTGAGGATGAAAACACAGCAAAAAGCATCAACAGGGGCGAGAAAAAAGCTGCAACAATGCGAGGAAAAATCTTAGATTAGTTTTGTAGGTCTTAGCTTTCAAATGATGCGTTACTCTGGCCTTTAGGCGAGACGTTTTTAGATTTGGGTAAAGCCGAACTGGAGAAAATGTTCTGGGTTAAGGCAGAGGGTAAGAGTAAATGTACAATAAATACCAGCACTGGCCTTCTCTTCTTCCAGAACTTCAGGGTTAAGAGAAAGACCATAGATTTAATCATTAGAGATTAGTGGGTCCCATTCAGCCTCATTCATTATAAAGGTCCCGAGTCGTCTGTGAAACTTACATGGCTGCCAAGTCTCCTCCTACGAAGCCCGTTCCTTAAAAGGGCAAAAAGGCGGGGGCGGCTGAATGACTAATCTGACAAACAGCATCACTGAGAATTCAAACTTCATGACGTGACTAAACAAGCAGGTGCAGTTGTAGAGCAGAGTTTAGCAGTAAAAGTAGAACTGTAGTTATGTTAGCAAACATGCAGAAAGCTAACTGTAGCCTACCTGAACTGTTCTTCAATCGTTCATTTATTGTTTAACAGGACCCAGCCCTATAGGCGCCGATAATGTTCTTCCCAGTTAAAAAAAAAAGACGGGTCAGGATGGATCTCACACACTCGTAGTTCTGAGCCCAGCGCTCTACATGGAGCTAAACAAGCAGAACAACAGTCTGTCGCTGCACATTCATCATCTCAATATCTTTCTTCAACACAAGAAGACTAAGTGAAGGATCAGTTACAGGCCTACAGCCTCATGCCTTTGTAAAATGATGTCATCTACATGCATCAAGTAAAACAAACAAAAAGTCACACATGTATGAACACAGACCAGACACTTAAAAATGTAACATGATTTTTTATTTTTAAATTCATTACAACGTTGAGCGTCATTGAACAAATGTATAAATAATCAAAGATATTTGTGCTCGTGCTCAAAAGGACACTTCATCTGCTGCTCGCACGAAAATATGATCCCAAACTTCTTCACGTCCAAATATGACAAAGAGCAGCTCATCTTTCTACATATTCACAGAACAAAAGTGAAGGAATCAGTCGTGTGTTGTATTGGAGTTTGCTGAACAAAAAGGAACCTTGAAGAGCAGCTCAGTTTTTATTTACCACTTTGGTTTTCTTCTTTCCTTTCCCTGAAAAAGAAAAACCTTTTATTGCTTTTTTTCTCAGCACAAACACATTAAACTCCAGAATGATTAAGTCAATTAGAAGTTGTGTTTGAAGAAATTACAACATGTGGTTAAAGTCCCCATAATGTGGACACAGAGTCTTCAATTATGTTATATTTCCTCCAATATATTCATACACTAAGTCAGGCCCGTGGGCCACACTCGGTCTCCCAGTGCTTCAATCTTGCTCTGGAATATCAATAACTGAATCAAATCAACACTTTCCTGATTAGTTTAGTTGTGATTTGCAAACCAGCACAACACAGTGTGCTTCTCTCACTTTGATCTGTTTGAAAACATATTTACATGTGAAGGATCATGTTTATGATATTGGCAGATCCTGAATGTAGAACTGCAGCCCATGAACCATT